>NC_044312.2:58052911-58368269 GCF_007474595.2 Lynx canadensis
ATGGGCATAAGAGACTTGCCTCCTAGGATTTGTTTTGTGTAGGATTAACTGAGTAAGAGATGTAAAGTACAGTTATTCGTGGCACATAAGAGAGAACTATATGAGTATTAGTTATTGTTATTTGTATCATCATTATTATTGAAACGTCTTCCCTCTTACGTTGTTCCACTTTGGGGGGAACCGGTAGGATGAAATACTAAGAGATGAGGGTGTGATCAAAAGCTTAGGACCAAGAACTGGAAGCTGGGAAGTTAGGCCCCACAGAGCACCCCTGAAATACGGAGAACAGTTTTCAGGGCTGTAGCAGTTGACTGTGCTCAGTTCAGACCCTGAGTTAGAGGCCCAGGATGACACACCACTCCCACCGGAGGGTGACAGATCCCTAGCCTCGGAAGTCTCTGCCCCGCTGGTCTGTGAATCTGAAGCCTTTTAAGTCCGCTGCTTTTCTCACAGAAGCCCAAGGAATTTCCCTTCCTCGAGCCAGGAGGCATCTAGGAGATGTACAATCCTGGTTGAGAAACCCAGCCTCTACAAAATCATCAGATCACATCAGCAGGGGCCCAAGGGAACTTCCTGAGCCCAGTGTCCTCTCACCTCAGCCTGTGGTCTGGGCCTGATGGCTGAGATGTCCCTCTTAGGGCAGGAGGCCCTGACATATTGCCTCATTTCTTGGAGCCACTGAGTCCCTAGCCCTCTGCAGGGTGCCAAGAAGAGTCCTAAAGGTCCAAGGGTTTCTGATAAAGGCCACACAAAGCTTTCAGGAGGAGATGAGCTCCCTAGCCAAGGGTGTACAGAAGTCAGGGGAAACAGCCAGAATTGGCTGGTGCCCACCCTGGCCCAGAATGCAGCTTGGCAAGCACAGTGAGGGAAAGGGCCCACAGGACTCTTGGGCGGGTGCTGGGCTCAAGTTGCCTGAGCTACTCTGAGGCCAGAGTCTGGGAGGCACCAGGACCTCTTCCAGGAGTGTCACTTTAACCCTTCCCTCTCGGGAGTCTGGACTTTTGAGCCCTCTCACTGGCAGGGTGTGGCTTCAGAGGGTTGAGAAGTCTTGATTTAGTCAGGCCTCTTCATTCTGTATGGGGGGGGGAGGGTGTGAGGACTGAGGCCCAGGGTGAGAGAGTGTGGCTCTAGTCCCTGTGGAATAGGCCTGTTGTCAGGGAAGGCTTCTCAGAGGAAGAATAGGGAGGGACCAGGGGGTGGTGAGGAATGGAGCTCAAAGCGTGGAGCCCAGCCACACTGCATTTGGGCTGGGTGATCAAATTTAGGATTCGCCTCTCAGGGATAGGCCCCTGGTCTCTGTCCTGTCCTCACTTCCCCCCTGCTCCTAGTTGCGGCTGCTGAATCTGCTACTCTCTTTTAGCCTAAGGAAGTCCTAGTCCTAGCCTTCAGAGAAGACCCTGGGAGCCACTCCAAGGGAAGGCACCCAGCCAAGGGGGTGAAAGTTGAGCAAGGCAGGCAGCTGTACTGAGCCCTCACTTGTCTCTGAGGCAGCAATCCGTTGGCAAGCCCACCTAGCCAGCCGGAATCAGGGAGCTGTTTACCTTCAGCTTTCAGCTCTTCCAAAAATGTTGCTTCCAGCTCCTAAATCAGTGTTTATGTCACTTAAGGGAACTCCTCTGGAAAAGAACAAACCTTCAGCCCAGATGCCAGCCCCAGAGGTTCATTGGGCAGGGGGCAATAGAGAGGGGAGAGCTAAGCCAGGCCTGGCCTAGCACTGGGCATGCCTTAGGAAGGTACAGGACCTTACTTCTACTCTACCCGGAGTGAGGTCTGAGAAGAGCAAGGCCTCATTTTGCTCTCTGTAGCAGGTGTCAGCTTTAGCTCCAGCTTAGCAAGAGTTGTCCCCGGCCAGAGCCTTGGTCACATCTGAATTGCATTTCAGCTTCACAGTAGACCTGAGGTAAGAAGGCCAAACGGTTCTTAGCTCCATCTGGAAATGAAGATACTGAGACCAAGAAAGACTGTGTCTTGGCATCAGGCAAGTGGACAGTTGGGCTTGGCCACAGACCAGTGTTCATTCCGCTCCACCCCACAGCCTCTTCTCTGAGAAAGTCCCAGGAACACCCTGAAGCAGGGGTGAGTGGGGACACATGCACCTACCACCTTCCTGGGAGCAGGTGCTCTATTCAAGGGCGTCCATCGGGGGACTGGAGTGAAGACAACCCAGAACACAGCAGTTTGGATCAGACCACATTTCAGACCAAAGAAGAGGGCTGGCCCTTCCTGAGGAGCTTTTGGAGAAGACACTGTATCACAGGGACCTGGCCAAAGAGGGACCCACAGGCTGGGAGAAGTTCCTGGGTTACAGAGCACCTCCTCTTACATTATCTGCTCATGTTGATCCATTTTCAGATGAGGAAGCCAAGGCCCAGAGAGAAAGTGACTTGCCCAAAGCCACTTGGCTAAGAAGTGGTAGAGCCAGGAGGAGAAACCAACTCCCCAGGACAGAGTTAGCCTCTTGATTTGAGGAAGCCCCAGATTTTCCTGCCACTGTTACTCCTTACTCTGTACATGATGCTTTATTTTCATCCCAGCAGGTTTCTACCTATAACCATGAGACAAACACATCTGACTGAAATAATAGGCTACAGAGGCCTATTCATGTTCATGGCCTGGGTGTCCAGATGCCCGGAAAACAACAGGTCCCCATATTTAAAAGTGGGAGAATTTAATGAGAGAACTGGGTGGATTTGATGGGGGCAGTCTGGGAGCCCCTGCCCTGCTGCTATGCTTGACACCCAGACCACAGTAAAAGCCAGTTCTGTCCTTCAGCTTAGGACAGTAATCACCCCCCACCCCATGCCTACATCCCTGTTCACTGGGAAGGTTAAGAGAAATAAGGTCAGTTCCTCTCCAGATATTCAAGAACTTCCCCCAGCAAGCATCAGCCCCTTTCTCTGGGTTTGTCTTCTCTCCATACCTGCACTCAGCCAAATCCACCCCCACTATTTTCCTAGCAGTTATTTCTTCATATCTCTGCTTAAGCCAGCCTCTACCTGGGAGACCCTTTCTCGTCTTCTTTTTTCAAATTCCACCTTCATGTTGTTTCAGGTCCCTCTTCTTGAAAGTACCCTTCCACAGACTTTACCCCATACAGAACACCCACTGTCCAGACTTCAAGGCCCTTACAGCCCCTCAGTCTGATGATCCTGCTTCCATGCAGACTCCTCCTGCCTCCCTAGGAAACCTGAGACTCCTGCAAATCATAGGCTATGCAGGAGCGGAGGGTGAACTCAGATCATGGAGCCCAGTCACGCTGCAGTGGGCTAGGTGGTCAAATTTTGGACTTGCCCCACAGGGCTAGGCCCCTGGTCTATGTGTCTTGTCCCATATTCCCCCCTGTTCCTGGCTACAGCTGCTGAATCTGCTACTCTTCTAGCCCCAAGAAAGTCCTCGTCCTAACCTAGAGGAAGGCAGCCAGCAAGAGGGTGAAAGTTGAGCAAGGCAGGCAGCTGTATTGAGCCTGGGGCCCTGTTCTTTTGTGGGCACCTGGGCACGCAGGGCTCCAGCAGGAACATGGGAGTATTTCAGAGGGACAGTACGTGTAGGGGTAGCCCTACTTCAAGCAACTTCATCTCTGCCCAGTCCTTTCCAAGTTGTGTGTTTGGGGTAACAGCTCTGATGAAAGAACCTTTACTCCTAGTCAAGATGTTTTTTAGACCCTACTGAGGTCAACAAAAGCCAAATGCTGCTGAGTGTGTGTTCTCTGTCTTTCCACACCCCTGCCCTGCCCAGTACACAGAGCCAAGCCCTGTCCCTGGGCCTGGGCCATACAGATAAGGGCCCCCTAGGTTGCTGGGTCCAGGTGTGGGTGCTGGGTAGTTGGCTGAACCAGCCACACACAGTTCAGCTCCAGGGCAGTTGTTGGCCCAGCCAGCAGGTGCAGGCCTGTGCTCATGCTGTGCTATTCTTCCAGTGGAATGACCTCACCCCACCCCCCAGCTCTGCTGAAACTCTGCCCATTTCAGGTATCACCTCTGTGTGAAGCCTCCCCTGTCCATCCTGGCTGTTATGGATTGCCCCTTTCTCTATGCTCCCCAGTTCTAAGCTTCATCTCTGATTGTTAGATATATTGGCGTCTGTCTCTCCTCTAGCCTGAGCAGCCCTGTGGGGACAGGAACCGGGGGTACCTATTGTCCTTAAAAGGTGATCAGGTTGAATGGATCTTAGGCTCCTGAAAGGTTTGCTGAGTCACCAACAAAGGTCTTTTGATGTTCATCTCATGAACTGAGGTACTTGGCCCATCCAGAGATGGAGAACTAGACCCATTAGAGCCTCTCCAAAACAGAATGCTTCTCTCCTGGCAGATGAGGACACAAGAGACAGGGGACCATGCTCTTAGGCCTGTTTTCCCATCTGGCTTACAGAACAAACATCTCCCTAGTCCCCTTTCACTGCAGCAGAGAAAGAAATGGAAAGTAAGATACAGCTGGTGACCCAGAAGATCCATCTGCAGTGTAGCCCTGGGGACTGGAATGGGATTTAGTGTCACCTCTAAATCCTAAATAGCTCATGAAATAACAGGCATGCATCTTGGGAGTAAAGAGGGGAATATGCAGACTTAAAGTGCTGCTGAGCCCCTGAGAGGATTTGACTTAACCAAGGGCCTGGCACATGGTAGGCCAACAACCACTGGTTCTAGAATGAGTGAATAAGATGTTTGCTGCAAGAGGCAGTCTCCTCCCCATGCAATTTAAACCTCTGGTCACCAAGGCTTGGTCCCACCCATTCACTGGTCTAGCAGTTAACCACGCTCCTGTCTTGGACCTGGCCCAGTTGGAGTCGCAAGCATCAGACCCAGTCCATGTCTTGCAGGAGCACTGGGCAACTGGCCTACCATGGCCCGAGGCATTATGGGGTATGGGTACCTCTCATAGTTTAGAAGAAAGAACTACAAATGTGAGCAAAGGGTGGGTTTCCTTTTTTCCCTTTTAGTCTAGGTCTGCCTAGAAGACAGGGAGCTGTATCTTCTCCACTCTACTGGGCATGCCCAGCCCCTAGCACTGCTTTGTTCTTGGTTCTCAGTTAACCCTACCTGTGGGCTGTCAGTGCTGAGGGTTTGCTCAGGTTGTATACACTCCTTTAGAGGTTAGCATTTAGAATTCCAGGGCAGGCTACATGCTGTGAAGTCAGCCAAGTTTGCCTGTGGTGACAACTCCCATCTCCTTTCAGCACTCTCTCTTCCCCTACTAGGCTTCCACCTCTTCCCTGGGACCTTGCTGTCAGCCAGCTACCTGGGGTGACTTTTCTGTACAGCTTTGAGCTCCTTCAGGGCAGGAACCTGGCACCAAAAATAAAGGGGGGGGGGGTGTTGAATGAGCAAAAGAGTAAGTTATAAAGGCATCCAGAAGACCACAATGGCATAACCCAAATGTACACTAAGACCTTAAAGAGGAATTAGTGATACCCTGTCAGCCCAAGGCAGGAAAAGTTTGGTAGCAGGGCCATGGGTATGCCCTATGTCAGTCACCTGGCAGTTCTAGGAACTCCCAGTGGCCATACAGAGAGTGTATTATTCACCAACATCTTCCCCCTGGCAGTTAAATATATTCCCAGGTCACATGTGGAACAATTACAACTCAGAAGACAAATGACTTACCTAGATTCATTCAGCAAGAGAAGGGACGAGGCTTTAAACCTGTCCCGGAGGATACTCCTCCAGAGGCACAGAAAGAGTCTGAGCTAGGGTTCACATCTTGGCTCTGCTACTCCAAACTATGCGACCTTGAGTTTATTTAGCCTGAACTATAGTTTCCTCTCTGTGGCCTGCGAATGATGTACCCACCTACAGGGTAGAGGTGAGGGTTAAACAAGATCAAGTACGTGAAGGACTTTGTAAACCAGTCAGCTCTATGTCAATATTAGCCAAAGGACCAAAAGATGACAGTAATCAAAGTCATTTCTTGGAGGTGCCATATCCTCAATGCTAACCTAGCTGACTTCTTCCTCTCCAGGACAAGAGTGAGGCCTCCAGCAGACCCTTGTCTGGAAGGCCTGCTCGTCCCAGACCTAACTCGCTGCCTCCCAACCTGCCTGAAGAAGAAACTCGCAGGATCGCACGGATATTTTCTTCCCAATACTCCCAGAAAGACTAATGCAACCTGAGAGACCGAGGGAAGGACCCACCTGTCCACCTGCCCTCGGCCTTGTCCGGCTTGCATGAGGCACGAGGTCTGCTTCCTTCAGGGCTGTGAGACCCCTGAAACCATCACCAGCCTCGCCCATGGGTGCCTGGAGACCCATCCAGCACAGACTGGAGGAACGTCCCAAACCAGCCCAGTGTCCACCTGCCAGGATTTCAGCTTCTTCCTTCTATAGTGAGGCAAAGGCTAGGAACAAAACGGACTCCAGTGCCCAAGTGGAATCATCCATCTTTTGACCAAGGGACCTGAGCAGGCATCTTTTGGCTGAGAAACTCTTTCCAATGTCCTTGGTAGCCTGCTGCTGACCTGAGGCAACCTTCTGCCTGAATACCATGGGCCACTTTTGCCTTAAAGTTAGAACAAGGTAGAGGAGGGAGTGAAGATTGTGTGCATCATGCATAGCCAAGGAAATCCTAGGGCCGCCTCCATTTGACTTGCTTAGGAATAAGCATATTTTATAGCTATAAATTATTTTATGCTGTGTTAAACTAATCAATAGAAAAGGAGAGGAGAATCACCTCCTTTAGACTTTTTAATCTGATTATCTTAAATTCTAACCATGCTTTTAACTTATTGTTTTTACCCAGCTCTGAAGGTCATTATTCCTACCTGTGTTTGAATAAAATCATATTGGTATTTGTATTTTGTACACAGCTGTCTTCTGGGTTGGCCACTGGACTGGGGTATTAGGAATCCATTTGTGCTCTAACGGCCAGAGGAAAGCTTGAAAACCATAGTCCTTTCAGCTCACCTGGAACTGGGGGCCCGGGTCACCATGAGACTTCTGAACTTCCCTTCCCCAAAGGTCAGATTGGTCCAGATTAGGATGACACCTTTTGCCTCAAATCTATCAGCAAAGTGGAGCGGTCTGCTGGAATAGGTCTCAGAATCCTTGACCTCTCTAGGATGGGTAGCTCTGGCTTAAGATTGTCAGACTCTAAACGTTTGAGCAGCTACTGTAGACGGGGCCTGTGGGGAAGATAAGAAAGGGGCAAAGATATGCAGAGTGGTGACCGGGAGAAAAGGTTGGAAGAGAACTAAAATGGAGGCCCCGCTCTCCCAAGCACAGTGTATTTCACTTAGTCCTCAAAACAACTCTATAACCTACATACCATGATTCCCATTTTAGAAACTGAAACTCACTGAAGTCATTTGCGTCTTTATGTAGCTAGGAATGAATCACCACACAAAACATTTTCAGAGATGTCACAAGGCTTCTGCACACAGGGTATAGCCAGTGAGTGCTCTGAATTGGGGGAATTCATGGAGAAAGACCATGTGGGCTAGAGCAACCAAGGAAGGCTTCCTAGAAGAGTTGAGTCTGCAGATGAGCCCAGAGAGAGAACTTAGGGCCACAGACCGCTAGGGATAGAGAAGAAGCCGGTCTGACCCTGCCACTTCCCTGACAGGTCCCCTCTGGCTTGACTGTCCTCCCATCTGAGACTGTTGCCTCAGCTGTAAAACACAGATAATAATGCTTCAGAGGGTTGTTGTGAAGATTAAACGAGATGACATTTGTGAAAGTGCTTCACCCGCACTTGGCACTTAGTGGAAGCTGAGAAAATGTCAGCTCCTCCCACTCCTCCCCCACTGTCCTGGAGCAAACCAGCAGATGGGCAAGCACACCAACTCTGAGACAGGCAGGACGTGCCCTAGGGGGCACAGGGTAATGCAGGAACCCCGAGGCGGCACAGGGTGCCCCCTCATCAGGGAAGTGCCCTCAGACCAAGCTGGTGCCCTTCATTTGTTCATCTCGTCCCCCAGCCTTCGGCCCGCCACTCACCCCCTCCCCAGTGCCTCCTCTCAGGTCAACAGTGGGAGCTTTCAAGGAAAGGGGAAGGGGATGCTCCACCACCCTTGAGGCCACACAGAACCTACAGAGGGGTAGTCGGGCTCAGGCCTGAGGGGTTAAGCCTCAGGTGAAGAATATTCATTCCTTCCAAATCCTGCTGCAGCTCCTGTAAATAACCTGATAGGGGTCAAGTTAGGATAAGGCCACAGGAGGACACAGGGTGCTCCCACCCAGGCAGCTCCTCCTACCCAGTCTCAGGGCAGCCCCCAATGACAAAGGCACCCCAACGGTCTGAAAACCACCACCTCGACTTACAAAAAGTGTGTTATTTACCAGTATCTTCTCCCTGAAAGTTGGATCTCTTTCCTGGTGACAACTCAGAGGTGAAAAGCCTTGCAGGCCATGCAGCGTGGGTTAAGGGAATGAGGTACATATCTGACAATAGCTACAGTCCCCCTTGCTTCCCATCAGGCACTTACTGCCTCTGCAGAGCCCTGAAAATGGGTGTTTCTGATCACCAGATGCTGGATGATCCCAGCCCATTGCAGCCAACCTTGGAACTTGAGCGCCTATTGGATTCTGGGGACAGGGAGCCAAAGCAGACACACCTGGCCCTGTCCTCAAGAAGCCTCCCAGACCAGGGGCACCTGGGTGGCTCAGTCAGCTAGGCCTCCAGCTTTCGCTCAGGTCATGATCTCATGGTTCATGAGTTCGAGCCCTGCGCTGGGCTCTGTGCTGACAGCTCAGAGCCTGGAGCCTGCTTTGGATTCTGTGTCTTCCTCTCTCTGCCCCTCCCCCACTCACACTCTGTGTGTCAAAAATAAAGAAACATTTAAAAAAAAAATTTTTTTTTTTAAAGAAGCCTCCCAAGCCAGTGTAAGCTGAGTCCTCCCTCTGGGTACCAGGGTCCACAGCCTCTTTGAGCTCCTACTGTTTATCCCTCCCCATATACCCACTGCAATTCACCCACCACCTTCAGGTCAGCATTTCCAGCTGGAGCCCAAAACCTGCTTCTTGATCCCAACCTCAGCAGTCCTAGCAGCCCCTTCCCTGTGTTAGAAATAATACAAGTGCTGGGGCACCTGGGTGGCTCAGTTGGTTAAGCATCCAACTTCGGCTCAGGTCATGATCTCACAGCTCGTGGGTTCGAGCCCCGCATCAGGCTCTGTGCTGACAGCTCAGAGCCCTGGAGCCTGCTTCGGATTCTGTGCCTCCCTCTCTCTCTGCCCCAACCCACTCACATTCTGTCTCTGTCTCTCTCAAGAATAAACATTAAAAAAAATTTTTTTTAAAAAAAAAAAGAAAAGAAATAACACAAGTGCCTGTGCTGCTGATGTGAGGGGCAGGGCCTGGTCCAAGGAAGAGGACACAGCCCTGGCTCTGCACTTGACTGTCTGGACTTGTGACCACTTGCCCTGTGGCCATGACTCTGTGCCCAAGTCCAGAAATGGCCTCTGCCCCACCTAGTTAACTCCCTTCCCAACCTCCTCCCCTTCTCCTCTCCTGTCCCCCTACCCTCCTCTTTCCTATGCCACCTGGGTCCCAGGTTCAGATGGGCCCCACCCTCCCCCTCAGTGCCTACCGATGGAGCCTATGGTAGGAGCTGCTGGGGACCCTCCCTGCTGTGCTTCACACACCTTCCCCAGCTCCCTTTGGCTCCCTTCAGCAGTGTCCATGCTGAAGCCTTCAAGTGTCACGTCAGAGACGGTAATGGTCACGGCAGATAGGCCCAGAATATGATGTTATTATAATTTAATTGGACCCTGCCACATACTAGCGGTATGACCTGGGTAAGTCCTTGTGTCTCCCTGAGACCCAGTTCTCTTCTCTGTAAAATAAGCATTATAAATGTTAGGATCCTCAGCAATCAAAAGAAATGAAGTACTGATACATGCTCTAACAGCAGATGCACCTTGAAAGTATTATGCTAACTGAAAAAGCCAGTCACAGGGGCGCCTGGGTGGCGCAGTCGGTTAAGCGTCCGACTTCAGCCAGGTCACGATCTCCCGGTCCGTGAGTTCGAGCCCCGCGTCAGGCTCTGGGCTGATGGCTCAGAGCCTGGAGCCTGTTTCTGATTCTGTGTCTCCCTCTCTCTCTGCCCCTCCCCCGTTCATGCTCTGTCTCTCTCTGTCCCAAAAAAAATAAACGTTGAAAAAAAAAAATTAAAAAAAAAAAAAAAAAAAAAAGAAAAAGCCAGTCACAAAAGGCCACATATTGTATGGTTTTATTTATATGGAAGATTCAGAAATCTACAGACAGAAAGTAGATTAGCAATTGCCTGGGGCTAGGTGGAAAGGGAAAAGGGGAGTGACTGCTGATGTAGCCAGGGATTTGGGGGGGAGTAAGGGGAGATTGGTGAAAATATTCTAAAATTGTGATGATGGTTGCACAACTGAACACTAAAAACCATTGAATTGTACCCTTTAAATAGATGTATTGAATGGGATGTGAACTATATCTCAGTAAAGCTGTTATTAAAAAAAAAAAAACTTAGAATCCTATTAGTACCTACCTCATAGGATTGTAAAAAATAGAAATAACATATGCAAAGTATCTAGCACATAGTAGGCACCAAGAAATGACCATTACTATCATTGTTAATGTTGGGAGGTCCAGGAGAACCCTGCCCAGCCTATCGTGAGTGGCCGTGACCTTTGAATTCTCAGGGGTGACAGGTCCAACCCCTATCCCCATATATACCCTTTGTTACCTGAGGTAGCTCTCTCAGCAGCTGGAAAGAGCTGTTTTTAAGAACCTCGAGTCAGAGGAACTAAACCAGATCTGGAACTCTGACCTTTCCCCTCACCGCCCTCCACTCACTGGCCAGCCAAGTCTTGTCAAGTGATCAGGCTGTCAACTAGTTTCTCTAGGGTAAGGTTTCAGGTCAGCTGGAGTGTATAAAGATAGGTGCCAAGACAGAGGCAGCAGAGACAACAGTGAATGGCAAGGGGGCAACGAGGTCCCTGCTGCCGCCTCCTGGGATGGAGCGCTAAGGAGTCTTAAGGAGGCCCTGTGCTTCCCCTCCCCTGGCTGGACTCACAGGTAAGACCCCTTCCTCCACCACCACCGTTCTGCCTTTCACAGCAGCTTACAGAGAGCAGCCGGGAGCTATCGGGGATCGCTAGCCTGGATCACTACAGACCCGGTAGATTTCCTTACGCCCCACCTTGTCAAGAGGGGGTAACTGCAATGAGGGCACCGTAGCAGGGCTGAGGCTCAACCCCAACCCCTGTGTCACTCACTCCCCCCCTTTTTCTGCTGGCTGCCTCCTCTGTGATTTTGCAAATCCCCATAGATAAGAAGTGGCTTTCTCCTTAGTCTGGCCCAGAATCCCCAGACTTCCTCCAGAGCATTAAGTCCTCTCCCCATAAGCATCCTGGGACCCCTGTCCTGAGTAGAGATGATGGGGGCACCTCTGGCCTGAGGCCTGACCCAAGTCGCATAGTGGGAGGTTACAGAGCCCAGGGACCTCTTCTCGGGTGGCTTCTTCAGCGGGGATGATATGGAGACTTTGCCAGGAGGGTGAGATCAGGCAGGGCATCTCAGAATGGGGTCCTCTGACCCCTGCTTCAGAGCTGCCGTGGAAAACAGATCCCCAGGGCCCAGCCCAGATCTGAATCAGGATCTCTGGTGTGAAAGGCCTCTGAGAATCCACCCTGTAAACAAGCAGCTCCGGGGATCCTGAGCTCTCCCTGAAGCCTAGGGCTCTGGACAGTGGAACGGGCACAGGTGTCAGACAGACCTGGGCTCCAATCCCAGCCCCATCCCTTCAGTCTTATGACTAGCTGAAGCCTTCAGCAGCTGAGGTCCCTTGTTTATGAAGTGGGAATAATTGTGACAACTACCTTATAGCCTTATAAAGGGACTGAGTTAGTCAATACCTATAAAGCCCTGAGCACTGTGCCTCATGCAAGAAGCACTGAGCAGACATTAACAGCGCACTGCTATGGTAGGCTGTGCAGCTGGAACATCCCATCCCTCAAGTGCCCCCACAAAGACACCGAGAGAAGATTCTGCTCTCAACTTCACCTTTGTCAGTGGCAAAGTTCTGTTGGCTGCTAGGTTTCCTCACGTATCAATTTAGGAGGCTGGAGTAAAGGGGGAAGGAGGCTGGAGAGCAGTGACCTCAGAGCAGCCCCTACCCGAGTCTACCATGGTGGCTTCCCTCTCCACCACAACTTGACCAATGAAAGTTCTAGAGCCCTCCCATCAAGGTATGGCTTTTGACTTGTGTCCATGCCTGTCCATTCTGCCTCTCATGAGTGGCTCAGGACTGCCTCTAGAGTAGGCTCCAGCTTCACCCGTGGCCACTGCTCTTGCCTGAATTGAGGCTCCAACATCTCTTGCTGCATCATTCCAACAACCTCCTCACTGCTCTGTGTCTCCGATCTCTCGTTCTGGTCCAGCCTTAACATTTGCACCAGCATGCTATGAACACAGGTCTGATGGTGTCATTCCTCTACTTGACAGCCACCAACCACTCCCCATTCTCTGCTAGATTCAGTACAGCCCTGGCATTCAAGACCCTCCACCGAAGAACACTGTGGGCTTCTCTGATTTCCCATTTCTCCACTTCAGCAAGTAGGGTTCCTTGGTCAGCTGGTCCTCCCTGGGACCCTCTAGCCGTGGGCCATCCCTGTACCAGGCTACACAGAGAAGCAGGATAAGTATACCATACCCCATCCCTGCCTTTGGGGATCCCTATCTAGAGGGGAAACCATTGCAGTTAATGAGTTAATCAACAAGAAGGTGTGTGACTAGAGGCAGCGGGGGCAAAGGAGTTTCTGGACACTTCAGCCTCCCCACCTCCCCCCCCAAACCAACCCCCAGGCCTGGGGAAAACAGGCCTCCCCAGGAAGACCCAGCCCATTAGGCAATACCCATGAAGTGCTCCCTGTTGGCCCAGGTACATCACAAGGGACATGGGACTTTGTTCTGAATAAGGAGGGGAACTGGATAGTTTTAAAACAGGGAATTGACACGATCTGACTTCTGTATGCTTGGACACTAGGTTAGGTCCCCATCCAGAAAACCTCCTCCTGCATCTGCCATTTGGGCCTAACATTTAGAATCGATGCATGATTCCCTTTACAGCTCAGTGACCACTAAAATGCATACAGTCATCCTATGTAAATCATACATCAAGTTTAAAAAATAAAAATAAAATTGTAAATGTAACCTCATGCTTGGAAAATTAAAATAACGCATCCTCTTCCTCCGGGCATGATTTAACAGTTGTCCATCCACACTATGACGCAGACTACCAGGCTGGGATCTGCTGGCTGGTGAGTTCCAACCTCAGCCCTTCTTCCTCTATCCCACCTCCTTAACTCCCTGGATGATTCAACACCTATCTGCAAGCTCCTTGAGGGCAAGGGCCAAACATGATCCATTCCATATCTTTCCTTCCCTAGTGCCTACTGTAGTAGTCAAGAAATACCTGATCATTAAGATAGTCACTTATACCTTAGCATGAAATTGAACATCTGTTTCTTCTTAAGAACAGGCTTTTCCAGGGGTGCCTGGGTGGCTCAGTCGGTTAAGCATCCGACTTCAACTCAGGTCATGATCTCACGGTCTGTGAGTTCGAGCCCCGCCTCGGGCTCTGGGCTGACAGCTCAGAGCCTGGAGCCTACTTCCGATTCTGTGTCTCCCTCTCTCTCCGCCCCTCCCCCATTCATGCTCGATCTCTCTCTGTCTCAAAAATAAATAAACGTTAAAAAAATTAAAAAAAAAAAAAAAAAGAACAGGCTTTTCCAGGGAAAGGTGGCAGCAAGCACAAGAGTTTAGGTGCCATGTAGGGGGAGGGCACAGCACAGGGAGAACCAGAGTTGCAGATAGCAGTCCTGAAAGAAGACCTGAGTGGTCACCCCTATCTTTTGGCGTCCAATTTATCACTGATGAACAGGTAATATATTATTCTCATTTACCCATAGGTTAAATGACATATCCAAGGTCCCACCACCCTTAGTAAGCCATGAAGACAGGGCAGGAGCTCAGGTTTCCTCACCGCAGGATCAGAGTTTTCCTATTGCCCATAGGAAGGCAACGCACACTGTGCCCACCTCATGACTCTATGGGACTGGCCCTGGCTCCAGAGGTGAGGACGCAGAAGGGTTCAGGATCCCAGCACACCAGGTGTATGTGCGAGTTGGGCGCCAGTGGGGTGACCTGCTAAGAAATGTCATCGCACCAAAAGCTTGATGCACAGAAGCCCAGGTTATAAGAATGCAGGGCTGCCCATGACAGTCTCCCAAGGTAACCACAGCTAAACCAGGACCTTCAGATATAAATGTGCCCCTGGTCAGCCAGCAGCAGTATGGGCAGCCCAGGACAAGTACACACCAGGAGATGAGGCACGTTCCCTTGGCCCAAGACTGATCCTCCTCTGTCTGAGGCGCTCGTCTGCTTCAGCTGAGAAGGGAAGGCCTCGGGGGTGTGGGGCAGGGGTTGGGGGAAGGGCACGTGCTGAGCCAGGCAGATCAGCGGCCACTGCCCCCCAACATTAGCAGCAGGATGTAGCCCCATCTCCCTAGGAGCCCTGGAGAGGCAGAGCAGCAGAGGAGCCCAGGACCCATTTCCCTCCCTCCTCCACGCAGAACATCAGCCTGGGAATCCCACAGTGTTGGGAGGAAACGCCTCTAGTCATAGATTAACCATCTGCAGTGACAGAGAAGGAATCGAAGGCTGGGAAGGATTTTGTTTAAGTATAATAAAAGTATATTCAGGCAGCCTTGCATAAAAAAGCCTTCATCCAAGCTAACTAGCAGTTTAGGTGAGCCAGGAGGCACATTTATTTTGTTGATTTGGGATAGAAAGACCTGAAGTGGGGAGACTTGGCAGGTTCTCCATACACTTCAGGGGGCAGGTCCTTCCCAGGGGGCAGCCTGATGTGAGGGAAGGAGAACAGGGTGTGGCGTGCAGTCAGAATGAGGTCTGGTCCCTGCCTGAGCCTCAGTTTCCTCCTCTAAAGGATGAAGATCCACCCAGTCAGTGGAGGGAGGAGGAGGAAGGCGAGGATTGCAAGAATGAACGGATTCTTAAAAGCCAAATCCACACAGCTAAGCATAGCAATGCCCAGGTTTTTCTCTCGCTAAAACCTCTGCCAGTGCTGAACGGAGCCTGGGGACAGGTGCAGATGGCCCAAGTTCCATCTGCCTCCTCTGGCCTGTCTCCTGCAGCCTCCTCCCTGCACTAAAGCTCAGGGCTACAAAGGGGCCTGTCTCCTTGGACCTCTACTGGGCCCTGGAGGGACCAGACAGAACCTTCTGGGACCATGGTTGGACTAAAGCCTTCAGACGTACCTCCCACAACAGCTGTGAAGTTCCTGGGGGCAGGCACAGCGGCCTGTTTTGCTGATCTCCTCACCTTTCCACTGGACACAGCCAAGGTTCGCCTGCAGGTAGGTGCTTTTTGGCAAGGGTCATTGCTCAGATCAAAGGAGGGGCTGAGTTCTCCACCCCAGCTCCCCTCATGTCTGCCAGCATGCTCTTCCTTACACAGAACCCTGAGCAGGCCACTCACTACGCCACTGTTTCAACCCTGCCTCACCATTTCCCCATCACCATCATCCAAGACAAAAAAAATCTTAATTAATCCCTTGGACCCTTCATGGCCTCACAGTAGTCTGTAAACCATAAAGTGTGAAGTAAAAGTAACCATGTGACCTTGGACAAACCGTCAACCACTTGTGGGAAAAACAATCTGCCCTCCATGTGCTCTGAGGGTTGAGCACCACACCGTGTATAACAGCTTATGAGCTATAAACTGCCACACGAGCCTCAGTTATTTTTACTGGGGATGTGATGGCTGTATAATCATGCTTGTTCTTGAAAACCAGCCCCATCAGGGTGCCTGGGTGGCTCAGTCGGTTGAGCATCCGACTTCAGCTCAGGTCATGATCTCGCGGTCTGTGAGTTCGAGCCCCGCGTCGGGCTCTGTGCTGACAGCTCAGAGCCTGGAGCCTGCTTCGGATTCTGTGTCTCCCTCTCTCTCTGCCCCTTCCCTGCTCATGCTCTGTCTGTCTCTGTCTCAAAAATAAATAAAAACTTTAAAAAAAAAAAAAGAAAAAAGAAAAAGAAAAAAAGAAAACCAGCCCCATCTGCCCCCTCTCCGCTCATGTCTCTGCCGGGATGTTTCTCAGATCCAAGGGGAGAACCAGGCGACGCAGGCAGCCCGGAGAACCCAGTACCGTGGCGTGCTGGGCACCATCCTGACCATGGTGCGCACCGAGGGCCCCCGCAGCCCCTACAATGGGCTGGTCGCTGGCCTGCAGCGCCAGATGAGCTTTGCCTCCATCCGCATCGGCCTCTATGACTCTGTCAAGCAGTTCTACACCCCCAAAGGATCGGACCGTGAGTGTCTGGTATCTTGTAGACACCGAAGGGGTGGGCAGAAGCATACTCAAGGCTACTGGGTCAAAGATGAGGGCAGTGCAGACTCAGAGGCAGAGCTGGGGCGCGGGAGGCTGATAACAGACACTCATGAGGAGGCCGAGCCACTGTCAGGAAAGCTCTAGAAGCCTGGCCTAGAAGAAGAGGCAGGCATCAGGCAGGGGCAGCTCCCCAGAGAACAGCATCAAGTCCAGAGAAGGGCTGGGTGGCAGAACACCGGCCCACTCTCTCTCCTTCTCTCCAGACTCCAGCATCACTACCCGGATTTTGGCAGGCTGCACCACAGGAGCCATGGCGGTATCATGTGCCCAGCCCACGGACGTGGTGAAGGTCCGATTTCAGGCCAGCATACACCTTGGGGCTGGGAGCAGCAGGAAGTACAGCGGGACAATGGATGCCTACAGGACCATCGCCAGGGAGGAAGGGGTCAGGGGCCTATGGAAAGGTAGGTCTGGACTCCAGGCTCAGAGGGCCTTGGGCAGAGCATTCCCTACCCTAGGGCTAGGGCAGAGTACTAGGCAAGGAGAGATCTCCAAGCATGGTGTATTCCAGTGATTCTGAAAGAACAACCCAACCAAAACTGTCTCACTGCCCTGCCACAGTACCCCAAATTCAGTTCAACTTGTCAACCTTTCAGCGTGCACAGGCTGCTGTGAGGGAGACAGAAATTAATAGAAGACACTTTCCACAGCCTCGTGGCTCTCACAGACAGAGATAAGCCATGTCGAGGAACAGCATTCCACAGGGGAGGATGTGCTAGGTTCATACAGAGGTGTGGGGCCAGAGGCAGGAGAGGCCATGTAGTCTCCAGGGGTGGTGATGGAAGGTGATGCTTAAACTGGGCCTCAAGGCTCAGTGGGCTCTAGATGTGTGGAGATGGAAGGGAAGGACTTCCCCAGCAAAGCCCTATCAGGGGTGACTACAGGACATGGAGAAGAAATAGAGGCCACTGGAGGAGGCAGCTATGAGTTGTCAGGCACAGGGAGGTGCGGCGTGGAGGGGGCTTCTTCAGGAACAAGACTTCAGGATTCCCCGTGTGTCCAAGTGGTGACTTTGACAAATGCCGGAGTCTCTCTCACATGTAGATTGGGGGTCATACTAATCTTTGCAGAAGGAACAGTGACCCAGTGAAGGTTAAGGACAGGACACCTGGTCACAGCCTTATTTGCTATGTGCTTTCCCAGAACCCAGCCCTCGTCTATGATATCAGTGGCTTGGCCTTGATGCTCTCCTGGGGCCCCCCAGGGCCACCTTCCATCACTGCTCCAAGAGCCTTGCCTCTCTCTTCCAAAGAAAGACTTCCTTGTCTGGCTTTAGCCAGCTCTCAGGGAAGCTCATTTTAATTTTGATAGGTATTACAGATTATTCTCCAAAATATGGCTCAAGCAAATATAAGAGGGCCTCTCTGTTTTCTGTCTCTGAGGTGGATATAGATAATCTAAGAGTTGTTAACTCCAGAGAGGAAAGTGTAGAATCTGCTCAACTGAGGCAGGCTCCTCCGTGGAGCCTCCCTGGAATGGAACATTCCATTCCTCCCTGGAATGGAACATTCTGTTCCCCAAACTGGGGCCTGTGACCTTGCAACCAGGGAGCCCACATCTCCTATTTTCCACTCATCGGCCCTCACCTCCTCCTTAACAGGAACTTTGCCCAACATCACAAGGAACGCCATCGTCAACTGTGCTGAGATGGTGACCTATGACATCATCAAGGAGAAGCTGCTAGACTATCACCTGCTCACTGGTGAGGCCATGGGCTCCAGGCAGCTGCCCTCCCACAGCAGGGAGGGAACCTAGAATTACAGAGTGGGCACTACTCAGAGGCACCTGGGTGTTAGAAGGAGCAGAGAGAGGAGCAGCGCCCGATAAAAATGCCCAATGTAGGAGCGCCTCTCTACTCGCTAGATGGGGTGCTGCCCGATTCATGAATCGTTTAATAGAGCCAATTAGATCTTTTAAAAAATGCCCGGTCCATCATTGTGACAAGTGGGAAAGAGCCCTGGGCGGGGAGGCCAAAGACCTGGCTTTCAGCCAGCACTTCCCACCATACCTCTTTAAGTAAGAGTCTCCTTCTCTGACTTCATTTTCCTCTAATGAGGTCATTGGGCTGCATAGCCTTCCAGCTCTGGGACAGCCCTGTTCTATTTTGCGAGTACTGTGAGAGGTTTAGACAGCACTATCCTTACACGCGAGGAGTTCACAGTTTGGTGAAGGACAAACGATGATGCACATGGAACAGAGAGCAAGTGTGCTGCCATCTCACAGCTCGATATTTGCCCTGCCCTCTCCTGCTACAGACAACTTGCCCTGCCACTTCATCTCTGCCTTTGGAGCCGGCTTCTGTGCCACAGTGGTGGCCTCCCCAGTGGACGTGGTGAAGACCCGGTACATGAACTCACCCCTAGGCCAATACCGCAGCCCCTTGGACTGTATGCTGAAGATGGTGGCCCATGAGGGCCCCACAGCTTTCTATAAGGGGTGAGCCTCCCCCTTCCTGCTTCCAGCACCCCCTCCCAGAGAACCCGGGCTTGTTTCCTTCCCTCCTTCCTTCTTCCCCTCCTTCCATGTATAATGTGCCTGCCATGGGTCCACCTGGGGACATGGTGGTGAACAGCACAGATGTAAATGCCTCAAAGGAAAAATATAAAGAACTATGGGAGTTTAAAAAAAAAAAAAAAAGTGGACCAAATCTGATTTGGAGAGTCAGGGAAGGCTGCCTGAGAAAAAGAAGTCTAGGCATAGGTCAGAGTGCTTACTGGGCAGGAGAGAAGGAGGGAGAGGTGGTTGGCGATCTTGACTTTTCTCCAACCCACAGTCATGACTGTGGAGCACCACTGATGGCGGCCAAAATGCCCAACACACTTCACATTGTCTTGCCTCTGTGTCTTTGCTTTTACCATTCCCTCTTAATGGAATGCCTTAAATCTTAGCCATGCTTCAGAACTAGTTCAAATGCCACCTTCTCCCCAGCGCTCTCAGGTCAAATTTTTCCTCCTCCCTGTGAGCTTTAGCAATGCTTCCTTGATATCATTTTTTATGGTATTTACCACCTCCTACTTTGTGTTATAGGATTTGTAAGTTTCAATTATCCCCCATGCTAGATCGTAATGATCACAAACTTAAAATGTCAGAGCCGTGGCTCTAACCCAAATCATCAGATGCTACCTCCCCCCTTCCACCTCCTACCACTGACGCCTTCAGCAGACAGTTTTCTGGTGCCCAACCATAGATTGGACCAAACATGCAATCAGGTTCTCAACCCTGGGAGTGACATAATAAAACTATTTCAGTTGGCAGATTGTTCTTTCCCTGTAAGTGCTTCTATCATTACAATCGATCAGTGGTAGCCACCTGTCTCAGTTCATTCTTTCACTTGGAAAACATTTACTGAGCATCTCCTGTGTGCTGGGCCCTGTGCTTCCCTCAGAGAGCGGCAGACACATAGGTGACATTTATTGAGCATTTACTGATACTGGGCCCTGCACCGTGTGCTGTATAGTAACTCACTGAATCCTTCACAACAACCCTATGAGGTCAATATTGTTATTTTGCTTATTTTACAGATGAGGACACTGAGGCTTAGGAAGATTCAGTAACTTGTCCTAGGTCATGAAGCTAGAACCTGAAAGAGCTAGGATTTGAACCCAGGTCTGATTCTGGAGTTCATATTCATTGTCTCAGTGCTATACTCCCTGTGGAGCCTAGGCTGAGGGTTCTGGAGAGGTCTTGGGATGAGGTTGTGGTGCCCAAGCTAAGCCCTCCAGAGCCTAGAGCAACCAGCCAGGCAAGGAAGAGAGTAGGGGACATTCCCAGACAGAGGGAGCATCACGAGCAAAGGCACGGAAGCAAGGCTGGCAGGAGAGAGAAGACCTGGAGAGGATCTGCAGAGAGAGAGGCTGAAGAGGGAGCAGGGCCAGGTCACAGGCTCCTCCCTGAGTCTGCGCAGCTAAGGTGGGGACTGTCTCCCAGCTGCACTAACACAGGACAGGCAGGCTCTCTGGAGATTGGCTAAATTTGGTGTCACCCAGTCTTCGCCCTGTGGTGAGCCAGCTTCTAGGTGCCCTGGTGGGACCCCCTCAGGGATGGCCCCTCAGTCTGTAAATGATCCCAGAAACACCCAGCAGCAGGGTGGAGTCAGGTGGTTTTAGTTGAGCTCCTTAACTGCCCTGGGCCTCAGTTTCTTTTGAAAAAGAAACCTGGCAACCATCACAGCTACCTTATAGAATTATAGGAATTAACTGCCTAACACAGAACCTGGCTCAAAATGTGTTTTCTTTCCTTTCCTTTCCTGACTGCAACTTCTGCCTAAATTCCTTCAGCAGAGAAGAAAAAGCCTAAACAGATCTCAGAAAATGCTCACAAGAGAAGCCTAGGTCCTTTGGCACTAACACTGTGAATGGGGGGAGCACTGGAAATCTCTTTGGGACTCTTAGTCCACTCCACCTGATGTTTTGGTTGTTTCTCTCATCAGGTTTACACCATCTTTTTTGCGTTTGGGAGCCTGGAATGTGGCGATGTTCGTGACCTACGAGCAGTTGAAACGGGCCTTGATGAACGTCCAGATGCTACGGGAATCTCCATTCTGAATAAGGCAGGGCCGCTTGGTACTTAAACTGGAACAAAACCAGTTAAGACTTTACTAGAGCAGTGGGTCCATACACACACAAACCCACACATGTTTACAGAACTGTTTACTTGCTGCTAAGTCAAGAAATAGAAGCGGAGGAAGGATTCTGGTCTTCGGTGCTTTGTCTTAAGAACACAGTTGTTTTGCACGGACAAGATGGCAAATAAATTATATTAATTTGGGGGACCCATTAAGTTGGATGCCTAATATTTAGGCAAGAAAAAATAAGCCAAAACATCCATGTGGATAAAACAGAAGTTTGCAAACTATGTCCTTTAAAAAATAAATCTGATTAGATGATGAACGGTAGACAAGAAGGACTGCAAGCATGGGACGGGAGTGACACACGGTACTTGGAAATCAGCTAAGGAATTTGGAGGGACACTGCCAAAGCAACGTAGCTGTGACTGCAGCCTTTGGTTAACTGTGGATCATCAGCCATATGTGTAATGTGTCTGCCCTTCAGAAGCCATTGAGATTCTAGAAAATATGAGACGAGAGAGAGAGAGAGAGAGAGAGAGAGAGAACCTGGAACCTGTGCCAAAGGAGCACTGCTGGGCCAGCAGGAGGCTGAGGTTTGTAACTGTTCCCTGAGGACACTGGAAAATGAAAAGGGCAGACTCCATCTTCTTTCCTGTAAAATGGCAGTCATAAACCCTTCCTTCCTATCTCACCAAGGATGTTATGAGGATCAAGTGACAAGGTGGACATAAAAGCACTCTATAAAAGCAAGAACTCTTATATTTACAAGTGTAAATATAAGGATGAGGCCTTGGGAGCTATTTTCTCAGGACAGTAAGGAACTTTCAGGGAAGTTGTTGAAAGGCTGAAAGGTTGTCTAGAGGCTAGACCAAAGGAACGAGGGGCTGGGGGCCCAGGGGTGACAGAGGATGACACGCAGGCACCGAAGCCCCACTCCCATGCAGCCCTCGCTTCCCAGCTGGACTGTGAGGCACCTCAAAGGGTGCCAGGCTTGGGGGGAAAGAGGTAGATGTCAGGCTTGACAGCCTGAAGTAGCAGGACTCAAGAGTTCTTTGGAAAATTATTATAATTCAATAAAGGGTGTGGGAATGAGAACAGCTATTTCTTTTTGCCTCCTCTTTCTTGGACAGAATGCCTCTTTCTCACCAGGTTCCCTGTTTGTCAGGGCTGGGCCTTTGGCCCCACATGCCCCAACTGCCTTCTGCCTTCCCCAGGCTGGTTGCTAGGCTTTTTAGGGCTTTGGCTTCTCCATCTGTATGTAAAATGCGGGCTTGAACCAGATGACCTCCTTCTGAACTTCACTGGACTTCTTTCAGGTTGATAATGCAGACCCAGAATGTTGGTCTTTTTCTGCTTCTTAGCAGCCTATGTGGGTCTGATGACAGAACTGGGTTCTGTCCCCTCCCCCACCTCACTAGCAACCTAACCACCGGAAATCCTTGTACCCCAGTGTCCTAGCAGAGAAGTGGAAATAACAAGCCCCCACCTTGCAGAAGTGCTCAGCAACATCATCCCTCCCTCTCCACTCTGACCCCCCTGCATCCTGGGAAAAAGCAAATGTCCACTTGCCCTCAGCACTTCCCTAAATCTAAATTATAATTTAGAGATTATCAACATATACGAACTGGAAAGTCCAAACAAAAGCAAAAAAATAAAAATGATTTTTATTTAATGTCTGGTTTGACTTTCAAATAAAACCTATATTTAAATTTTTCTCTTTCTTTTGACTTGACTGGCATGTGCAAATCATTCTTAAATCCCAGGTCTCAGTTTGTAAGTTCCTAGAGGCCAGGAACTATGTCTTCCATGAATTTCTATATAGCAACATTAACACATCCTCTACCCAGAGCAAACCATTCAGATATTCAGATGATGCTGCCAAAAGAGAGAGGGGATCAATTCTACTAAGATATTTTGATTGGGATCAGCACCTTAGTGACCTCTGAGTCCAGACTCTTGGAGAAAGGAACACAAGATTAGTGGGAGATCTTCTACAGTTTCCCAGGTAAAATATTAGATCTCTTTCCCCACTTCTTAAAAGCAGAGGTTGAAACAAATGACCTAAAGCTCTAAAATTTGGTGGTTGTAAGGACTGAGTGAGACAGCTTCCTCTAAACCACACTACGCATGCCCTTCCTAGTCCTGACCCCACTCTCTGCCACCAGGAAGTCATGAATGAGATCTCATAAGAAGGTCAGATCACAATCTGAGACTCACACAGGGAAGCCAGCTTCTTAGCTCTGTGCAGCCATTCCCCACTGCACACCCACAGACACCTACTCCATCAAGTCAGTAAAAGGAAAACTGCTCTTTCTCAAACTCTTCAGGCAAAAATGAGATAGTAGGGGCCCCAACACAGTCACATTTGTGACATAATGGATAACTGACTTCATATAAATCTTGTAAGTAAAGGTAGTATTTTTTTTTTAATTTTTTTTTTCAACGTTTATTTATTTTTGGGACAGAGAGAAACAGAGCATGAACGGGGGAGGGGCAGAGAGAGAGGGAGACACAGAATCGGAAACAGGCTCCAGGCTCTGAGCCATCAGCCCAGAGCCTGACGCGGGGCTCGAACTCACGGAGCGCGAGATTGTGACCTGGCTGAAGTCGGACGCTTAACCGACTGCGCCACCCAGGCGCCCCAAAGGTAGTATTTTTTTTTTTTTCAACGTTTATTTATTTTTGGGACAGAGAGAGACAGAGCATGAACGGGGGAGGGGCAGAGAGAGAGGGAGACACAGAATCGGAAACAGGCTCCAGGCTCTGAGCAGTCAGCACACAGCCCGACGCGGGGCTCGAACTCACGGACCGCGAGATCGTGACCTGGCTGAAGTCGGACGCTTAACCGACTGCGCCACCCAGGCGCCCCAAAGGTAGTATTTTTTAAAGAAACATTTTATTCAGAAGGAACGAATGTTAAGTAAGGAAATACAATCATATCTCTATGGATGAGTTCATTTGTGTCAGGACACTTTCAAAACTGCTGAATGCTAATATAAAGGACAACCTTCCGTGTACGTACAGTATAAGCCACATATTGTACTAAGTGCTGAGATAAACAAGGCCAATCCAGCCTCCAAGGAGCTCACTGAGGTGGAGGATGGTGGGGCAAGGAAGACAAATAAGCCATATGGAGTGATAAAAGCCACACTAGAGATATGCATAAGGCACCGAAGAGCAGGGACACAGATTAAGGACATCTGACCTGGTTTGGGGTCCAGGAGGCTTCTTGAAGGAAGACACCTACAGGACAATAGGAGTTATCTAAACAAAAGAGGGTGCTTCTGCTAAGGCCCAGAAACAAAGCAAGAACAAGGGGCATCCAAGTTTTGCCAGTTATCAGTACGACTGAGTTGTAGACCTAAACGTAAGCAATGAGAGAGATGGGGATGACAAAGAAAACAGGGACCTTGAAATGTTGTAGAAGCTACATATTATGGACTGAATGTTCTTGTCCTCCCCAGAATTCATAGGTATTAGATGAGGTCATGAGGGTGGGAACCCCATGATGGGATTAGTGTACTTATAAGAAGAGGAAGAGAGACCAGAGCTCTCTATCTCTCCACCACGTGCAGACACCGGTGAGAAGGCTGTCTGCAAGTCAGGAAGAGGGCCCTCGCTAGGGAACCAATTGGCTAGCACCCTGATCTTGGACTTGCCAGCCTCCACAACAATGAGAAATAAATCCGTTATTTAAGCCACCAATCTATGGTACTTTGTTATGGCAGCCCGAGCTGACCAAGACGCCACATTAAGGAGTCTGGAGTAACTGGGTAACGTGGAGCCACTCAAGTGTTTTAAGGAGGGAATGAGTAGCTGCACTGTAGAGAATAAATTAATGGAGTGGCCTCTGGTAAGATGAGGCTATTGTTGAAACCCAGGCAAGGGTACTAACAGTGAGAGTTCAATGAACAGAATGGTAATAAAATCAATATTCCTTGGAAAGATTCAACCTGGACACAGTAGTAAGAAAAGAGAAGAATGATACGTGTTTTAAACACCATAGAAATATCCTCAATAATATTCCTAGCAAATTATTTCCTGGCCCCTGAACCAAATCGCTTGGGTATTGGCAGCCTCACCATTTCCAGCTCTGCCTAGGAGAGAGCTTTCTGATAATGACCCAAAGGTACAGACCTTGTACCATTTATTGCTTTGCCCACTTCTGTTATCTCTTAGACATACGCTGGGTCTGACATACATGGCAAACTTAGGTGCCCCTCTGATAGAGGCCCACAGCCCTGGTTACACTGTTTACCTGCCTGGCAGTCCCATGAGCCTGTAAATTCTTTGCAGGCATGCATGGGGTCATGTTTACAATTGCATCTCTCATCCTCTGCAGAGTGCCTAAGACATTGCAAAATGGGTTTATAAATGAATTTTTTGTTAATTTTTAAAAATACACATAATATAAAATTTACCATCTTAAGCATTTTTAAATATACAGGTCAGTGGTATTAAGTGTATTCATACTGCTATGCAACCATCCACCCACAAAACTCATTTTTCATCTTGCAAAACTGAAACTGTCTTCCTACGAAATGTAACTCTCCATTTCCCTCTCCCCCCAGCTCCCTGTAACCATCATCCTACCCTTTTTTTTTAATGTTTATTTATTTGTTTTGAAGGGGGAGGGGCAGAGAGAGATAAGAATTCCAAGCAGGCTCCACGCTCAGCAAAGAGCCCGACATGTGTGCAAGATCATGACCAAGCCAAAATCAAGAGTCAGATGCTCAACTGACTGAGCCACCCAGGCACCCCCGTCATCCTACTTTCTATTTCTATGAATCTGACTACTCCAGGTACTTCATACAATCATATAGTATTTATATTTTTGTGACTGACTTATTTCATTCAGCACAATGTCCTCAAGGTTCATCCTTGTTGGAACATGTGTCAGAATTTCCTTCCTTTTCAAGACTGAATAATATTCCATTATATGTATATACCATGTTTTGTTTATCCATTCACCTGTTCATGGACACTCAGGTCGCTTCTACCTTTTGGCTATTGTGAATAATGCAACATGCATGTATAATATCTTTTCAAGACCCTGATTTCCATTGTTTTGTGTATATCCCCAGAAGTAGAACTGCTGGATCATATGGCCATTCTATTTTTAAGATTTGAGGAACCATCATACTGTCTTCCGCAGTAGCTGTACTCTACATTCCCACCAACAGTGTACAAGAGTTCCAATTTTTCCCACATTCTTACTAACATTTATTTTCCTTTTTTTTTTTTTAAATCATAACTATCCTAATGGATGTGAGGTAGTATCACACTGCGGTTTTGATTTGCATTTCCTTAATGATTAGTGATGTTGAACATTTTTTCATGTGCTTATTGGTCATCTGTATATCTTGTTTGGAGAAATGTCTGTTCAAGCCCTTTGCCCAATTCTAACTGGGCTCTTATTTTTGTTATGGAGTTTTAGGAGTTCTCTATCTATTCTGGATATCAATCCCTTACCAGATAATGTGATTTGCAAATATTTTCTGTATTGTGTAGGTTGCCCTTTACTCTGTTGATTGTGTCCTTCAATGCACAAAAGTTTTTAATTTTCATGAGCTTCAATTTGTCTATGTTCTCTTTTATCACCTGTGCCTTTGGTGCCTTATCCAAGAAATCACTGAAAAATCTAATGTTGTAAAGCTTTTTCCTTGTGTTTTTTTTCTAATAGTTGTATAGTACTAGCCCTTACATTTATGTCTTTGATTCATTTTGAGTTAATTTTTACATATGGTATTAATTAGGTAAGTGTCCAAGCTCATTCTAAAATGAATAATTTTTTAAAAGGTCAAGAAAATTCCTTCCTGAAATATAGCTTTGCTGTTGGCAATCTAAAACACTGAATAATCTATTTTTACAGGGGTGGAAATCTCTTGAGTATATAGTATACATGTGAAGTCATGTAAATGGAATGACTATTGACCTTATAACAAAAACAAAATCTAGAATCCCAGCTGTGATACTTTGTAGCTATGAGACATAGGTCAAATTCATAGTCTTTCTGAGCCTCAGATTCTTTATCTATGAAATATGAGAAATGATTTGGCAGAGAGAAAAAATCTATAGCTTTGTCAGCTAAAAGTGGTGAACTTTGTAGAAAACAAACTGGATTCCCCACGCGTTGTTGGTGACACTGTACTATGATACAGCCATTTTAGAAATGTTTGAGTTCCTTAAAATGTTAAATATAAACCTACCATAAGATCTAGCTGTCATCCTACTCTTAGGTATTTACCTAAGAGAAATGAAAGCGTATGTCCACAAAAAGACTTCTACATGAATGTCTGTAACATATTATTCATAATAGCCCAAAACTGTAAATATCCCAAATCCCTAACAATAACAGAGAGGACAGACACAACATTCATTATCACTATAATAGAATAATACTCAGCAGTAAAAGGGGAACAAACTACTGATACACATATCAACATGATGAGACTCAAAAAACATGTTAAGTAAAGAAACTAGACACCAAAGATTACATCTCATTTATATGAAAACTTTAAAGCTTATTTATTTATTTTGAGGGAGAGAGGGAGAGGGAGGGAGGGAGGGAGGGAGGGAGAGAGTGAGCATGAGTGGGGGAGGAGCAGAGAGAGGGAGAAAGAGAATCCCAAGCAGGGTTTGTGCTGTCAGCGCAGAGCCCCATGTGGGGCTCGATCTCACAAACCATGTGATCATGACCTGAGCCAAAACCAAGAGTCAGACACGTAACTGACTGAGCCACCCAGGTGCCCCATTTATATGAAAATTTTAGAAAATTGGGGCACCTGACTGGCTCAGTCAGTAGAGCATGCGACGCTTAATCTCAGGGTTGTAAATTCAAGCCCCACATTGGGTGTAGAGATTATTTAAAAATAAAACCTTTAAAACAAATTTACAAAATGCAAAACTGTAGAGACAGAAAGATTAGCAGTTATGTAGGGCTGAAGATGAGAGAAGGAAATGACTACAAACAGACACAACAGAACTTTTTGGGATGATGAATTGTAGTAATTGTTGTACAGCTATATAAATTTACTAAGAATCAATAAAACTGTACATTTAGCAATAGGTGAATTATATGGTATTTAAGTTGCACTCAATAAGGCTGTAGTGGAAAAGGTTATGTCCTAGTTCACAGCAGTACTACTGTAATAGACAAAAACGAGAAACAACATAAATGCCTGTCAACAATAGAATGGATAAGTTGGATATATTCATATGATGGAATACTATAAAGCAATGAGAATTAACTACAGCTTCATGTACCTTGGATAAATCTCACAAACACAATGTTGAGTAAAAGACACATAATAGTACATAATGTATAATTCCATTTACGTGATGTTTAAAAACAGACAAAAAAATATTTGAAATACGTAGAAATCAAGATAGTAGTGGGGTGCCTGGGTGGCTCAGTCAGTTAAGCATCTGACTCCTGATCTTGGTCTTGATCTCAGGGTCATGGGTTCAAGCCCCATGTTGAGCTCAAAGCTGGATGTGAAGCCTACTTAAATAAATAAATAAATAAATAAATAGATAGATAGATAAATAAATAAATAAATAAATAAATAAATAAATAAATAAAAAGACAAACAAATCAAGATAGTGGTTATTCTTTGGGTGAACAGAGGCAGTGAGGTGTTAATAATGTTTCTTTTTTTAATTTTAATTTTATTATTTTCAGTTTTACTAAGGTATCATTGACAAATAATATTGTTTCTTGAGATATGTGCTCATTATATAGGGGTATTCACTTTTTGAAAGTTTATCATGCTACACACTTATGGTTTGTGCACTGTTTTGTATGTTATGCTTCAATAAAAAGTTTACTTTAAAAGTGCACTAATTTTTAAAAAACAGTCCACTGGTGATCTCTGAGAAGCATGTGTGCGGGTACACTTCTGTGTGTCTGTATATCTATGTGTGTGTGTGTGTGTGTGTGTGTGTGTGTGTGTGTGTGTGTGTGGATGATGAGACGAGCTGGCCAGGCAAAGATCCGAGGAAGTGTTCCAGGATAAGGAAACAAGCAGTCCACAGGCCCTACAGGAATAAGCCTGGCGTGTTCAGAGAATGGAAAGAAGGCTGTGTGTGTGTCTGGCATAAAGTGAATGAGATGAATGTGAGATCATTCCTTTATTCATTCATCAAATACGTAAGAGTTGTGCCAGAGGCTGAGAAGTCTGAGGAGAGCCAATTGTTTGCAAAGTGTGGCAGAGAAAGGAAGGAGAGGGGGAAAGCCAAGGTAGAAGAAAGTCCTGAGGGTTCCTTTCAAATTACACATGCAGACACATACACACACATACACACAGAGTAGAAGAAAGGAAAAACTGAAGACGAGAGAAACATTACAGAAACAAGGTCCTGGAGAAAAACAGTAGAGGACAGAATAATGGGAATAGGTGAGAGGGCTCACTCTGGGAAGGATATGGGAAAGCTAAAAGTAAAACAGTCATAAAGACAAACATTTTGAAATAGAGAGAAGCAAAATTAACACATTCTCCCATCTCTCCATTGAAATTTGAGGAATGGCCACATATGGGAATACATTAGGGCTTAGAGAGTTATTTATAAAAAAGAGATTTTGAAAGTTATTTTTTTCCCTTAAAATATAATTTAATAAAGAAACTGGGTCCTCTGATGCGCTCCTAACACTGTTCTCTGTTCTCTGCCAAGCTGAGCTGTCTGGAGCTTCACCATGAGGCAGCCTGGGAAATTCCAAAGTGTAAGGTACCAGGCCTCTAGTACGCTCCCCCGAGCTGTCCCAGGGCCCTCACACCATAGACAGAGAGCTCCACATAAGGCATACTGCCCACAGAGTAAGCTGCTAGCTAATAGGTGACAGGGTCTTTAAAATTCACAGAGAGGGGCGCCTGGGTGGCTCAGTCAGTTAAGCGGCCGACTTCAGCTCAGGTCATGATCTCGCGGTCCGTGAGTTCGAGCCCCGCGTCGGGCTCTGTGCTGACGGCTCAGAGCCTGCAGCCTGTTTCAGATTCTGTGTCTCCCTCTCTCTGACCCTCCCCCATTCATGCTCTGTCTCTCTCTGTCTCAAAAATAAATAAACGTTAAAAAAAAATTTTTTTTAAATAAATAAAATTCACAGAGAAAATGTGCAAAGTAGGTTGTCCTCTACATGTCCACCATCAGTTATGATACAGAAATAGAACATAAACATGTCAAGGAAGATGAGTACAAATACTTTGAGGAGCTATTATACTCTAGCCGGTTTCATGCTGTACCTTTACCATTTATTGGATATTGTGGGACTGAGATAATACCATTTTTGCATTATGCTGAGATGATCGATGACATTTTGAAAACTGAGAAGAGTTATGCTTCATTGTCCAGTTGTCCGGGACTGAATGTCTACAGTTTCATGGCGTTAAAAGACAGTAGTACACTGATATTATGAATCAATATGGATCACTACATTTTTTCTTTTTGAAATTTGGGGGAAAAGTCACATCCTCTACCAATAAAGCCAGTAGAAAATCCCATAGAGATATGGTAGGTAATATAAACTGGTCAGATCACAAAAATGACATAAAGATATGAATTTTGCCTGAGGAATATACTACTGTGAAGATCGCTGATTCAGGTCCCCAACTCTCTGGATCAGTAGATTATAATGTGGTACACAGTTTATATAACAAAGGATTTATTTCTTTGAATAAATAAATCAATCTCTGATGACAATTTCATTCTCTTGAAGGTTTTATAATGAACTGAATGCCAGATGACTAGGTGATTACTTTGAAACTATGTATTATCTTTCAACAGGTAAGCATACTAATGTTGCTGAGCTTGCAAATGTCCTTGAGTGAGACTTATCATTGGTTAAGAATGATGTTTCCATGTATTGCTGATTGGGCTTTGCACATAAGAGACAAGTAATAAATCTGGATCAACTTCATTCATCATGGTGGAATGTACCCTGTGTAAACAAATTTAAAAGTAGTTTATATCTACAAAAGATACTCCTATCATGGCATGGTGAAGAAGGTAGGAGTCCTGAACAAGAAGCTGTGTGAGCTCTGATATCCATACTACATCCAGCTGACACTGCCAGGATAAGCAGTTTGGGTCTGTCTACAGGATTCACGAAGATATTGTTTTCCTATCTGACTCAACTCTTGCCTTTTTAACGATGAGAAATCTTTCACCTAAAGTTGGCAAACTCTCACATGAGTCTCTGGACAGCTTCCTTAACAGAATTAGAAAAGATTCAAAACACTTAGGAAGGAGAAGTGCAGACTGCAGAAATATTTTGATCAGGCACTTAAAGAAACAAAATACTGTCTCTGCATCACAGTAACAACCCAATTATGGTTTTCTTCTGAACCTCTTACATTGTAAAAGCCTTCCTGATTTGAATTCTACAACTTGAAGCAGAGTTCTACACAAAAATTATAAATTGCTTGTTTCCACAGCTTCTCTAATAGATCAACCCATTGGCAATAGTATTGCTTGGCATTTTATTGTTGTTTTTTAATGTTTATTTATTTTTGAGAGAGAGAGAGTGAGCAGGGGAGGGGCAGAGAGAGAGGGAGACAAAAGATCTGAAGCAGGCTCCATGCTGACAACAGAGAGCCCCATGCAGGACTTGGAACTCACAAATCCATGAACCGTGAGATCATGACCTGAGCCAAAGTCAGACGCTTAACTGACTGCGCCATCCAGGTGCCCCCTGCTCAGCATTTTAGATCCATTATCTAGAAGTCACCACCCAGAAGTCAGATACCCATTTCTTTTACCGTCCAAAAGCATAAGACTTCAAAAACTATCATAGAGATTTCATGGTTATTATTTTTTTAAGTTTATTTATTTATTTTGAGAGAAGGAGAGAGAGGGAGCATGCGCGAGCAAGTTGGGGAAGGGCAGAGAGAAGGGAGAGACAGAGAATCTCAAGCAGGCTCCACACTGTCAGTGTGGGGTCCCACGTGGAACTCTAACTCACAAAACCGTGAGATCATGACTTGAGCCAAAACCAAGAGTCAGACACTTAACTGACTGAGCCACCCAGGCACCCCATATTTCATGGTTATTATTAAACATTAATAATGCCTTGGAGTCCTAATCCTGAAATAATTCCTACTTTAGATATGCTCATAATATTGAACAATGGGATGGGAGAAATCTTTCCCATTTGATGAAACAACTACAAGGAGGGTCATGAGTCATGTTAATATGATTGTCTATAAAGCACTGCAAATGTTAAGGGACAAAATGGGTTTGCAGGGATTTTTGTGGTTATGTTACCATGTTGTATGCTTCTAAACAATTTACAAACGGAAGACTTGGTGATGTTTCTGAGAAGAAAGGAGAACCTGATTTCACTTCCGGCTCAGAGCAAATGAAAGTAGAGAACGATTTGAAATGGTCACTGAGGAAGCAACTACAGATTGAACAACAAAACAGAACTCTGATGTTGCCACAACAGAAGCCCACTGGTTTCTTCTTGATCTGTGCTTTGAAATTCCTGTTTAGCTCTGAATTAATGAGAAAGTTTATAGGAAAACTGCTACACACAAACTTTGCAGAAAAGAAAGCTGTCAAAACAAACAAAAAAACCCCTCCATTCTGGTACAAAACTATGTCTACGTGTCCTTAACTTTTCATTCATTCTAGGAAGGAGCTTTAACACTGGATATTCACACTGAAGCCACTTTTTCAAGTTTGCTTTACCATCTTAGGTTGGTATGGAAGTCTCATTTCCTGCAAATAATGCAATATTTAGAGACGGCATCTTATCAGAAAAGAATAGACAGTCACCTTCCTCAATTCATTTGCAATAATCTTATAACAACAACATTTGTTATTCACACTTGGTGTCTTTTTCTTTCTTAAAGTGTGCTTTATAGTGCCAGTCACTAAAAAGCATCCTGCTAGTGAGGTATAACTTAAATAATGTTCAAAGTGTTTTGTGGTGTAGTTTGGGAAACAGTTGATAGTGTTTGGAATCTTGCTCATTATAGCACATCCTAATGCAACAAAGAGCTACTTCGAAAAAAATTTTTTTGACCCCTAATTTTTTAACAAAGAGCTTTTTAGCAATCAGCACTCTATTTTTTCATCTTGAATCAATCTGCATTTCATTTTATAAATCTAACAATAAACTTTATAGGCTTTATGATGACTGTTGACATTTATAAGCAGTCACTATGAATACTGTAATGGTGATTTTATGTGTCAGTTTATCAAACATAAATCTGGTTTAATTTTATATGTAACAAAATATATAACAAAACCTATGCTTTTGGGGATAATGGGAAGAGATTTATCTCTTCCTAAGAAAAGACTTCTTGGTATTTAAACTTTTTTTTTTTAACGTTTATTTATTTTTGAGACAGAGAGAGACAGAGCATGAACAGGGGAGGGTCAGAGAGAGGGAGACACAGAATCTGAAACAGGCTCCAGGCTCTGAACTGTCAGCACAGAGCCCGACGCGGGGCTCGAACTCACAGACCGCGAGATCGTGACCTGAGCCAAAGTCGGCCGCTTAACCGACTGAGCCACCCAGGCGCCCCAAGACTTCTTGGTATTTAGAGTAGAAAGAGTATAAAACAATAAATATCCAGTACTGAGAAATTTGATGAGGCATTAAGAATTCCTGTGGATATCTATAAATTATGTGTATCAATTGAACATTGTGGAAGGTATACAAATCAGCAAGTTATGTATAATTTAGCCCTGTTTTATAAGATCTTAACTCAGACTATAAAGATTCACTGACATCTCATGAGAAGTTTTGGAAAACATTTTTTTTAACCCATTTAGAATTCATTCAAAGTGCATCAAGCAGCGCTTTAAAGGGTGTTAACATGGTCCAATTTGCATTTTGTTTGTTTTGGTTTTTTCCTTTTTTTTTTGTATCAGCATTATTGAAATATAATTAACATACCATACAATTCACTCATTTAAAGGGAAAGTCAACAGTTTTTTAGTATATTCAGAGTTGTGCAACCATCACCACAACCAATTTTAGAACATTTTCATCATCCCAAAACAACCACCCTCTCCTTACCCTTTACCTGTCATGCCCCAATGCCCTCCATCCCTCCTAGCTCTATTTTCTGCCTCTATAGAGTCGTCTATTCTGACATTTCATACAAGTGGAAGCATACAATATGTGGTCTTTTGTGACAGGCTTGACTTAGCAAAATGTTTTCAAGGTTCATCCTTGTTGTAGCATGTATCAGTACTTCATTCCTTTTTATTGCTGACTAAACATGCATCTTTTAACTCTTAACAGTGTTTTTCTAATTCAACATTTAAAATACAGGGTTTGCTGGGGGACCTGAGTGGCTCAGTTGGTTAAGCAACCAGCTCTTGGTTTCTGCTCAGGTCATGATCTCACCGTTCGTGGAATTGAGCTCTGAGTTGGACTCCACACTGACAGCATGGACCCTGCTTGGGATTCTTTCTCTCCCACTATCTCTGTCCCTCCCCAACACTCTCTCTCAAAATAAACAAATAAACTTAAAAAAGACAACAACAAAAAAATCTTTAATGAATCTTCACTGGCAAGTAACAAACCCTATATATTTTTTTAAGTTCATTTATTTATTTTGAGAGAGTGTGTTGGGGAGGAGCAGAGACAGTGCACACATGCGTGCATGTGCACACACACAAGCAGGGGAGGGGCAGAGAGAGAAAGGGAGAGAGAGAAAGGGAGAGAAAGAATCCCCAGCAGGCTCCATGCTCAGCACAGGTACTGAGGCAGGCAGGAGCATGACCTGAGCTGAAGTCTGACACTCAACCGACTGAGCCATCCAGGTACCCCTTGATTTTTCTAAAATATGCAATCAGGGACACCTGGCTGGCTCAGTTGGTGGAACATTTGACTCTTGATCTTGGGGTTGTGAGTTCAAGCACCAAGTTGGGTGTAGAGATTACATAAAAATAAAATCTTTTTAAAAATGCAATCAGAGGAGGGGCGCCTGGGTGGCTCAGTTGGATAAGTGTCTGACTTCGGCTCAGGTCATGATCTTGCAGTTCGTGAATTGGAGCCCCGCGTCAGCTATGCTGACAGCTCAGAGCCTGGAGCCTGCTTTGAATTCTGTGTCTCCCTCTCTCTCTGCCCCTCCCCTCCCTGCTCATGCTCTGTCTCTCTCTGTCTCAAAAATGAATAAAACATTTAAAAAAATGTTTTAAAAAATGTAATCAGGGGAGCCTAGGTGGCTCAGTCAGTTAAGCGTCTAGCTCTTGGTTTTGGCTCAGGTCATGATCTTATGGTTTCGTGAGTTCAATACCCACATCAGGCTCCATCCTGACAGGGCAGAGTCTGCTTGAGATTTTCTGTCTCCCTCTCTCTCTCTGCCCCTCCTCCACTTGCGTTGCCTCTCTCTCAAAAATAAATAAACTTAAAAAATTAAAAATAAAAATTTTTAAAAATGCAATGAATAAAATACCTAGGAATAAATCTAACCAAAGGGGTGAAAAATCTATACACTGAAAACTATAGAAAGCTTATGAATGAAACTAAAAAAGACACAAAACAATGGAAAAATATTCCATGCTCCTGGAGAGGAAGAACAAATATTATTAAAATGTCAATACTACCCAAAGCAATCTACATATTCAATGCCATACCTGTCAAAATAACACCAGCATTCTTCAGAGTTAGAACAAACAATCCTAAAATTTGTATGGAACCACAAAAGACCCCAAATAGCCAAAGCAATCTTGAAAAAGAAAACCAAAGCAGGAGGCATCACAATCCCGGACTTCAAGCTGTATTACAAAGCTGTAATCATCAAGACAGTATGGTACTGGCACAAAAACAGACACTCAGATCAATGGAACAGAATAGAGAACCCAGAAATGAACCCACAAACGTATGGCCAACTAATCTTTGACAAAGCAGGAAAGAATATTCAATAGAATAAAAACAGTCTCTTCAGCAAGTGGTGCTAGGAAAACTGGACAGCGACATGCAGAAAAATGAATCTGGATCATTTTCTCACACCATACACAAAAATAAACTCAAAATGGATGATAGACCTAAACGTAAGACAGGAAGCCATCAAAATCCTAGAGAAGAAAGCAGGCAAAAAAACTCTTTGACTTCGGCCACAGCAACTTTTTATTCAACACGTCTCTGAAGGCAAGAGAAACAAAAGCAAAAATGAATTATTGGGACCTCGTCAAAATAAAAAGCTTCTGCACGGCAAAGGAAACAATCAGCAAAACTAAAAGGCAACCAACGGAATGGGAGAAGATATTTGCAAATGACATACCAGATAAAGGGTTAGTATCCAAAATCTATAGAGAACTTATCAAACTCAATACCCAAAAACCAAATAATCCAGTGAAAAAATGGGCAAAAAACATGAATAGACGCTTCTCCAAAGAAGACATCCAGATGGCCAACTGACACATGAAAAATGCTCAACATCACTCATCAGGGAAATACAAATCAAAACCACAATGAGATACCACCTCACACCTGTCAGAATGAATAACATTAACAACTCAGGCAACAACAGATGTTGGCGAGGATGCGGAGAAAGAGGATCTCTTTTGCACTGCTGGTGGGAATGCAAACTGGTGCAGCCACTCTGGAAAACAGTATGGAGGTTCTTCAAAAAATTAAAAATAGAACTACCCTACAGCCCAGCAATTGCACTACTAGTTATCTATCTAAGGGATACAGGTATGCCATTTTGAAGGGGCACATGCACCCCCATGTTTATAGCAGCACTATCAACAACAGCCAAAGTATGGAAAGAGCCCAAATGTCCATCGATGGATGAATGGATAAAGAAGATGTGGTATACAGATACAATGGAGTATTACTCGGCAATCAAAAAGAATGAAATCTTGCCATTTGCAACTATGTGGATGGAACTAGAGGGTACTATGCTAAGCGAAATTAGTCAGAGAAGACAAATATCATATGACTTCACTCATATGAGGACTTTAAGAGACAAAACAGATGAACATAAGGGAAGAGAAGCAAAAAGAATATAAAAACAGGGAGGGGGACAAAACATAAGAGACTCTTAAATATAGAGAACAGAGGGTTGCTGGAGGGGTTGTGGGAGGGGGGTGAGCTAAATGGGTAAGGGGCATTAAGGAATCTACTGAAATCATTGTTGCACTATATGCTAACTTGGATGTAAATTTAAAAATAAATTAATAAATAAAATAACTAAGTTCTAAAAAAATGCAACCAGATAATTTTGTGTTTATTTGGGGGTGGGGGGGGTTAACATAGCCAACCTACCCAATATTTTAAAATTACCAGAGACATTTGAAATGTTTAATATTTTCTCATGTTGGCTTAATTATTTGATGTTTTCAATTCTCTTTAGCATTCTTGTGTCTTTTCCATTTTCAGTGTTTCAAACAGTTTGTATTTAAAATGTTAAAGTTTCAAAACTGTAAATACAGTGGATTGTTTTCTGGTATGATATCAACATTATAAACCTTGTCAGTTTGATTATTGGCACCTACATTTACAAATAAACTGCAGTATGTATGTATTTAATGAAATAGATGTGAAACAAGTTTTTTAAATGCACTTACCTGTATGCATACATCCTCTAATCTGTCTACAGGACATCTTATGACTTGGACAAGCTGCTTGCTAGAAGTCCACAGATATAGTGTCAGTAGCATTGCTCTCATCTGCTTGGCTCCATCCGAAATAAAAGAGAATTGGCGGGGGGGGGGGGAGGGGGGGTCATTGTTTATTTTTGTTTTCAAACTCTTGTGTTAAGAGAATTTAACAGGATTTCTTCTTAAGAAATTCATGCTGGGTCCTGGTAATCTCTACTTCTTTTTTTAAAGGTTCACACATCATCTTTTTACCAGCCCTTGAATTTTGCAAGGGATAAACACACATCTCACGGGTATATAGTCTTTGGCCAATTCTTCCTTGTTTTGGCAATCAGGGTGGTGCTTTCATTTTGAGGCCATTAGTTCCATCTTGTTCTTTCTGCCTTCTCAAGTTCAGCAGTTTCACCACCAGTCACAGAGCAATCTGGGAATCATTTCATCACAGCAAGACACAGAAGCTTGTGGAAAAGCCAGAGCAGCTAGTGGATGGGAGATTCCACAATGCCAGAAATAATTCTCCAGCTTGACTTCTCAGTTTCCACTTTTCTTCTGCTTCTGCCAAGACCACGTGTTCAGTGTTTTTCTTTCCTGCTATAATTATCCAGTCCCATGCCAGTTATTTTCAGCTGACATTGCTTGTGGACAATTCAGAAAACAAACACATTGGAGGCTGATAAACCAGGATTTAAATCGCAGCTCACCACTTCACAGCTGTGTGACATTACGCAGGTGATTTCACTTCTTTGGGACTCTGTTTCCTCTTAAAACTGAGGTTAATATCAGCCTCACAAGATTATATTAAGTATTCACACTGAATGTGAACACAGTAATTGCAGTAACCAAATGTTCATCTCCCCTGATCCTCCCATTTACACTTTTTCAGACATTTTCAACAGCAGCCCAAACAGCATGCACACAGCCTACTATATGCAGGCCCCTGATGTTGTGACACTAAAAATAAAGAGCTTCCTGCTCTCTAGAAGTTTACAATCTAGTCAGAGAGACGTCTTCGATTAATCCATTCAATGGTGCTGGGAGGCCAACAAGGACAAAAACATAGGAAGAAAGGGCGAAGCCAAGGGTGAACAAGAGTCCTACTCCCCAAACGTTATATTTGTCCCAGCCACAGGACACAATTACTGGTTTTTTGCGTGTCTGTCACCCCAACAGGACTGCCAGCCGACTGAAGGGGACCCAGGTTCGGCTCATCTAAGTTACTTTCTCATCGCCAGGTTGGGTGCACAGCAGGCCCGGGCCCTGTTCCGCCTTCTTACTCGAGGGGCGCCGGCCCGTGCACCCAGGTGTATATGGGCGCGGGAGCGTCACGCTGGGTGCCTCCGTCCCGCCCAGATCGGAAGTCCCCTGGATCCCCTGGGCAAGGCCAGAGTGCCGCGGGCGTACGCCGGAAGCCCAGCGGCGCCTCGCGGCTGTTGGCTGTTAGCCGCCACCTGCCGCTCCACCTCGGATTGGCTCCTTCCTCCGGCAACGCGGCGGCTTTAACTAATCTCCAGCGGCCGCGAGGCCCCGCCCCGCGGAGGACTCAGGAGGCTGGAGTTCTGTTTGCGAAGTGAGGGGTTGCAGAGCCGGTGAAGGGGGGGAGTACGCTTTCATCCGAGTTTCTGGAGCGTATTAGAAAGAGCCCTAGCGGGATACAGGGGGAGCAGAGGCGTGTGTGACCCTGGGCTGCTTCTGCTTCTTTCCGGGCGTCCGCCTTGCCATTCTCACCAAGAGGTTGGCGGCACGGGGATGTGTGAGGAGACGCGATGGACGCGGGGATCCGCCCGCACGGAAATGGGAGTGGAGGAAGGCGCGCACAGAACTTTTCGCTGGACAGCCCTTGCCGAAAGGCGGTAACTAGAGGCCCCGCCTCGCAGGCCCCGCCCAGCCCCGCAGGCCCCGCCCCCGAGACCTAAAGCGCGGCAGCCTCCAGCGACCCCATTGTAAACTCGCCGGACACATTTTCGGTTTGAGTACTGTCCGTGCTCTCTCCACGCGCCCTCCGCCCGCCGACAGACAACAGAGTTGCCAGCACGCTCTTGTTCTCCCTTCGGCCGGGTGAGCCCGGGCCCCGCCCGCCCTAGCCTTGAGCCCGCTAAACCTGCGGCACTCCCGCCACCCCGGCAGCGAGGACCCGCGCCCTTCCTTCTAATTTCTCTCTTCTTCTCCCAGCCTATCTTGAATTTTTCTTCTCTGTCCTCTTTTTCCTTTTCTTTCACTCTTTTTCTCTCCCCTTTTGTTTACCTCTCACCTTCAACTGGCTCAATAATTTAAGCCTCCACCCTTCTACTCTCTCCCCTCGCCCAGGATGCCCAGCCCTGCTTTTGGGTGGGGGCCTTCGGCGCGACTGCGACGACCAGAATGACTTTCCATCCCCCAGGCTGAGACGGAGTTTTGAGCAGGGCCCGTTCCCAGCCCCTCTAACCTCCTCACAGCTCGCGGCTGGGTGCTAGTCGATTCTCTGCGAGTCTCTGACCTATCATGACCGCCTAACAACACTCCCGCTCACCAGAATCTGCTGACTGCGTTGGGAGGCTGCTTCTTCAGAGTACAGAGTGCCTCTAAAGCAGAAATCTGGAAGAGAGTCAATGTGTCTACTAAGAGAGCAGACAGGGGAGGGGGGATTCCTGGGTTCATTTCCCCCCTCCAGTGTGTGTACTTAATTAGTCCCCAGCTACCCTGGGTGAAATAGACCCTATTCCTTACTCCTCCCCACCTCCACCCTGAAGGACTGGGCTTGTGTGCCTTGGGCAGGTGGCCCTTTTCTAGCTGGAGTGTGATCCTTAAAGGCATATTTCCTTTCTAAACTCTTTCCCCTCATCCACAGGACACATAGTATGACTATTAGGTGTTTCGTCTCCCAGACATTTTCTATGGAAAACCAAGGGGATCGGGCCATGATAGCCACTGGCAGCTTTGAAGAATGGGATGCCTTTAGAGAAGCTTGATCTTGGAGGCCTCAGCGTGAGACCTTACAAAGCCGGGTAAGAATCCACTCTAAGGGAAGGGTCTTCTGTTGCCTACTAGTGCTTTGGCTTGGGGGTGGGGGTCAGTGGGACATTAGCAAAAATAACTACCACCACCCCAGTGAAGTTGCTCTTCAGAATTCACAAAACACTTTCCTTTATCCCTGGTCTCATTCTATCCTTTAAGCTGATCTTGACTAGGCAGGGATGGTGGTCCCCATATTTACAAAGGAAGAAATTGAAGGCTAGATGGGACAGTGATTAGTCCTTGGTCATCCTGGGAGTCAGCAGCAGAGCTAGGACAAATTCCTGAGTCCTGAGTTTTATTTTCTCTTCTTAGTAGGGTCTTTAGCACAAGTGGCCATAGCCCCCATACTCAACCTCTAAAAGATCTGACAAACCCAAAGCAACATTCAAAATGGCAACTGAGCCTCTGTGCATTTGTCTTTGAGATGGACAGAGGCTGGGCCTTATTCTCTGGCCTTCACAACACTGTGACCCAGCTCAAGGTCAGGACATGATAGACTCACTTTTCAGGTCTCTGATGCCCAGAGAAGGGATATTCGTTGCCTGAACTTTCTCAGAACTGTCAAATTGGCATGAAAGTGGGGCACCTGGGTGGCTCAGTCATTTAAGCGTCCAACTTCGGCTCAGGTCTTGACCTCATGGTTTTGTGGGCTTGAGCTGTGCTGACAGCTCAGAGCCTGGAGCCTGCTTCGGATTCTGTGTTTCCCTCTCACTGTCCCTCCCCCACTCATGCTCTGTCTCTCTGTCTCTCAAAAATAAATAATAAAAAAAAAAAGCTAAAAATTTAAGTTTTTTTAAAAAAAATTGGCATGAGAGAACTTGGGTGTTAGACTTTCTTGTTAAAAGCCCGGGGGCTGAGAAAACAGCAGGAGAGAAATGTTCTGGACACCAGTGCAGAGCAAATCTAATAAGCTTTGGAGGCTGTAGCTGTGGCTCTTACCAAGTTCCCTCATCTGTAACATGGAAATAAGGCAGCCACCTCACAGGGCAGCTCTGAAGAGTAAATGAGCTAATAGAGTGCCCCGGGCGGTGGGATGGGGAATGTATCCAACAGGTTCTGGGGGATAGATAGATATGTCAGAACAGGGAAGCTGGGGAGTCTGGAGCTCCTTCATCAACCCTCTCCGCCATGTGAGTACCAATCTTCACTGAGCCTCACGTGGGCCAGACTCCAGGGAAACTCCAATAAGGCCAGGACCTGGCCTATAGTAGATCCGGATGCAACTGAGTGGTGAGTAGCCTCTGGATTTCCCTGTTGGCCCCAGACGCCTGGAGTAGAGAAGCTCAGGAGGAAGAAGCTGTGAGATGTTTGTTTCCATGGGTCTTTGTGTTCACAACTGACTCCAACCACATCCTCCCTCTGCTGGCCAGCATTTTCCTTATGGCCCCAGCAACATGGGCGACCAATCAGGCTAGGCTCAGAGCAGCTGCTCCTGGTGAAGTGAAGTGAGAGAAGTGAGCTCAGGGGAGAGAGAAGCAGGTCACCTCCCCCACTGGGGTGCTGGGCTCACTTCCTCCCCGGGGAAGGGCAGCAGAGGCCGCAGAGAAGGGTGTTGTTCAACTCTGAGAACAAAATGGAGCTTTTGGTTTCCTGTGTCTTTGTAGCTCTGATCTGCACCTCCCTATTCCTACCCCTCCTGTGGTGAAGATGTGGATCCCCTTTGTTGAAGGAGAGGAAACTGGCTAGAGAGGGAGACTGTTTTTCCTGGGTCACACAATAGGCCAGTGGGGGAGAGTCCAGGTCTGTGTACCTACTTTCAGCCCTGAGAGTTGTCCAGGATCCCTCAAGGCCCAGCTAAATATTACCTCTCTCCTGATGGAGTTAGTTGTTCCCTCTGCATTTTGAGAGTATGTCCTGCAAGCCCCAAATGTAGCTTGAATCACCTGCCCATCCCCTGTGCCAGACAGTAAGCCCCATCTAGGGTTGATATTGTCTCCTGCATCTCAGTGAGCCAGTGCCCAGCAAAGCAGTCTTGTTGAAAGAATGACTCTAGAGAGCCCAAGTTGTGTGGGGCTGGGGAGGAGAATTAGACTGGGCTGAGAAGGGACTGAACTGGTCTTCTCCATTCCTTTTCTTCTAGACTTAGATAATTTGAGACCCATAGGAACCTCTCCTACTTAAGAAATCCAGGGCATAAGCCTATGAGCCTGTGCCTTTCAGATCTTGGTCTGACTGAAACCTTTTCCCCACTTCTGCCTGTCCTTCAGACAGATCTGCAGAAGTAGGCATGCCGGTATCATCAGTGAAATCTCTGCACCCAGCAGACAAAAGGATGAGTCAGTGACAGTTTGTCAGCACTAAGATAGCCCTGATCCAGACTCTTCCTATAGTAAAAGGGAGGGGGCTCTTCACAAAATGTGTTCTCCTCAGGCAGGAATTGCTTCTCTAGCCCCTACTTGAGTACCTCCAGAGCTCATTCCTGTTTTCCTTCATGAGGTTGCTCTGGTTCTTGCTTAGGGAAGTGGTGCTGTCAGGGAAGGTGGGGGTGGGGTGGTAAGCAGGGAGGGACTGCGCATGCTGCTGCTAATGGGGCTTCTCTCTCCTTGGCTTAGATTCCGGCAGAGTTCCTCTATCTCGTCTTGTTGCTGACCGAAGGTGCCCCCTTCTCCATCTTTCTCCATCTCCTGGGAGAGAGGAGGAAATCAGCATTATGGTTGGGTTCAAGGCTACAGATGTACCCCCTACTGCCACTGTGAAGTTCCTGGGGGCTGGCACAGCTGCCTGCATTGCAGATCTCATCACCTTTCCTCTGGACACCGCTAAAGTCCGGCTGCAGGTGAGGGCAGAAAGCCTGCGGTTCCCAATGTTGTCTAGTTTACTCTGCCCCAAGATATAGACTCCTTAAGGGCCAGTGGGGTGTTTGGGACTGTGTAAACTTTGGAGCGTAGGGATGGCAGGAGATGGGGAGGGCAACCTGCCAACCCCTATAACCACCCATCTTGGCCTTGCAGATCCAAGGAGAAAGGCAGGGACCAGCGCGGGCCGTAGCTAGCGCCCAGTACCGTGGCGTGCTGGGCACCATCCTGACCATGGTGCGCACCGAGGGCCCCCGCAGCCTCTACAATGGGCTGGTCGCTGGCCTGCAGCGCCAGATGAGCTTTGCTTCTGTCCGCATCGGCCTCTACGACTCTGTCAAGCAGTTCTACACCAAGGGTTCTGAGCGTGAGTGTGGAGCTGGGCCATGGGCCCCTTGACCTTTTCTCCTTGGTGATGACCAATCCAATCAAATCATCCTTGATTGATGATTTGCTACATAGCTTCTTTAGGCTCTAAGATCCCTAGGAGGATCAGAGGAACTGAGAACTGGAAGGCACCTTGATTCTCCTAATGATTCTTGAGCACCTGGGCTGTGCCAGGTTCTGTGCAGGGCATCATCCCATGACAGTCCCCACCACTACTCTGAGAGTAGGTGGTATCATCCCCATGTTAGAGATGAAGAGACTGAGCCTTGCTGGCTGGAAAGTACTTGGCCAAGAGCACACAATGAGGAGCCGGAAAACACACCCAGGACTTTTGCTTCCAAAGCTAGCACTCTTCCATTTTACCTCCTCGCATGCTATGCCCACCTCCTTTTTACATATGTGAAAACTGAGAACCCAGATCAAAAGGTTAACTTTTCCTGAGATAACATGGCAAGGAGAAATAGATCTGGCATGCAAACCCAAGTCTTATGAATCTAAGGCCTTGGAAGGCCACTTCTCTCTGAGCCTTGGGTTTTCACTTGTCAGGTGGAAATGATTGTGACTTACCCTGTTGAGCTAGGTCTCATTTTGTCCCACTCCTTGCTATGTCCCATTGCGTAGCAAGTAGTAGACATTCAAGGTGTTATTTTCTTTGATGCAAGGAGTTTTTAGAGCAAGAGCTTGTCTGAATCCTATTCCCAGAAGGCAAGAGATTACAGTGATGAGGTGATTTTTAGTGAAGAGAGGTGGAAAATTAGTACAATCCCAGCTGGGCACTGAACCCCCATGTTTCTTCCACAGATGCCGGCATCGGGAGCCGCCTCCTGGCAGGCAGCACCACAGGGGCCTTGGCTGTGGCTGTGGCCCAGCCCACAGATGTAGTAAAGGTCCGATTCCAAGCTCAGGCCCGGGCTGGAAGTGGCCGGAGATACCAAAGCACTGTCGATGCCTACAAGACCATTGCCCGAGAGGAAGGGTTTCGGGGACTCTGGAAAGGTGTGTACCAGGTGTTTCTTCTTCCCTATCTTCCTCCTCCTCTAGTCTCTGGTCTCACATCAGTATTTTTTCCTCCTGTAGGGACCTCTCCCAATGTTGCTCGTAATGCCATTGTCAACTGTGCTGAGCTGGTGACCTACGATCTCATCAAGGACGCCCTCCTGAAAGCCAACCTCATGACAGGTGAGTTAGTATAAATGGTTCTGGGTCTTGCCCTTCCCCCAACCTAGGATCAGATGTGAGGGTCTGGTTGCCTGAGTCTCACATCTTTTCATCCTCCTTCCCCTATGCTTGTGGAGTGAGTTTAGATTTACCATAGTGAAGCCAGCTGGGATGAAGCTCCCACTGCACACTGAGGTACTGAGGCTAGACTCTAGGCTAAATGACTTTTAGGTCATCAGGACAGATCCCTGCTGGCATCTCTTTCTCTAAAACCAGAAAACCCCTAAGTTAGTTTGATAATCTCTTCCCTTCTGGAATGATGAGGTAAGGAGTCCTGACTGCCTCTCCTGCTCCTCCTTGGCAGATGACCTCCCTTGCCACTTCACTTCCGCCTTTGGGGCAGGCTTCTGCACCACTGTCATCGCCTCCCCTGTCGATGTGGTCAAGACGAGATATATGAACTCTGCCCCGGGCCAGTACAGCAGCGCTGGCCACTGTGCCCTTACCATGCTCCACAAGGAGGGTCCCCGAGCCTTCTACAAAGGGTGAGCCTCTGATCCACCCCACCCAATCCCGAGCCTCCTAGCTACCCATACCTACACACAGGTGGGAGAGAACCACCTGGAACTGACTAGCAACCAGGTGTCAAACTATTCTGATCCTGGTGTTAGTATTTCACTGGCATTCCCTCATGCTCTTAACTAGTTCCTCCCAGAGTTGTCATTCCTACCTTATGGGTATTAAAATGGAGACTCACAGAGAATTCTTGCTCAGAGCCGCATGGCTGTGGGGCTCTGTTCACCCTGGGCCCTCACAGCCTCCTTTGGGACAGAGCAACTAGGTTGGATTGGATACCATGGCCCACTGGGGTGAGTGGGAGGTGAAGTGCCCTCAGGAGTCACCAAGGTGCCCCCTGTGACCTGTGTTTTCTGCCTTCTAGGTTCATGCCCTCCTTTCTCCGTTTGGGTTCCTGGAACGTGGTGATGTTCGTCACCTATGAGCAGCTCAAACGGGCTCTCATGGCAGCCTGCACTTCCCGGGAGGCTCCCTTTTGAGTGTCTCCTGCTGCTGACCCAACCACCTCCGGCTTTGGCTTTGGCTTTGGCTCTGGCTCTGGCTCTGGCTCCAGCTCCAGCCAAGCCCTGCTTCCCTTCCCTCTCTCCTCACCCCTTCCTTCCACTCCCTTTCCCACCACCTCCCTCTCCTGTCCCCACATTCTTACCCCTTCTCCCCTACCCCATCTCCCCGTTGCCTCCCAGTCCTAGTAGAGTTGACCCAGTTGACACTGTGGGAGGCCTGGAACTAGCCAGGATCCCAAGCCTTCGTTCCCTTGAAAAGCTAAGCCCAACTCTTTGTTCTGCCCCTAGTCCCAGCCAGCATGTCCCCCATAAAACAGGTTCAACCTTGTGTCTCCTCCTTCTCTCATAGCTGTTACCAGAGGTCTTGGTTCAGTGGGCCCTTCTGGCACCTGGTAGACAGCGGAGCAGCCACCTGACTTAGAAAGGGAGGTCTGCCCCACCTTCCGCTTCCAGCATCCATTCTGGGGCCCGTGGAGGTCATCTAGTTCATTTGTCTTTCCAGACCAGGCCTGGGGCTTAGGTGGTAAGTGAGGGAGCAGCTGGGAGTCACAGCTTCGCTCTCACTAGGACACTTGAGCTTCCACTCACCCAGTGCCTGGTGCTCCAGCTGGCCCCAGGCCTATTGATCTGCAAAATTAGTGTACTACTGTCTGCCCGACATCTCCTTGTTCGGTGGAAGATTTAGAGGAACTTGGGAATCTTAGATGCTGTGAACTTCTTTTATTCCATTCTACAAATGGGAAACTTCCTCTCCAAAGTCCCAGACCTCATGAGGACAAGTCTGGCTGCTTCTCATCCTCCACAGTCACACCCTTAGGTGGCATTCTTACTGCACTGGGTGGGACAGGGTGCAAGGAAAATATGAGGCCTCAGTCTGAGGATACTTTCATTTGGAGACTCACCCTCCCCCTAGGCTGGAGATCCCAAGGAGGCAGTGCCAAACCAGGGCTTAGGCTGCACAGGGTGTCAGCCTCCCTGTCCCTGTTCCTACCAGCTGTCCACAGAGGCAGGAAAGCAGATTCTACATCTGTTTCAAGGGGTAGGGGACTCTGAAGTCCCAGAATCCTGAGGCAGGATTAGAGCAGGCCCTTAGAATTAAGCCACCCAGGCTCATTTTATAGCTATTGGAAGAAACTGAAGTCTGGGACTAGGACTCAGACTCCTTTCTCCCCCACTGTGCCTCTTCACCAGGGACCAGAGCTGGAGTCCTTCAGAATGTCTGTTAAACAGCTGTAGAGCCAGGCTCAGAGAATGTGGTCTCCCTCTTCCCACAGCCTCAAGCAGCTGATGCTACTGCTCCTCCCCATTGGTCAGAGCTGGAGGCTCAGCCCTTCAGAGCTTTGGCAAGGGGCCCAGGAAATTAGAGTCCTGGAGAAGGAAAGAGGGCCTAGGATTCCTCACTGTACTTTGTAACATCTGACAAATTGAGCTGGGGTCTCATAGTCCCCAAGAGGAACAGGGTTGGGTGCCACAAGGTGAGCCAAGGCGAAGGTGGTAGGCAGCCCAGTGGGCCTGCTCTCTGCTGGGCTGCAGGGAGTCAACATAAATGGAGGACCGACCTGGTCAATGCACTTCATGCACCTTAATTCTCACACTAGTCCTATAAGGCAGGCTACTGTTTTATACCAGAGGAAACAGGGCCAATTTGTTGCCTTAGGCATGTCAGTCATGTGATTTGTTTATCAGTCTTGTGTCCCAGACACTTGGGCACAAGGCCACCAGACTCCATCATGGTTCTGGGCATGATCCTGGGACAGTGAGGAGTTGGGGCAGATGGCAGGAACCATGGAACAACATTACCAGTAGCCTCCCTAATTTAATAACTGGTCCTCACAGCTTATAAAATGGATATATGACAGGCCCTGCCTTGCCTGCCAGATGAGGTAGCACTGAAGATCACCAAGGTAATAGGAATTTCACAAAGATCTTTCGTCAGGCCTAAGACCACGCTTCCTTCAGAGCATTGCCATGAGGAAGAGGCTAGAGGCAGGCTTTCCTACTGGCCTAGAGGAGACCTGGGTGCTAGGATTTGCACCCACTTGCTCTCAGCACAGGGCAGCTACCACCACTCTTCCACCTAGGCCGTGCCTCAGGGCAGAGTCGGCTTCACTCCTCATCTGGTTTCCTGAAGGCCTGCAAGATCAGGCTTGCAATCTTTGCTATAAGAAACAGGTTCAGAAAGGCAAAGTGATTTGCCGAAGAGCATACACCTGAGGTGTATCTGACCCCAAGGCCTACATGTCTTACGGGCTGCACAGGTGCTTCCTAGAACCCTGGTCCAGACTCCATGTCTCAAGGTCGACTCCTGCCACATTTTCCCTGATGATTTCAAAATGGCTGACAGGTGCTACCCAGTCCCCATTTAAGAAAAAACATTAAGGGGTGCCTGGGTGGCTCAGTCGGTGAAGCGTATGACTCTCAATCTCCACTTGGGTCTTGATCTCAGGGTTGTGAATTCAAGCCCCATGTTCAAGAAAGAAAGAAAGAAAAAACCTTGAGCAAAGAATGTTTTGAACGGGGGAATCCAATATGGACAATATGGGGGCCTTTTCTATTACCTCTGAAGTCATTCCACAAAAGTGGCCACCTACTCATAAGATTAGATCTATCCTAGCCCAAACCCAGACTTGAAAGAGAGGAGTCTTTGCCCTGGCACAGGAGAGGTGCATGCCACACTGTTGTTGACTGATGGAATGCAGGTCAGGAAAGCAAGTGTGGTCTGCATAGGCCCAGCTGGGCCTGGAGGCCACATCAGCAACAATCCTGGAACCCTGAGATCTAAGCAGTGAATTCACCAAGCATGTTCACCACAATGACTCAATCCTCATAAGCAGCCTGCAGGAGGCTTATAAGCAGTAACATCCAGGGGGGTCAGTGGCAGGGCCAGGAGCAGAACCCAGTTCTGCCTCCCATACCACCCCACCTAGAGTCAGTCCAGGACCCACTGCATAGATGAGAAGTGAGGCTGTGAGGTAGAAACCAAAACCATTTCCAGCACTGTGTCCTTTGTGCTACCTCTAAGCAGGGTGAATCTGGGAAGTGGCCTTCAAGGTTCTGATGACATCTTTGCCCTGTGTGGCCTTGACAAGTGTTTTCTTCTCTGTGCTTCCTATCTACACTATGACCATATCACATTCTAGAGACTGCCCCTGCTAAAGACTTTGGGTCATGAGAAATCAGAGCAGGGTGGGGACCCACAGAGGTCACTCAGGTCTGCCCCACTCTATCAAGGGGAGCACACAGGCTCCGAACCTTCAGGGACCTGGCCACACTTACAAAATCTGGACAGGAACCCAGGTTCTAGGCTTTCTGGGCCATGCCCCTCCCCCTTTTCCACAAGAAGCAATATATGAGGCTCCTCTCCCTCCAACACAGTCTCCTGGGTAGGAAGATAGGAAGATAGGAAATCTTTATTGTGTCAGTTTAAAAACCCCAGGCTGTCCCATCCTCATGTCACATCTGTGCAGTGGGCTGGCTCACCTGCACATCCTGGGACAGGAATGGGATAAGGCCCAGCTGGCCTTCTCCTCCCCTCCTCTGCTCCAGCCCTCAGCTCACCAGAGTTATGTCAGCAATGCCTGGCGCAGCATCTGCTTCTTTTGGGGTGTGAGGCGGGTGGGGAACTGGATGTCGAAGAAGATGAAGAGATCCCCTTTCTTAGTGGGGTCCTCAGGCAGTGGCATCCCCTCACCTGGCACCTTCTTGAAGTACTTGGGACTGAGACAGGGGAGGATGAAAGAAGGGAAATGAGAGGGCCCCCCAACACTGCTCTCTGACAGATCCCATGCTGCCCATGCTCACACAACCTCAGGCTTGAGGCAGTCAGTCCAGCTTCCACCAGGTGGCTCTTCTCAGCCAGAATCGTGTGGCAGGAGAGAGAAGACCAGCTTATTCAGACAGCCTGCCCCCTGATAATCATTTACACTGGAGGTTCCAGGAATAGAGGTTCCAGCCTAGGTTGGGGTCGGGGGGGGGGGTGCTGGGCTGCTGAGTAAAGCTTCCCATACAGAGGCCCTTTCCTGTAAAGGACTTGAGGGATACAACTCAGAACACTAATGAGACGTTCGGGAGGAGGAAGGCAACAAAGGTCGCCTCTGCAATCTTTGGGCTCTGTAGCGGCCTCGTGCAAGTTAGAAAAAGGCACTCCATTTACCAGGTGAATGCAGCTTGGCCAGAGTTAGGGCTGGATTTCAGTCCTTGCTAGTGAGGACTGAACTACCCCAGGCTGACCTGTCTGGCACTACCCTCTAAGGCCCAGGCCAGCCCTTCTGCCTACTGGGACCCACGCAGATGCACTCACTGGATAATGTCATTGATGGGGATGTTGAGCAGACGATCATCCAAGGTCTTCACCTCCACGGTGCAGCAGGTCAGAGCCTAGGGACGTTAGGGCCACAGGTGGGAGTAGGAGAGATAACCATGGCCATTCTGTTTAGAAGGCATTTTATGAGCTTATTCGGTGCCAGACCCTGGGCCTGGCCTCAAGCAGACAAAAGGATGTTCAGGGACTAACAGGGGAGCGAGCCAGGCATCTGCCTGCCCTTAGGAGCTCACGGTCTGGTAGGAAAGACTGATGATGATAGAGGGAAGTAAAGGGGTCTGCGGGAGCCAAGGAGAGGCCCCCAAACCACTGTGGAGTGGGACAGGAGGACTACGCAGTGGTGGTAGCAGTTGATGAGGGTGAAGAGGATCCTGCCAGTCAGACAAGGTGGATATACAGCATTCCACACAGACGGCCCAGCATAAACAAGAGAATGGAGGTGCAGGGGATGAGATCAGCAGAGGCAGAGTGTGGAGGGCCTTAAACACCATGTGAAGATGCTCCGACAGGCGTGTGGCACAGTCAGATGAGCGTGGGGAAGAGCCTAGAGGAGATGGGAAAGGAGGCAGGAAGGCCACCAAAGGGGCTGCTGTGCAGACCCAGGTGCTCAGACTCTGACTCTGGGAATGAACGGAAGGGGACTAGGTGGTAGAATTGACGGAGTAACTGCCCACAGGTAGGGTGGAGGAGGGGAGGCAAAGTCTAGGCTGGTGCTGTTCCTTGTTTGGATTGTGAGGACATGGAGGGGCCCTGAAGACAGCCACAAAGATTCTATGTGCACTCCTCACGTTCTGAAGGCCTGCGCCATAGGCACTGGGGGGAGTGCAGAGTGAGGCCTGCTTGCTCACTCTCATCTGCCCACTTCTCCTCCTCCACTTTGCCCACTCACCTTGCCCAAGGGAATGGGATTCACAAAAAGGAGGTTGTCGTTCTCCCTGCGGAAGCGAGTGTGTAGCTTCTCCTTTACAATGAAGATGATGTCGGCTGGGATAATGTTGGGGCCCTGGGCAGAGGAGGCAAGGGGTGACAAGGACTAATTGGCTGTGTGATATTGGCTAAGTTCCTGACTCTACTGGTCTCCATGTCTTCTTCTGAACAATGAAGAGATTGAACTAGGTTTTCTGGAAGGACCTTTTCAGTTTGGTTTCATAGCCCCTCCTCTGAGAAGCCTACTCCAATGAATCCAGCGCCACCCCCCCCCCCATTACTTCTCCTCTATGGAGCATGCCCAACAGGATTCACTCAGATGGAGAGGGACAGAAGCTTCCTCAGGGGGTGGGTAAAATGCTGAGCTGCAAGTTTTGAAAACAACTTCTTACACACCTCTGTCCTGACAAGCTTCTGCTAAGGTCTCTTAAGGGGGCAGAGGAGCCTAACTGGTCCCTACAAGCAAGAAGCTCCCAGTCTAGTGGGGGGAACAGACACACCGTCCTCAGCATGCTCAGGACTGTGGTAAAAGGAACCCAGAGGCAGGAGATTAGAGAGGCCCTGAGCCAGGTGGAGAGGTCAGGGGAGGCTGCCCAGAGCCCAGAGCATTAGAGCTGGGTCCTGAAGGGGTGTTTTGGAAGTAGATGTTTCACAGGTGAGAAAGGGAGCAAGAAGTATGGGCAGAGGAATTAATCTCTCTTGGCTCTGAAAATGCCATCACTCTGCCTCTTCTCAGACCTAAGGATACAGCATGCCTTGAACAATAATTTTATATTTTTATTTAAATAAGTAATTATCATGAAGATATTAAGCAGTATTAAAATTATTATTAATAAGTGGTTTCTGAATACCTCCTATAGTTGGGCTTTATTCAAGAAGCACTGAAGAAAATCAGGAAGAGCTCTTGTGCTCTTGCCCTGGCCAAATCCCTTCCCTTTCTGGGCCTCAGTTTCCTACTCTGCAAAATGGGGGAAAGCCCTGGGCTATCCACTCACAGAGGTGTTGTGAGGCTCTATCCCTGGTAAGGGACTTTGGGGATCATTTCACCGACTCTGCAGACTGGTCTCCCTACTAGACTGGGGTCACGGGGCAGAGGAAAGCATTGCCTCCTTCCCCCTCAGTCTTTCCACCACATGAGCAAGCCTGGGTGACTGACACTAGGACTGACCCTAGTCAGTTCCCTCCTTCTCACCTGGTCCCCTTCCTTCTCAAAGGTGATCCGTGTGCCCTGCCTCCAACCAGGTTTCACATCAATTGTGAGAATCTTGTCCTTGATGGTAGAGGAGTACCCATCCTCGTTCAGTACCTGCAGCCAGATGGAAGAAGGGAGGTTTGCTCCAGATTTCCCAGCTGGCCTTTTAACACGAGAAAGATGCCAAGGGGATTTTGTGCTCAGATGCAATCTTCTAGCAACAGGGAGAAGCTGTCCTGAGCCATCCCCATTCTCACCCCATTTACTGGAACCAAGAACTTACGATTCTAGGATGATGTAATTGGGCTAGGGCCTGAGATGCCAAGCAGTCACCATTAGTTGACCAAGCCCCCAACTCCAGGCCTAGATCACGTAGCCCTGGCCACTAACAGATGCATGGTGAACACATACTCAGTTCCTCTCTCCCAACCCAGTGGCTCTGGCCCTGAGGGGCTGGCAGGTTTCTTAATCATGAAGGGAGAAAGACCACAGAGGTCAACATATCTGAGCATTCCCTATTATGTCATCCAACCATTCCCCAATCACATGCCCAGATGAGTGCCATCTGTGCCACAGCTGGCATCTCCTCTGCTGGGCAAAGGTGTGAGGAGGCTTTGCTCATGTGTCTAGCATAGGGCTGAGCCATAGGATAGGGTCAACCCAAGGACTAGACTCTGGGCCACTAAAAGTCTTCAATCAAACCCCTTGGGGACCGTCCCCCAGTGCACCCTCCATGCCCACACTGTTTCTTCTTACTCCTGAGGCATACACACTGATGAAGCCCTGGGGGTATGGTCTGGTAATACCCAGAGGGTAGAATTCACAAGGGACTCCTCCCATTTGGAATCCGGCTTCCCACAGGGATGGGGCTGATATGAGAAGAAGGGAAAGACCCTTCTGCAGAGGGGATTCCTGCACTGGGGAAGAATCAGGCTAATACCCTCAATTGTCCCTTCCAAATTTCAGATTCTAGAATTCTATGATCCTAGGTCTTCAATTCTGAGATTTCATGATTCTATCAGAGGCCATACCTGAGGTCTCCAGTGAGGGCATGGAGGAGGTGACTCAGAGGATTGGAGGGCATAGGTAGTGGCCCCCAGTAGGAGCAAGCCAAGTACTCACCCTTCGGGAGATCTTAATTTTCTTGGTGCAGCCAAAGAATAAGTCCTCCAGAGATAGGTAGAGGTCTCGTTCGATTGGGGGGTCCTGTTTCTTGACCCCTCGGCCTCGGAGACCCCCAAAGTTCAAATCTGCCTCACTTCCTTCTACATCAAAAAACTCTGCAGGAGAGGAGAGGAGAGGAGAGGAGAGGAGAGGAGAGGAGAGGAGAGGGGAGGGGAGGGGAGGGGAGGAGTAAGAGAGATTGTGTCAGGGACTTGGAAACACAGACACCCCTCCACACATACCTCTTCAGTCCCCAAGTGTAATACTCAGCATCCCATTCCTACCTTGCAAACTCAGACTGTTAGGCCAGGCCAAAAAGTTGTCCTAAATTGCAGATCCAATGGTTATCATTGCTTGCCACTTCCCACTGCTTCATCATCCTGTTTATATTCCCCCACTTTCCTGACTCCCTTCCCCCTCAATTTGGAGAAACACTCCTCGAGGCTGGCTGCCTCAGGATGGAGAGGAGTGCCCTCTGGTGGCAGCTCCTGGTATGCCAGAAATGACTCCCGTTGTTAGCTTGCTGGGGGGACGGTAATATCATTCCAGTCCTTCCTACCCTTCCCCACACTCCACTCTCCCTCACTGTCCAGCCCAGCACAACACCTCTAAAGACCACATACTCAAGTTTCTGTGAAGTCAATAGCTGATACGGGAGTAGGGAAGGGGTGGTTCCTAATAAATTTGAGAGTTCATCAGCATACCCCCAAACTCTTTTTCCCTCAATTTCTTTTTTCCCTGCCCAGCTCTACACCCATAAGTGCTCTTGCTGCCCTGCCCTTCCATCCCAGTGCAAACAGCCTTTGTCTCTTGAAGTGCTATGGAGTCGTTTGGTTTCAGTTTTTCTGTCTGTGAGATGGGGTAATAATGCCTGATCTGCCTTTTTCCATTAGGATTAAATAACAAGACGATGAAGAAGAGTGGAAACTGGCTGAGAGCTTACTATGCATCAGGTGCTGGTTTCAGTTCTTCACAATATTGTCTTATTGGACAGAGAGGCCAAAGAAAAGGCTCACAGTCCCGCAGCTCATCTGAACACAGGACAATCTGACTATGAGAACCTCTGCCCTTAACCACTATGCTTATAGCTATGTGTGAAAACCTTTGAAAACTTTGTAGAGTCAGGGGTTGCTATCATAATTAAGATTTTTTTTTTGTACTCTGCCTCTTATGGTTAGGGCCATGAATGAACTTCCCAGGCTAGAATGGTATAGTAACTTTAGGTGGGGGAGGGCAGGGCAGCATCATACTAAACCCCTCTATGAAATAGTAACCAATCAAGAGGCCTGTAAGTGACCTGGTCCCCTCTCGTATCACTGAATTCATTTCTTCACCCAGCACCTGTGCTGTGTTAGGTTGTAGACACCCCAACAGCCAGGTCATAGGAAGGTCTAGTCCCTTGGTCCTGCAGGGAGACAGGACACAAGAATCCCCTGGGTGAAGTCCTGTAGCAGTATAGTTTTGGGCACTGCCTGAGGGTCCCCAAAGCCTGTAAGTGATGTCCCTAGAAGCTCTGGTTTGGCTCCTCTGAGCTGCCTCTTTTTCATGCACCTGTCCATCGTTATGACATTTTTCAGTCTGCAAAGCCCATTTTCTTTTTTTTTTAAATTTTTTTTTCAACGTTTATTTATTTTTGGGACAGAGAAAGACAGAGCATGAACGGGGGAGGGGCAGAGAGAGAGGGAGACACAGAATCGGAGACAGGCTCCAGGCTCTGAGCCATCAGCCCAGAGCCCGACGCGGGGCTCGAACTCACGGACCGCGAGATCGTGACCTGGCTGAAGTCGGATGCTTAACCGACTGCGCCACCCAGGCGCCCCTGCAAAGCCCATTTTCATAAACATTGTCTCATTTGCTAGTGACGTGTGAGGAATGGACTATTACAGCCACTTAACAGTAAGGAAGTTGAGGTTTCAGAGCAGTGAAGAGATTTGCCCAGAATCACACAGCTCATAAGAGGCAGTGCATGGATTTGAAACAGGCCTGACTCTAAGTCTCTTGCTTTTTCCAGTCACACATGGAGTTTATCAGTTCATCAACTCAGCTTCTTCTGGCAGGCAGATGAAGGAAATGCACAGGGGAGAGGTCTCTGAGGGGGAGAGACAGTGGGCTGTGGCCCACTTCTTATTAACATGCAGAAAAAGGAAGAGAGAACTTTTGAAATGCAGAACGGCTATAGTACAGCCAGGGGAAGGGGCAGCAGGGGGTCAGGCAGTGAAAATCTAGACTCTCTGAGTTGCATAACGAGAGCCAGGAAGACAGGTCTGAAGGTTAATTGCCCTTGCAAGATGACTGTGAGCCTCAGGAATCAACTCTTGGTCAGTTTGTCTGGGACCTGGGATTATCCACCCATCCATCCATATACTCACCTAACACACACCTGTACAGTGAAACCTAATGCAGCTATTAAAATGAGTAAAGTAGATCTGTTATGTAATATAGTATATAATGAGATAATCTCCGAGGCATACTGAGTGAAAGAAATCAGTGTGCACAATATGGTCCAATTCCCTTCATAAGATAAAAGGCTTAGGTAAAGATAAATATATGCTCATAAATGCATAGAAATTTTCCGGAAGGATACATAAACGGTTAACAGTAAGTGGCTGCTTCTGGAGAAGGAATAGAGGCTGAAATGTATTTCTTTAATAATTTCTTTTTTACCATGCATTATATATATTTTTAAAGTAAACAAAACAAAAGGATTCAAAGAAAAGCATCTTTTACAGCTACATCCTTTCCCAATAAAGCAAGTGGGTAGGTGGGGCCTCTTACCACCAAAGGGGTTGTCTCCTCCGAAGAACTCATGGAAAACCTTATCAGGGTTGCCGTGGAAGACGTAACCAGTGGTCCATGGGGTCTGGGATCCAAACTCCAGAGGAATCCCGCCCTTTAGGCCCTCCTCTCCAAACTTGTCATAGATGCCTCTCTTCACAGCTGTGGACACATGTCACCTTGATGAGGGGGCTGGCGTTAGGGACTAAGATAGCTGCTGGGCTGGGAAGCAGGTGGATACAGGGTAGAGAGGAAGGGGCAAACCCAACCTTATTTCTAAAGTCTGGCACTCTTTGGAGGGAGACCCTAAAAGTTAGGGGTTTAATTTCATCATGGGTGGATCTAGGTGTGATCCCATAACGCGGAGGAGAATAAGGAAAGGTGGAGACCTGCTGGGTGGCAGGGGGAAGAGGATTGAAGGAGAGATCTAGAGACTGAGGGTGAGGCTATCGCCCTAGAATTTGGCTAAACTCATCATCGTAGCTACTGTTTTATTTGGGGTAAATAGAATCGTAGCACCTTGAAATTCTACAATCTAAGAATTCTAGAGCTGCCAAGTTCTAGAGCTTTCAAAGCCTAGAGTCTAAGGACTGTAAAGTCTTGAAAACTCGGGACTGGAGAAACCTTAGTCATCTGGCTATTCTTCTGCACAACATCTGTGATTACAGTCTCCAGAACAAGCCCTCGGGGATGCACGCAGGCACTGGTGCCCCGGGGCAGAGGTGTGGTGGGGGGGGGGGGGGGGGGGGGGGGGGGGGGGGGGGAATCACTTTCTACACTCTTTTGGTTTCAGGAGATTCTTGAATTACCAGCCTCTCTCTGACCCTTGATAGACATGCCTTCCGTGGAAAGGTGGCACTGGAGCTACTTGGTAATCTGGGAAGAGTAACTGGGGATGCCTGCCTCAGCCTCTTTCTTCCCTTGGCAGCAAGCATCTCACTGTGTGCACCCCTGCAGGGGACAGGTGGGGTGTGGAGTGTGGGAGACCTGCCCAGGTCCTGCTCTACTGACACTGGCTGAGCAGATCATCTTAATCCAGGGGCTCTCCACGCTGCATCAACCTTAGTTTGTGACTATGGAGAGAGGCAGTTCATGCTGTTTTCTTTCTAAGTTTTCTTAGGCTCTAGGCAGGGAAGAGGAATGCTGTACTACCCAGAGGCTTAAGGAATGGTCTCGAAATAGAGGTGGGGCAGAGGAGATGGGTGGAATCACTCACGGTCGCTCAGCACATCATAGGCCTCTGCTATTTGCCTGAATGTCTCCGCTGAGGATGGCTCACTGGACTTCAGCGGGTGGTTCTTAAGGGCCAGTTTCCGGTACCTAGAGGAGGGAGGATTCATACAAGTCATAGCATTTGACATGGGCCTGAGGCACAGACCATGGTTTAGAGCTGGCTCTGCTGTTCACTGCTTTGATGTTGCCAGCTATAAAATCAGGGCTGTGGTGGCCAGGGTGGTGCATTGCACAGATGCCCTTGAACAGAACCCAGTGGGTAGAAAGTGTAGCTGCCCGCCCTGGGTGTCTGTGCTGAGGCTACATTTCCCCAAGCTGCCCCAACCAGTGCCTAAGCGTGGTGGGGATATTGGTGCTGGCGCGTCCCCCTAGGACACAGGACCCCTCCAACGCACAACCTCTGCTTCAGGACGCCCATCTATCAGCCCAGCTACTTTTTTCCAGACCACTCTGCAGCTCTCTCCATCCAGACATTTCTTCCTGCTCCCCTTTCACAGGTATCAGAACTGCACTGGGGTTTGAAGGTGCCGCCTGCATGCTCTTGCTCCCCCTTCACGTTTCCCCCAATACATTTCTCGCACATCTAATCCTGTCGTGATATCTGAACTTACACACAGGCTTCTTGGGAAGATCAGGTAAAATAAGGTGTCAAAGGGCCTGGTACAGAGAGGCACTGGCACACGTCAGGTCCCTTTACCATCTCTCACTTCTGTGCTCATTCGTTTCCCTGCTTCTGTAGTACCCAATCCCAGCACTCAGTGATGCGATGCCTATAGTGTCTGAGAATCTGTATCACCAGTGTTCTGAAAGGAAAGAGCTGGCATGAACTGGGTGATTTGTGCAGAGTTTAATAAGGGACCACTCACCAAAGTGTAGGAGGTAGGGAGGATAACCATGCTGGACAGTGCTGTAGCCCAAGGCTAGGAGCCCTGAGTCACCCTGGCTACCCCTGAGCCTATAGGAGTGGGAAGGGAGAAATCCCACAGGAGTGTGTGTGGACGGGGCCCTTGGCAGGAGCTGTCATCTTCAGCTAAGGGATACCCAACCTGAAGCGCTCTCAGAAGAAGGGAGCTGGGAATAAATACCCCAGCCCCACTCTCCTCTTTGCCAATCACCTGCTGTGGGCTCTCTTTGGCTTTCATTTAGGAAGTCTGAGGGCCAGGGCATCTATTGATGTGGTTCAGATGGGCCAGCTTCCAGCGCAGAAAGCAGGGTGCAGAAAGGCGGGGAGGGGGTCTGAAAGAGCCAAAGGAGGGGATCAGCACAGCCCCCTGAGTGGCTCAGTACAAATCGGACCCCACATACCCTCCACTGGGTCAGAGTGCACTTCCTCTGCCCTGCTCACACCCTGCATGCTGGTGACCCCTCCCGCTGTTTCTCTTCTCACTCCACACACTATCTGTACGCAAGCTCGTCTATCCCAAGGCTTTGAGCATCACTCACTCGCTGACCACTCCCAAATTTCTATCTGAAACCAGGCCACTAAGCTCCAGACCTTGGCATCCAGCTGCCATCTTGGTATCTGCTCTCCAGTGTCCCACAGGCCCCACAAACTCAATGAACCCAGACAGAAACACATTTTCGTTCCTTAAGTTTTTGCCCATTTGCCCAGGCAATGAAGCCAAAACGCTGAGCATTATCAACTCCCAAGTTCTTCATCCCCTCCATTCCCAGCCCACCTGTCACCTGGGCATTTCAGTTTTTCTTTCTCCCCAGTGTTCTCTTCCTGCCCCCTCATCCCTAGGACTATTGCAGAACCACGGCTTCCTGTTTCAGTGTTCTCCTTCTCCAGGCCTTTCCGTGTGCTGCCACCAGATTGATTTGTCTTTTTTAATCTGATGCTTCTAAAATGCCTCCTGGCCAAGTCACTCCACTGCCCAAATCCCTCCACTGGTTTCCCTTTGCCTTCAGCATAAAATCTGTATCTCTAAGATTCAAGCCTCTGCTTCTTTCTCTGGCCTTCTCACTCACAGCTCTCCCTCCCCACTCCCATGGCCTCTCCTGCCCTTCTGGCCAGGCTCCAAACTCCCTACAATGCACTGCTCAGGTCTTTGACATTCTACTCCCATCCCTTGTAACACCCACCACTCTCCAGACCCTCCCATCTCCCCCTGGCACATTTTCATTCATCTTTCAACAATCAGCTCAGGGCTCAACTCCTCCAGGATGCCCTCCCTGACTGCAGTCTCCATTCTAGGTTAGACTCCCCTTCCCGAGTCCCCAGTGCCTTTGATCCCTAAACTTAGCACTTGGCACTCCAGTTGTTTGTTGACTGGTTTGTCTCTCCCACTATCCTGGGTTCCTTGAGTTGCTGTGTCTACTTCTGCTGTGTCTACTTCTCACTGAGCAGCAGTGAGGTAATGAATGACACGAACTAACTGTCCCACAAGGCAGCCCATCTCACCGTGGGACCCCTCTGACTTTTAAGCAACATCTCATCTTAGTGAGTGAGATCTGCTGTCCTATGACTCTGAAGGTTCTGATTCGGCCCCTGGAGGCCTTATAGAGATTATCTACATTGTCTACTTTCAGAAACTTAAAGTCAATTGTCATCACTTCCCTGAGACACTGAAACCAGCCCTCTCCGTTACAAAGGTCAAAGTCAGGTATGGGGAGAATTCCAAGTAAGTTCTATCAATAAGGAAAGGTAAGTAGGTTTGAGAAGAGCCTTATTTTTCATATAAACTTGAGTGGTTTCTGTGGAGTTTTTTGTCTCATTTGTTTTAGTGAGAGAGAGAGAGTGTGTGTGTGTGGGGGGGGGGTGCAGTGGCAGAGGGAGAGAATCTTAAGCAGGCTCCCCACCCAGTGCAGAGACCAACAGGGGGTTTGATCCCATGACCCTGAGATCATGACCAAGCTGAAATCAAGAGTTGGATGCTCAACCGAGCCAACCAGGTGCCCCTAAACTTGAGTGGTTTTAAGATTTTCCCTGCAGTGCCCTCAATCTGTTTCCTTGAGTGGGCAAGATGGAGTGGAGTCACAGCTTGGATGCAGCAGGGTAGGCTTAATGAGAGCTACTGAGAAGGTTAATAGCTAGGCAAGTAGGAATCATTGTGGTGCTTCTATTCATTATATACATTTAGCATTTAAAAAAAATTTTATGTGAATTTATTTTTGAGAGAGAGTGTGACAGAGTGCAAGCAGGGGAGGAGCAGAGAGAGAGGGAGACACAGAATCTGAAGCAGGCTTCAGGCTCTGAGCTGTCAGCACAGAGCCCGATGTGGGGCTCCAACTCATGAACCGTGAGATAATGACTTGAGCTGAATGAAGTTGGATGCTTAACCAACTAAGCCACCCAGGTGCCCCAGCATTTTTGTTTTGTTTTGTCAAAATCTAGTTACTCCCATATGGGAGACTGTGTTATACATGACTCATCTCTTAGAGCTGTTACAAGAGAGAAGGGTTAAGAACTATTGTTTGAAACAGGGGTGCCTGGGTGGCTCAGTTGCTTAAGCGTCTGACTTCTGCTCAGGTTATGATCTCATGGTTCGTGAGTCAAGCCCTGCAGATCAAGACCCTGAGGTCTTGATCTCAGTGTTGTGAGTTCAAACCCTATGTTGGGCTCTGAGCTGGGCGTGAAGGCTACTTAAGAAGAAACCTCCTTTGGGGTGCCTGGGTGGTTCAGTTGGTTGAGTACCCGACTTTGGCTTAGGTCATGATCTCACGGTTCATGAGTTGAAGCCCCACATGGGGCTTGCTGCTGTCGGCACTGAGCCTGCTTCTCAGGTCCTCTGTTCCCCTCTCCCCTGCTTCTCTCTTTCTCTCTCAAAAATAAACATTTTTTAAAAAAGCTTACTTTGGGGTGCCTGAGTGGCCCAGTAGGTTAAGTGTCCAACTCTTGGTTTCAACTCTTGCAGTGTTTCCAGTTTGAGCCCCACATTGGGCTCCGTGCTGACAGTGCAAAAGCATGCTTGGGATTCTCATCTCCCTGTGTCTCTGTCCACCCCCACCCCCCGCCCACACCCCCCTCTCCCCCCCTAATGCTGTCTCTGTCTTTCTCAAAATAAATAAATAAACTTAAAAAAAAAAAAAAAGCCTACTTGAAAAAAAAAAAAAAAACTCGTATGACGGCCAGAATAAAATTTGAAACACATCCATCTGGCCAGGTCACTCTCCTGTTCTTAATCCTTTGGTTCTGCAAAGGAAAAAGTTCAAATGCCTTCTTTGTCCCCATTTTTATTGCTAAGAAAACCAGGGCACCCAGGAAGGGAAACAGGGCATAGGGGGTTAAGGATGATGGATTGGGAACTCTGACTCAGGCCAAACCCAGGTTGTAGGTATGTATGCAAGAAGCAACAGAAGAACAAGGTTTATCTTGCCTGCACTTGGCTGTGCAAGAAAGCTCAGTTTGGAAAAGATAAAGGTGGGGCCTTCCCAGCACACCCCTAAAGCCTCACTCCCGTCCCAACTTACGCCTTCTTGATCTGGGCATCCTCTGAATTGCGAGTGATCTGAAGCACAGAGTAATAATCCTGACCCATGGCTGGCTTGCAAGGCAGTCAGTCCTTGTTTAATCCTGACTCCAGCAGGGCTGTTAGTCTGCATTCTTTGGTTGCTCCTGACAACCGCACAGGGGCACTCTGGGAGTTGTATTCCTTCCTGCCCAAGCAGACATCACCTCTGCCTCACAGAACAGCCAATCGAAGAACTGGAAAAACGGTTGATCCTGTGACCCTGACAAAGGTCATTCAACTCAGAAACTCTCAACTCAAGAGTTTTTAAGAAAGTAGCAATTAGTTTTAATTAAAAGTTTTCAGAACAAATGCATTTGCTGATTTTTAAAAAATAAATTTTAAATTTTAGAATAGTTTTAGATTATCAAAAAAGTTGGGAAGACAGTATAGAATTCCCACATACCCATACCCAATTTCCTGTATTATTAATAGCTTACATGAGTATGGTATGTTTATCATAAATAATAATACATCAGGGTTTGCTTTTTTTTTAATGTTCAATTTGGTGACATTTTATTTATCTATTATTAAATTTTTAATTACAGTATAGTTAACAATGTTATACTAGTTTCAGGTGTACAATACAGTGATTCACCGATTCCATACATCCCCCAGTGCTCATCACAAGTACACTACTTAATCCCCTTACCTATTTCACCCATCTACCTACCACCTCCCCTCGGATAACAATCAGTTTCTTCTCTATAGTTAAGAGTCTGTTATGGAGCCTGGGTTGCTCAGTTGGTTAAGTGTCTGACTTCGGCTCAGATCATGATCTCCTGGTTTGTGGGTTCAAGCACTGCATTGGGCTCTGTGCTGACATGACAACTTGGAGCCTGTTTTGGATTCTGTGATCTCTTCTGTCTCTGCCTCCTGCTGGCTCTATCTCAAAAATAAACATTAAAAAAAAGTCTGTTTCTTGGTTTGTCGCTCTTTTTCCTTTGTTCATTTGTTTCTTAAATTCCGCACGAGTGAAATCATACAGTATTTGTCTTTGACTTATTTTGCTTAGCATTATATGCTCTAGTTCCATCCATGTTGTTGCAAATGACAAGATTTTGTTCTTTTTATGGCTGAATAATATTCCATTGTATATATATGCCACCTCTTCTTTATCCATTTATTTACAATGGGCACTTGGGCTGCTTCCATAATTTGCCTATTGTAAATAAAGTTGCTATGAACATAGGGGTGCATGTATACTTTTGAATTAGTGTTTTTGTATATTTTTGATAGATACGCAGTAGTGCAATTATTGGGATTGTAAGGGAGTTGTATTTTTAACTTTTTTTTTTTTTTTTTTTAATTTTTTTTTTTTTTTTTACGTTTTTTTTTTTTTGTGACCGAGAGAGACAGAGCATGAACGGGGGAGGGGCAGAGAGAGAGGGAGACACAGAACCGGAAACAGGCTCCAGGCTCCGAGCCGTCAGCCCAGAGCCCGACGCGGGGCTCGAACTCACGGACCGCGAGATCGTGACCTGGCTGAAGTCGGACGCTTAACCGACTGCGCCACCCAGGCGCCCCATATTTTTAACTTTTTGAGCAACCTCCAAACTGTTTTCCACAGTGGCTGCACCAGTTTGCACTCCCACCACAGAGCAAAAGGGTTCCTTTTCCTCCACATCCTGGCCAATACTTGTTTCTTGTGTTTTTTATTTTAGTTATTCTGACAGATATAAGGTGATATCTCATTGTAGTTTTGATTTGCATTTCCCTGACGATAAATGACACTGAACCATCTCTTCATGTGTCTGTTGGCCATCTGAATGTCTTCTTTGGAGAAATGTCCATGTCTTCTGCCCAATTTTAATTGGATTATTTGGGGGGGGGGTGTTGACTTGTATCATTCTTTATATATTTCAGATACTGTCCCTTTATCAAATACGTCATTTGAAAATATCTTCTCCCATTTAGTAGGTTGCCTTTTAGTTTTGTTGTTTCTTTTGGTTACAATGTTTATAATGAAAGTCCATATTTGATTCATATTTCCTAGTTTTCAACCTTATGTCTTTTTTTCTGTTCCAGGATCCCACCCAGGATACCACGTTACATTTAGTTGTCATGTTTCCTTAGGCTCCTCCTGGCTAAAACTGTTTCTCAAACTTTTCTTGTATTTTGATGACTTTGATAGTTTAAGGAGTACTGCTCAGGTATTTTGTACAAAGTCTCTTAATGGGATTTGTTTGATGTTTTTCTTTTTCTTTTTTTAAACTTATTTATTTTGAGAGAGAGGGAAAGAGAGAGACAGTGCAAGTGGGGGAGGGGCAGAGAGAAAGGGAGAGAGAGAGAATCCCAAGCAGGCTCCACACTGTCAGCGTGGAGCCCGATGCAGGGATCAAACCCACAAACCATTAGATCATGACCTGAGCTGTAATCAAGAGTTGTATGCTTAACTAACTAAGCCACCCGGGCGCCCTGATTTGATATTTTTCTTATGATTAGACTGAGGCTGGGGGCTTCTGAAAGGAAGACCACAGAAGTGAAGTGCCATTCTCATCCCATCATATCAAAGGTACCTACTATCAACATGACATCACTGATCATGCTGACCTTCATCTGCTAAGGTAGTATTTATCAGGTTTCTCTCCACTGTAAAGTTACTTTTGTTTGCTCCTTTCTGGATTGTACTCCTTGGAAGGAAGTCATTTCACAGTCTGCCCTTAAAGATTGGGGAATTCTGCTCTAGAGGAGGAAAAAAGGAAGGGATATAGTGTGTCACTGGCCTAGGGAAAGACCACTGGAACAATCGTCCAGCTACAAACCCATGCATATATGAAAACTTTATACATAACACAGCAATCAATACAGATTGGTGCAGAAAACAAAAGGACTGTAAAATAAGTGGTTATGGGACAGCAGGATATCTAAAAGGAAAAAAATGATACTACCTTATACCATATACCAAAAAAAAAAAAAAAAGGTGGATTAAAGATTTAAGAGTGAAATGAACTCTTAGAAGAAAGTATAGGTGAAGATCTTTATGACCCGTACAGAGAATATTTCTTAAACTAGACACAAAAAGCATAACCAAAAAGGAAAAGATTGCTAGGTTCTACCCCACTAAGAAAAATGGTAAAAAGACAAGTTCCAAAGTGAAAGGGATTTGTACTTTATATTTTCTTTTATTTTCAATTTTTAAAAAATGTTTATTTATTTTTGAGAGAGGGGGGCAGAGGGGCAGGGGGAGAGGGAGACAGAGAATCTGAAGAGGGCTCTGTGCTGACAGCAGAGAGCTGGATGCAGGGCTAGAACTCATGAACTGTGAGATCACAACCTGAGCCAAAGTCAGAAGCTTAACCAACTAAGCAACCCAGATGCCCCTGTATTTTATATTTTAAACAAAGAAACATAAAAGAAAACCTGAAAAGTCACACACACAAAAAGTCCCAATAGAAAAATGGGCAAAAGGCATAAATAGGCATTTATAACAAGATAGTCAAACAAAAAATGCAAATTAAAGTTCACAATGAGATGCTATTTCACATCTATACTGGCAAACATTTAAAAACTTGACCTCAGTGGTGCCTGGCTGGCTCAGTGGGTAGAGCATGTGACTCTTGATCTCAGGGTTGTGAGTTCAAGCCCCATGTTGGGCATAGAGCCGAAATGAAATGAAATGAAATGAAATGAAATGAAATGAAATGAAATGAAATAAAAATACACACACACACACACACACACACACACACACACACACACGTACCTTAAAAGAAAATTGAGGGGCGCCTGGGTGGCTCAGTTGGTTAAGTATCAGACTTTGGCTCAGGTCATGATCTCAAGGTTCACGGTTCACAAGTTTTAATGTTTAAATAAACATTAAAAAAATTAAAAAAAGAAGAAATTTAAAAGAAAATTGAAATAAAATAAAAACTTGACATCAAGAATTGGTGAGTACGTAAAACAAAAAGGAACTCTCAGACACTGCTATTTTGTCAGTGTAAATTAGAATAACCACATCAGAAAACTGTGACATTCCCTTGCAAAGTTGATGCGCATACCCAAATGTTCAGCATTAACAGTGAATACTATACAGCCTTTGTGCAAATAAGCCACACACACAAATACATACCATTTGCATAAATGATGCCACTTATATAATGTTCAAAAACATGAAAAGATAAATATGTTGTTAGGAATACATGTAGTGATTGCTGTGCTGGAGCTGGTTGTAACAGCTTTGAACAAACTGGCAAATGCTATCAGGGCTATTTTTTTCCTTCTGGTGAGCTAGTTAAATATTAACAAGTACATGCATAGTAGTGAGTAAGTAAAATAATAAATAAAAGCAAGAGAATACTAAACAGAGAGGGGCACACAGGGGCAACATTCCTTCAATAAAGAATATTCCTTTTTTTTCTTTTAACGTTTTATTTATTTTTGAGAGAGAGAAAGAGAAACAAAGTATGAGCAGGGGAGGGGCAGAGAGAGAGGGAGACACAGAATGGGAAGCAGGCTCCAGGTTCTGAGCTGTCAGCACAGAGCCCAATGCGGGGCTCAAACTCATGAACCATGAGATCATGACCTGAGCTGAAGTCGGACACTTAACCAGCTGAGCCACCCAGGCGCCCCTTTAAACTGATTTCTTAGCCACAGTTGCCTCTTTGTAAAGTAAAAATATGGCATTATTTTTTATTTTTTGCATTTCTGAGCTTTCTTGTGAATTTTAATCTCCATTTATTTAACCACTGAAGTTGAGCATCTTTTCATGTGATTGGCCATATTTTACTTTTTTATTACCAGAAAAAAAGATGTTATTAAAAATTAAACCCAGAGGGTTGGGTGAGAACCTTGCTCAGCCTGGGACTGGCTGAGGTGAATGCAGGGGACTCCATGTAAGGGGCACCAAGTGTGCAGGGGCTGGAGTGAAAGGGGAGGTGGTTTGTGTAGTTGTCAGATTGGTTACTCACAGAAGTATTGAGCAAATAAGTGAAATATTGAGGATTATGAGAGCCAAGTTTCTCACTGTTGGAGGAAGGAGGTATGTATGCAGACTAGAATAATCCCAGTGGAGTTGGACTGGAATTGGGAGACATCAGTGTGAACTCATGAACTTTAGTGTATATCTAGAATGCTGGATGTAGAAATATAGACATATATATGTACTGTCCACTGGTAGGGACTAGAAGCAATAATACCCCCAAAACAAAGAATATCCATATAGTGCCCAGACTTGATTTCCAAATCCATTCTCCACTAAAAAGAACTGAAGCCATCTAGACAAATGACTGATTCCAGGACTAGGGTGGGGAAGTATAAGATGAAGCTTGAATATCTTGTAGTATCAGAAAATATGGAAGTGCTAAAAGAAAGATAGAAACATGTCAAAAGGACATAGGATCCAGCTTGAAGGAGCTACCACTGGCTCAGCTGGGACATTTAAACACCACAAGAAATCATAGTAATAATGGATTATAATCCATAGAATAAAATATGAATCCATGTGTAGTCCACACTAATAGATCTATGATGAATGAGTGAATTAGTAATTAAATAAGTGGGGGAGAAGGGAAAGCTCTACCTTATAGTAGAAAGCAAATTATAAATGAAAAAGAATGATGAAATTATAAAATCACCTTTTGGCAATTGTAGTAGGAATAACTGGCTCAGACAGAAATCAACAAATGCTGAAACTAAATGATGCAAGTTGTATGAGGAATAGGATATTTATAGTCTCAAAGTAGCTCTCCACAAAATACTAACTTTGCCATGGACAAACCTGGTAGACACCATTTTAACCAGCTGATTATAATAAAAAAGATGGACAAACCAAGTGTTGGCAGTGTTGGCAAGGACATGGAGAAAATAAGAACCTGTATACACCACTGCTGAGAATGTAAAATGGTGCAGCCACTTGAAAAACAGGTGGCGGTCTTAAAATGCTAAACATAGAGTTACTATATCCTTGCAATTTTTCTGAAGGTGTGAAATTACTTCAAAGTGAAAAGTAAATTAGAAAAAAATGTATCCACAAAGAGACGTGTTCAAGAAAAAGAAACCTTTACAGGGCACCTGGGTGGCTCAGTCGGTTAAGCATCCAACTCTTGATCGCGGTTCAGGTCATGATTTCATGGTTTGTGGGACCAAGTCCAGCACTGGGCTCTGCATGGACAGTGCAGAGCCTGCTTGGGATTCTCTCTCTCCCTCTCTCTGTCCTTCCCCGATTGCACACTCTCTCTCTGTCTCAAAGTAAATAAATAAATTTTTTTTAACGTTTATTTATTTTTGAGACAGAGAGAGACAAAGCACGAACGGGGGAGGGGCAGAGAGAGAGGGAGACACAGAATCGGAAGCGGGCTCCAGGCTCTGAGCCATCAGCCCAGAGCCCGACGTGGGGCTCGAACTCACGGACCGCGAGATCATGACCTGGCTGAAGTCGGACGCTCGACTGACTGAGCCACCCAGGCGCCCCAAATAAATAAAATTTTAAAAAAGAAAAAAGAACAAGAAACCTTTACTTTGCAAGGCTATTGTGAAGACTGTGCCTGGCACCGAATATACGCTCAGTAGCTGATGCCACTGACAGCTTTCCAGATCTCAGAAAGAGGCACTTCTCACAATTAGTCACAAGGGGGCATCTGAAAGCCAGGAAACAAGATGGAGCTTCCCTGGGCCATCACAGCTGCAGAAGGGGGTTGTCCATCCTTCCTTACCCAGAATGCACTCTTCAACCCAAAAGGAAAAAAAAAAAAGCTTTGTCTGCTGCATACTGGGGATATTCCATTCAGAGAAGACAAGGCTTTTGGCACCTGAGAGCTAGCCTCTGCTCTTTCTGTTTGAATCTGGATTTTAGGGCAGCTATCAAGGATCGCTGCATCCATCACAACCAGGATATCAACTCTGGAGACCTATGAAAAGGGGCTTATGGATGTGATGGCAGTGGAAAAGAGTGAATCTTGGAACAGGAACTCAGACACACCTGCTATGTGAACTCAGCCATATCCTCCCTCATCCTGTCTTCTTCATCTGACTTCTTAGAGGTTCCCTTTGAACTTCTTTGGATCCAATGTTTCTGAGCTCCGAAATAGGTCCCTTTGGGTCTACCTGACCTTATCACAAATCATTCCTTAAATGAAAATGGTCTAGTCCCAGAGGTCTTGTGACCACGTGGTATAGTAGAAGGAGCACAGGCTTTGGAGACAGACCAAGCAAGGTCCAAAACAAGGGTTTGGTACTTAATTTTTCTTTATTTCTTTTCTTTAAATGTTTGTTTATTTTTGAGAGAGAGAGACAGAATGTGAGTGAGGAAGGGGCAGAGAGAGAGAGGGAGACAAAGAATCCAAAGCAAGCTCCAGGCTTCAAGCTGTCAGCACAGAGCCCAATGCAGGGCTTGAACTCAAGAACTGTGAGATCATGACCTGAGCTGAAGTTGGACACTTAACTGACTGAGCCACCCAGGTGCCCCAGTACTTAATTTCTTGACTCTCAGTTTCCTTGTCTATAAAAAAAAAAAAATACCATTTCCTTTTTAAGAGTGTTATGAGGATTACATATATAAATAGAGTCCCCAAAATAGAGTAGATACCCAATTATACTCAACAAATAACAGTATTTTATCTTCACAATTTAGGCATACACAACAGGTAGAAAAAAATGGATTTAAAGATAAAACGTGTTCAAGTTCCTGTTCTCTATGACTCTTGACAAATCAATTCATCTGAGTCTCACTACCTTCATGTCATAGTGAAGTTATAAAGATTACATGCTGTGAGCCATACTATTATTCCACCCAGGAATTGGCTTTTTCCCCTTAAATAAATCCAGATCTTAGCCTACACTGCCCAGCTCAAGTGTCTAATTTCTAAAGCGTAAATGATAAGGTATTCATACTCTGGAAAGTGTTAAAAAGTACAAAGGTCTAAATGTACTAAGTTAAAAAGAACTCAGAGATTCTAAGTGAAAATAAAACATGGAATATATACATTATGACTCCATTTTTATATTTAGGAAAAAAATAAAAAGAGGTGACCATGTTATACCCTTGCTTAAAACTCTTCCATGGGCTTCTCATGAACCAAATGAAATTGAAGCTTCTTACCTGGCACTCAAGCCCTTTCAATCTGGGTCCTGTCAAACTCTGCAGCCTCATCTCCTAAAGACCAGCCTCACCATCCTACGAGCACCGTGTTCCAGCTATGCCTAAAGTGCCCTTCACTATCTCTTCCTCTACGTTCCAAACTTTAGCATGCATCAGAATCACCTAGCTGGCTCTACCCACAGAATTTCTGATTTAGGGCCGAGGCGGGGCTTAGGAATTTCTATTTCTAACATATTTCCAGATGATACGGATGCAGCTGTTCCAGGGACCACACTTGGACAGCCACTGCCTTTACAATGATAGGATTCAACTTTTATCACCTGTATTTGGGATGATCAACCATGTCAGTTTGCCTAGGACTGAAAGTCACATGTAGCAGAAAATCCCTGCCCAAACTGAGACAGTTTCCCTACCTGTGTAAGAATCTTTCCCAGATTGCTGCTTATAGGATATTTACTGCTAACAAGCAGTCTTTCTCTATGGCCACAGGAAGTGCCCAAGACAGGTACTCAATCAACTTGAATGACTCTCTACTGGAGAAAGAATATTTAACCAAGTTTTTCAAATTCAGACTCCTTCAAACACATTCTCTTTATTTCCTTCAGAGAACAGGCTTTAGTCCTCTGGTCACTGTAAACAATTAACACAAATGGTGTTAAGAGCAAACTGTAAGCATCCATACCCTTGCCCTGTGTTGTTGGGGGTGAGTTTATATATGGAACATATGTGAGCTTCTTACTTAGTTCACAGTTGGTTTTATCATGGAATGATATTCCATATTCCATGGGCCAATGTAGCTGACTTTCTGTGACTTCCCAAGGGTGTCCAAGACAATAAAGGTCCATGGTCCTTGAGAAGGACTAATGATTATTCTCTTTGTCAACTAAGGCCAATCTTTTTCATTAACTGGGACTCCTCTTTCCAAGGAGTCAGAGGTCAGAGAGCTGATAGCGTCGCACAAGACCATCTCGACAGCATGTGTAGATCTGCTTCTCCCATGTAGCTACCTGGAACACAAGATTTCACAGCTCAGAAGAAGCCTGGGATTCTTCCATTTCAAAAACAAAGAACCCTGGGGCACCTGGGTGGCTCAGTCGGTTGAGCATCCGACCTCAGCTCGGGTCATGATCTCGCAGTTCATGAGTTTGAGCCCCGTGTTGGGCTCTGTGCTAACAGCTCAAAGCCTGGGGCCTGCTTCGGATTCTGTGTCTCCCTCTCTCTGACCCTTCCACGCTCGTGCTCTGTCTCTCTCAAAGATAAATAAACGTTAAAAAAAAAAAAATTTTTTTTTAACTTATTAAAAAATAAAGAGCCCTGTCATTGACCCCCTTTAGTACAAGTGAGTCTAAGAAGCTCTACCAACTCCAAAGACAAGAGGAGAATTATATCCATGATAGGTATTTTAAAAATAGCTGGTGAAGGTTCAGGGTACTTATGACTACAGAACAGAGAAATGAATTATCCAAGTAGAGAGCAAACCTATTAGTGTGGTACATATTTGAGGGCAGAGGGTCTGTACCTGGGAAAGGAGATGATCCATAGGTGGGCCAGGGTATCCCTGAACCTTGTACAACTATATTCAAAGAAGTTCTCAATATGTGTCTGAGGAGGAGTGAGGCACTGCTGGGGCTGTGCAGCTCCCAGTGGGGAGGCTTGGCTGCCCCTGCCACCTCGCTTGGTGTGCGCATGGTGCCAGTAGGCTGCCGGCACCACGGATGGGCCAGTGCAGCATCATCTCCTCCAAGATTTCGGAGCTGCTCATCCTCCTCCAGGACTGGTGTTTCTCAACCTCATCTTCAGGGGGAGCTGGCATTTTGCGCTATGTGGAAGCCCATGTCTTCATCACTTATGATGACTCTGACCACTACTTTGCAGATGTATATCCTCTCTTCCCTGCTGCAGTGATCACAGCTGTGGAGCCCGACTTTTCATTTTTGGGCTGATTGGCTGCTGTGCCACAATCTAGGAAAGCTGCTGCAGACTTGCCATATCTGTCATCATCCTACTCTTGGTTTTTGTCATAGCAGTTGTAGCAGTTTCGGGATACGATTACAGAGCTAAGGTGGAAAGTGAGGTTGATCACAGCATTCAGTGGAAACCTACAATGGAACCAACCAACCATACTGGAGAAATAGAGACTGGTACAAATAAACCAAAAGACAGCCAGCAGCTATAACGGCAGGTTGGCCCACTCCTCCAACCTCCATGCTGAGGGATGTGAGGCTCCTGTTGTGAAAAAGCTGCAAGAAATCATGGTGCATGTTATCTGGGCAGTGCTGGCACTTCCAGCCATTCAGCTGCTAGGCAGGCTGTGTGCACGCATCATATTGTGCAGGAGTAGAGATCTGGCTTATGAGGTCCTCGTCACTGGTGGAATTATGCACAGCAGAAATCGCAAGCCTGAGCTTTTAGTCTTATTTTTCGGATTTGGAAGGTGAATCAAGCAGGTCTACTGCTGTTGGCCTCCTGTGTTCATTTAGTTAAACCACACGTAACACAGGTGTTGGGACACAGAAGCTTGGTTCTTCTTACGCCGACCTATGACTTTCTTTTCCCTTGTTCTATCTGACTCTCCATGTTCTTAAATTTTTTTTAAGGTTTTAAAAAATTTGTTTATCTTGAGAGAGAGAGAGCATGTTGGCACACGTGCCTGTAAGCAGGGGAGGGGCAGAGAGAGAGAGGAGAGAGAGAATCCCAAGCAGACTCTGAGCTGACAGCTTGGAGCCCCAAGTGGGGCTCAATCCCACAAACAATGAGATCATGACCTGAGCTGAAATCAAGAGTTGGATGATTGGGGCGCCTGGGTGGCTCAGTTGGTTAAGCATCCAAATTTAGCTCAGGTCATGATCTCAGATTTGTGAGCCTGAGCCCCGCATCAGGTGAGCTGGAGCCCCACTTCAGGCTCTGCACTCTCACTCTCTCTGCCCCCTCACGGGTTCTCTCTCTCTTCCTCTATCTCTGCCCCTTGCTCACTCACGGTCTCTCGCTCAAAAATAACAAAATATTGGGGCGCCTGGGTGGCACAGTCGGCTAAGCGTCCGACTTCAGCCAGGTCATGATCTCGCGGTCCGTGAGTTCGAGCCCCGCGTCAGGCTCTGGGCTGATGGCTCAGAGCCTGGAGCCTGTTTCCGATTCTGTGTCTCCCTCTCTCTCTGCCCCTCCCCTGTTCATGCTCTGTCTCTCTCTGTCCCAAAAATAAATAAAAAACGTTGAAAAAAAAATTAAAAAAAAAAAAATAACAAAATATATAAAATAAAATAGACACTTAACCGTCTGAGCCACCCAGGTGCCCCCCACATCCCTAAGTTTTTAAGTACAACACTGAAGGTTCTAATTTCAGAACCATTTGTGAGCTGAACAGTATGGGAAAATTAAAGGAGGACCTGGGCCTTATTTATTTTTTAGAAAGAAAGAGAATGTGAGTGGGAGAGGGGCAGAGGGGAAGAGAGAGAGAATCTTAAGCAAGCTCCACACTCTGCATGAAGCCCGATGCAGGGCTCAATCCCATGACCTGAGCCAAAATCAAGAGCCAGATGTTCAACTGACTAAGCCACCCAGGTGCCCCCAGCGTCCTTTTAAAACAACATATATTGTAGTCCAATAAAACAGCAACTGTACAAAATGGCTAAACTAGATTTTAGAATCATACAGTGTGTATCTTGGTTCATCTTCAAAATCAGACTAAGCTTTGAAACCAGTGTTTATTAATGAAAACTGGCCTTATAGGAGGAGCATAACATATGTGCTCTTTTAAAACAATGTGTGTGTCTTTTTTGTTGTATAACTGAGTCCACTCATCATAAATCTAAACTCATTAGGATTAATGTACCCATGCAGACTAGCAAAATAGTTCGTAGATGGGATCTCAGTTGTAAATAGAAAACTATAATCCAAGATGTATCACCCTTCAAAAAAAAAAAAGAAGCCTGAAACTCAAAGGTTAAGAACCACTAATTTAGTGGAAATAGCAGGAATTCTGGAGGGAACTTAATCTCAGATTTGCAAATCCATAGCTACAGGACCTAAGGCAACTTTTCAACTACACTGAATCTCACTATTCTCACTTGTATGGTATGTTAAATCACAATATAGAACACTACATAGAAATTTGTAAATATGAAGCAGATCTAGGGGCGCTTGGGAGGCCCAGCTGGCTAAACGTCCAACTTCAGCCCACCCAGGTCATGATCTTACATTTCATGAGTTTGAGCCCCGCACTGGGCTCTGTGCTGACAGCTCAGAGCCCAGAGCCTGCTTTGGATTCTGTGTCTCCCTTTCTCTCCGCCCCCATTCTGCTCATGCTCTGTTTCTCTCTCAAAAATAAATAATAAAACATTAAAAAATAAATGAAGTGGATCTATATGCATTTATCTGAAAAGAGCTCCAAGATGTTAAGTAAAAAAAAAAGTTATAGAACAATACATATAGAATGATCCCAATTATGTACAAACTAAATATAAAACTGTATTATTTACATAAATACATAAACACAAGATGTAAGTGCAGATTGTCCGAAAATAGTCTGAAAGATACATGCCGAACTATTAATGCTACTTACTTCTGGAAAGAAGAGTGAAACTAAAAAGTTCTTATAAGGGACTTTTAAGTCTGTATAATTTTGTACTGTTTGAATTTTTAGAGGTATGTATTAATTGTATAAAAACAAGAGAAATCATAATACCTATACTTTAAGAATAATAGCAACAAAACAAGATGATACACGTAAAACATCCAAACATCCAGCAGAATGTCTGGTCAATAGATATTTCCCCTTTTGTTTTTCTCTTTCCGCTCTAATCAAATGAGTGAACTTTATTATTTCTTTAAAAAACAATTTTTTTAACGTTTATTTATTATTGAGAAACAGAGAGACACAGAGCATGAGCATGGGAGGGGCAGAGAGAGGAGGAAACACAGAATCCAAAGCAGGCTCCAGGCTCTGAGCTGTCAGCACAGAGCCCGACATGGGGCTCCAACTCACAAAATGCAAGATCATGACCTTAGCCGAAGTCAGACACTTAACCGACTGAGCCGCCCAGGTGCCCCTCAAATGAGTGAACTTTAAATAATAATAATGACAGATGTAAAACCACTTCTGACTCAAAACTCCTTCTGTGTTCTATCTCACCCCTAAGTATTTTATCATCCTGAATGCCCACCAAGTAGCTGGATTCAATCCCCTCACAAGCCTTAGATCCCAGGTGAGAATCACCCAGGCCTGTACCTTGTACACAGGGTCACAGTCAGCCCCAGTGAGCTCCATGAGATAGTCTAGGTCTTGCTGGACAATGAAACAGCTTCCATCACCTAAAAGGCAAAAGAAAAAATCAGATAACTGAAGAGAAAGCTGCATACAAAGGAGTTTAAACTCAGTATTTTAGTTTATTTCTGTACATCACTAGCCGAAAGAAGATTGTCCCAAGACTGAGAATGGCAAATAGATCTCATTATATGGGTCAAATATGAGGACCTACAGTGGTTGCCTAAAATGCTGAGCTAGAGGATTTGAAGGCCAAGTGCAAGCTCAGTGGGAAAAAGGGCCGTCTTTGATTAGCAATACCTGTCAAAGGCACAGAGCAAACAACTGCAGGGTTATATGTCTGATTACAAACTTATCCTGGACAAGGATTTTTTAACAGATAATTTGTCTACACAAATTTTTTTTTTTTAATTTTTTTTAACATTTATTTATTTTTGAGACAGAGAGAGACAGAGCACGAATGGGGAGGGTCAGAGAGAGGGAGACACAGAATGTGAAACAGGCTCCAGGCTCCGAGCGGTCAGCACAGAGCCCGACGCGGGGCTCGAACTCACGGACCGCGAGATCGTGACCTGAGCCAAAGTCGGCCGCTCAACCGACTGAGCCACCCAGGTGCCCCCACACAAATATTTTAAGAAAAATCTGTGCTCCCAAATTATTCTTCAATCTATAAATTTGACCACATAAAACTAGGCAAAGGAGCAAAGTTGTTATAACAAGAAAATAAAAGCATATCTAATTTTTAAACTTAATTTTCTCAAAAGAATGTGGACAAATGAGACTTGAGATGATCTATAAACTGCTGAATGAGGTAATTTTTTTTTTTTTACTTAATATAAAAATAGTACATGCTAATTGAAGAAAACTTTAAAAATGAAACAGAAGTAAAAAAAAATCACACATAATCTACCAAAGATAATCATTGCTAATATTTTAATGTTATTTTCCAATCTTTTCTGTGAAAATTTTTATTTTACATGGTTGAGAGCATATTGTGTAAAAGAATACCTTTATGCATGAAGTTTTTCTGAGCAACACTGTGACTTTGTATAGAACCCGGGAAAAAATTTTTTTGATTTAATTAACCTTTTCAAGCTTTTTAAAATTTGAAAAACTGCGGTCCAAAACTATCTGTTAATCAATTTTATTTTAAGTTATTTGTTAATCAATCTATATCCCAACCAACAGCATACAGGAGACTGTATCCTTTCTTATGTTATTATTATAAATCATCTTTTTAATAAAAGAATTATCTTTTAGAGATAAATATTGACAGGTGAAATAATACAATGTTTGTGATATGTTTCAAAATATATTAAGGGTTGGAGATTGTATGGGAATGGGCAAAACAAGATGAAACAGGAATAGCCATAAATTGGTAATAGTTGAAGCTGGATAATCAGGTTCATTATTCTATTCCCTCTACCTTAGTATCTGTTTGACAATTTCTATAATAAAAATTGTTTAATCTGGCAGGAGATTCTAATAACTTTCTTTTATTAGCCTTAGTTTTGTCATCTGAAAACAGAGTTATATTATGATGAATAAGGTATAGTCATTACTCTCAAGGAACCTGGACTAGAGGGGGATATAGACAATTATAATGTAGAGTGATAAACACTATATGATAAACAAAGTATGCCAAAGAATTGTGGAGGACCATGCCCCTAACCCTGCCAGAGACCAGGCATTTAAACCTATATTTATTTATTAAAAAAATTTTTTTAATGTTTATTCATTTTTGAGACACAGACAAAAAGACAGAGCACGAGCAGGGGAAGGGCAGAGACAGAGGAGACACAGAATCTGAAGCAGGCTCCAGGCTCTGAGCTGTTAGCACAGAGTTCGATATGGGGCTTGAACCCACAAACTGTGAGATCATGACCTGAGCCGAAATTGGACACTTAACCGACCAAGTCACCCAAGTGCCCCTATTTATTTATTTTTAAATGTTTATTTATTTTGGGAGAGAGAGAGACAGAGTATGCATGAGTGGGGTAAGGGCAGAGAGAGAGAGAGAAAGAGAGAGAGAGAGAGAGAGAGAATCCCAAGCAGGCTCCGTGCTGTCAGCGCAGAGCCCAATGTGGGGATGGATCCCACAAACGATGATATCTTGACCTGAGCCAAAATCGAGAGTCAGGCATTCAACTGAGGGAGCCACCCAAGTGCCTCTAAATCCATGTTTAAATGAACTACAGGAAACTCTCTCATCTGGCTACTGGACCCACCTTGACTAGCAATGAATCCATCTCTGAAACTTAGCAGGGACAGAACCGGTGCTCCTGACCTGTGGATGACTTGTACTGGAACCCTAGGATTCAAAAAAAGGGGCGATTGCACTTTCTTTCTTCAAAAGCAATACTTGACAGTATTCAACATATAGTACTAACCATACAAAAGCAAACAGGACGAATGTGGACAGAGATTAAACATTCACACAGTTTCTTTCTTGGCAAGATCCTTAAAGGTCATCCATGCAAAACTGCCTTGAAGCGAATCTAAATATGTCACTAACTAAACAAGTCTATGAGCCAAATGAACTAAGCCACCACCAATAACTCCAGTTTTTAGGGGAGCCCTGATAAGAGTTTAAGACAACAATGTTAACAACATGTTAATTATTTTGCTTATAGACAGAATTAAGACAATTGCAAAATATTAAAAATGTCAGGACTCTTTAAAATGAAAGACAAAGGTGAGAATCAATTTAATATATATGTAAGGCTGATTTTCTAATAATCAGAGATTCCCTATCTCCACAGGGCAAAAACAAGTAAAAAAGTAAAGTAACTTAAATTATGGGAGAAAAGGTATAAGGTGATCACTCCTTCGTTGGAATTTCTTCACTACTCTTGGAATAAAGTCCAAACTCCTCTGGATGGCTTGCAAGTTCTTTCTCAACAAACTCCTGCTTTCCTGTCTGGCATCACTCCTCCCTCCTACCCAGTCTGTATCATACATATTTGTCATATTTTAGAGATCCCTGAAAGTGCCATACGTGTCTTCACCCTGCTCTATATGTTATTCTATCAAGGCAGGCCCCTTCTTCTTTATTTGTTAACTTCCTACTGGACAAAATCCAATAAAATCCTCATTTCCTTGGAGAAGAGGTGCTTTCTCAAGTTCCTGTGTAGAGCACTGATCACACCTGCATCACAACAGTCTTTTACCTGCCCATTTTTACTGTCAGACTCCAACTGCCTCAAAGGCAGAGTCTGTATCTTTTATTTCTGTTTTTCAGTGCCCACAAAAGCCATTCATTTAATGTCAACTGAACAAAGAAAAGAAATGAAAGGAAGAAAGGACAGAAATTGGGAGAAACTGTTAAATCCTGGGACAGAGGGGTTGCTTGATTTTCTCTGGGTATCTGTAAGACCAGAATAAGGCCTGTTTCAGACAGGTTATGATCCAAGCTAAACAAAGAAACACAGCTGGCTTGCATGAACTAAAAATGATCAATCTTAGGCCAACCCAGATTTAATACCACTGAGAAAAATACTGAGCTCCTTAAAATTACAAGTTCTACACAATCATTTAAGTGAAATGTTAGTTCATTATTTAAGCTTAGATTCCACAGTAATCACTACAATAGAACAATCATGACAGCATGAATCAAATTACCTTTTAATATGATTCCAGGAATAATAAGAACAATCAGACAACTCAAACCGGAAAACCTTTATAAATGGAAAAATACACCCTTGATTCAACAGTCATCTCCATGCTATCCTAAATCAATGTTAAAGCTAATAAAAATTTCCACTCTGTAAGAAGACCTGCATCATGCAAATGAGTGGTGACTCACCTCGGACTCCTCACGTCCAGCTGATAAATGTTTCCATCTTGTGTCCCAGCCAATAACAAGAAGCCAGAGAGAAAAGTGCAGCAGTTGAAGGCATCTGAGCCAACAAAGAGGAACACCTGGGAACAAGCAGGAGCCAAAACTGCTGTTTAATTTTTTTTCAGGAATAAACAGCCACCAAAAAAAGAAAATTCTCCTATTTTTAGAGAAATTTTCTTTCCTCTCCCTTTTAACATTCTCGATCTAAATTCACCAACAATGGAGGAGGAACCACTCTCGTGATTTCAGGAACCTGAGGTTCCCTGAGTACTTCAGCAGTTTATGTAATACCATACCCTAAGGTGGCAGTTTTCAAACTATTACCCCTCAATACATTGACTCATAGGATCCTCAATACCCCAAATCCTTCTTCTCCTGCTTTTCATTAGAACCTTCCATTTGAGAAACACTTGACATTCACACATTTAAATTTTGCTTCGTGTCACTTCTAACAACCTTTTGAAGGGAGACACTATGTAGGAAAAGAAACAAGCTTAAATGAAGTGGCAACCTAAAGAATTACAGGGGCACGCGGGTGGCTCAGTTGGTTGGGTGTCCGATTCTTGGTTTTGGCTCAGGTCATGGTCTCACAGTTGAGGGATCAAGCCCCGTGTTGGGCTCAGCACTGGGCATGGAGACTGCTTGAGATTCTCTCTCTCCCTATCTGCCCCTCCCCAGCTCGCTCACTCACTCACTCACTCACTCACTCTCTTTCTCTCTCAAAAATAATGCTAAAAAATAAAAATAAAAAATAAAAAATTATAATTCTCCCCATGTGCCTCAAAAAAGAAAAGAAAAAAACAAACCCAACCAAGCAAACAAAACCTGTGATTTCTCATTGGAAGGAAAAGTCAACATGGAAATTCAGAGTGCAAAAGCAATATGATAAAAAAGAGTGATGTTGCAAAAGCAATATGATAAAAAAGAGTGATGTTCCTGGAACGTCATTTCTGAAAATGGAAACATCACTAGCACAATGAAGTAATGAGAAGAAATGAAATACAAAACCTGGGGGTGTCTGGGTGGCTCAGTCAGTTAGGTGTCTGACTTTGGCTCAGGTCTTGATCTCATGGTTCGTGAGTTTGAGCCCTGCATTAGGCTCTGTACCGACAGCTCTGAGCCTGGAGACTGCTTCTCTCTCTGCCCCGCCCTCCCCGCCCCCCCCCCCCCGCTCTGTTTCTTTTTCTCAAAAATAAATAAACATTAAAAAAAACCAAAAAAACTTGTGGCCAAACCAAATCATTAAAGTTGTTGGGTGATGTTGACAGGAACTAGAAAGAAAATTTAAAAGTTGAATCCCAGGGAACTCAGAGCTTAATGAAGAGCACAGTCTTGCCCAGCAAAACCTCAGAGCCTGAAGGAAGAAAACTAAACTAATTCTTCCATAAAAGACATTCTGGCCATTAATTGATCAAAAGCCCTGAACATATGAGTCCTTTACTCAGAATTTCTTCACATTACTTTGGACACAGAAGGGAATCTACACAACCTTATCATTTTATATATAGCATACTAAGGCCCAGAGAGAAAGTGACTAAACAAAGCTCACAATGCAGTAGAGCATTTAATCCTTATCACATAACCCTAGAAGGTGAGTACTACTATGCCTAGTTTGGTGACGAGGAAACTGAGGCTCAGAATAGTTAAGTAACCTGTTCAATGTCACAGCCATTGTGGAGGAGCTAGGATGTGAATGTTGCCCTTAACCCAAAACCTCTGTTCTTAATCATTACACTTTACTGTTCCTTACTCCTGCAGCTTCCTCAAAAGGTGAACACAGGGAGCAAACAGAAATGTTTCCAAAACAGCCTTTCAAAAATCAGAGTGACCCAGGTTGCACCAGAGTTCAAAAGTCTGAGAGGAACCACTTGCCGGCTGCCTGCTCTGCAGTCCCAAGCACTGAAGTTTCTTATCTTCCCGTGCCAACAGCAGCATTTTCGACTCTGTTCCAACCTCCCGTTCACCTGCATGACAGATGAGCCAAGTTAACAGTGGGCAAGGCTGATCAGCTGGTTGTGCCCAGAAAGCAGATACTGATGGCTGTCTACTGAATTACTGTTAGTGATTAACTTACTAACTTAAAAAAACAATTATGTTCTGTATCTGGACTTTTGATATTGTTTATATGACTGTACACATATGTCAAAATTCACAGAACTGACATTTTAAAAAGAGTGACTTTTGGGGTGCCTGGCTGGCTGGCTCAGTCAGTAGTGCATGCAACTTTTGATCTTGGCGTTATAAGTTGGAGCCCCATGTTGGGGGTAGAGATTACTTAATAAATAAGTTAATCTGAACAAAACAGTCTCTGCCCTCAAGGCTCTTATGGTCTGTAGTCAATGAAATTTATTCATTCACTAAACAAATCTTTATTGAGGGTCTACTACATATCAGACACTATCCTAGTAATATACAAATAGCTAGCATACACAAATAACACAGTAACAGTAATATATAAACAGACAAGGTCCTTACTCTCAAGAATTCTAGTGGAAAGAGGAAATAGTGGAGTAGGTAAATAAACAAATAGGATATTTTCAGACAGTGATGAGTTCCACAAAGGAAACAAAACAGAAAAGTATGATCAAAAGTGAGTAGACAGTGGAAGGAGAGTGAGGAAGGTAACTTTAAATTTAAACTTCAACTTTAAAAAAACTCCAGGGAGGCCATTTTTCAACTGAGACCTGAATGGTAAGCAAAAGGTAGTCATGCAAAGAACTTTTGGAAGTACATTCCAGACTAAGGGAAGAACAAGGCAGAGACCAAGAGGCTGGCAAAGTTTGTAGTGATGAAAGAACAGACAGAAGGCCTGTGGCTGGAACGTGGCGGGTCTAGCAGAGGGCAGTATGACATGAGGCGAGAGAGGATCGAGGAGGTTAGAAAGTGTAAGGGTTTGTGATAAGCCAAAGAAGGGGCTAGGATTTTAATATATGTATAAAAGGAGGCTACTGGAGGAGAGTAGGAACAAAGGAGAGAGACATAACTTGTTTTTTTAAATGACCACAAAAGTTGCTCTCAGGAGAATGGATTACAGGAGATGAGTACAGGCAACAGATGATGACAGACCAGAACACGATGCTAGGAGGAAGGGAGAAGAAGAGGGCAGGTGGAAAAATCAGAAACAATCTGTAGACTGTAGGTAGAGATGACAGAGTCTGCTAACATAGGACATGAGGAAAGGTGGGATGGATTGTGAATGATCATTCAAATAGGTAGATGGTAGTGCCATTTACAGATTTGGGGTGGAGGGAAATCAAATATTCCATGCTAAGTAAGGTTAAGTTTGAGCTGTCTATCAGACATCTAAAGAGTCTGAAACTCAGGAAAGAGGTCTATACATTAGACCTAGAGCTCAATCTCACAAACTGTACCATGAGATCATAACCTAAGCCTGTTTGGGATTCTTTGTCTTCCCCTCTCTGCCTCTCCCCTGAACATGCTTGCTCTCTCTCTCTCTCTCAAAAATAAAAATAAAAACTTAAAAAAAATTAATTTTTAAGTAATCTCTACACCCAATGTGGAGCTTGAACCCACAACCCCAAGATTAAGAGTTGCACGTTCCACTGACTAAGCCAGCCAGGCGCCCCTAAAGATTTTTTTAAGTAATCTCTACACCTAACATGGGGCTCGAACTTACAACTCTGAGGTCAAGAGTCACATGCTCTATCAACTGAGCCAGCCAGGGGCCCCCCACTACTACTACTCTTAATCAAACCTCTGCCCCGGCCATGCATATCTTTCTACCCAAGTCAATTTTACCTCCAAACCGTCTTAATGTGAACTGCCCCTATTCCTCCCCCCCATCTCCCATTATTCCCATTCTTGTCTGTTCAACCCAAACTCATCCTTCAAGGTTCAAGTCAACTTCTTTCTGACATCTGTCTCATGTACACTAACCTAAAATATAAAATACTCTCTTCTTCCAAAAAACTATTACATTTGCATTAAGAATCATTAAGTTGTTTCAGCTAAAACATTTTTGTTCTATTTTATAGGCATCAGTCTCGTCTGCTAAGCTAGACTGTACTCACTCAAATGTAGTTAAGAATGACATATACTTCTTTTGTAGATTCCAAAGCACAGGAACATAGTATAGGTACGCAATAAATATTAACCTTATGGTGAGAATAATCAAATACCAGCCAAAGACCAGGAAAGGATGAGGAAGGAGAAGCTAAGGCAAACACTGAAGGTGCCTAAGGTAACAAAATAAGTTCAACATATCATTATCAACTTACTGGGCATCTGCTCAGGGGAGCCAAGATTTATGGAGTTGTCAGCAGCACCCACAGCCACTCCATTGATGGAAGAACCACAGTCTGCAATGACTCCCAGGCAGGCTGAGCGCCCACAATCCCAAAGTCGTGCTGTTCCGTCTCGAGAACCAGACACCACATTCCTGCCCCGATCAACAATGGCTGTATCCAGAATACCTGGCAAGAAAAAAAAAAAAAAAAAAATGACCCTCTGATGGAGTGGGTAGAAAAGGAATTACAGGGCAGAGAAGATGGATCTGCATAATGACTCCACGCCTTCACAAACACACACTGGATACGTACTACATGCTGGGCAAGTTCAAGTGCTACAAAACAGAAATAAATAAGAGTCCCTGCTTCCCAGTGGTTCAAAGACTAGCCCTTAGAGACAGACATGGAAAAAGGTTTGGATTAATTCTTAGTGTAGTGTCCTAGAACAGTGGTTTTGAAGCTTCAATTTTGGTTTTAAAACATGTGTTTTAAATAAAAATTAAGAAGACATCTTAGTTCAGTTTGGAAATCACGGTCTTGCTGCTTCCATTGAGAACTAATTGAAAGGATTAATCTCCCCATTTTACAAAAAGATGTGACTTCCAGTCTGGACAAGATAGAGTAGCCCCATCTCCCTCAGGTCGTTCCCCTTGTAAATGAAAAAAACCTGGACATAAGACAGAAAGTATAAGAAGACTGAAAGATGGGGGCACCTTGGTAGCTCAGTCAGTTGAGCGACTGACTTTTGATTTGGGCTCAAATCATGCACAATCTCATGGTTGTGAGACTGAACCCTCAGTGTGAAGCCTGCTTAAGATTCTCTCTCTCTCTCTCTCTCTCTCTCTCTCTCTCTCTCTCTCTCCCCCCCCCTCCCTCCCTCCATCTCTCTCTGTACCCACTCCCATCACTCTCAAAACGAAAATAAAACAAAAAACCATACACAAATCTTACCTCTGCTTTAAAAAAAAAAATGTTTATTTTGAGAGAGAGAGAGAGAGAGAGAGAGAGGAGGGGAAGGGTATACAGAGACAGGGAGAGAGAGAATCCCAAGCAGGTTCTGCCCTGTCAGCACAGAGCCAGATGTGGGGCTTGATCCCATGAAGCTTTTTAACATTCTGATTAAGGATAAAACATTTCTAAATTATCATTTTTTCCAACAAACTAACCAGTTACAAGGGGAAAATGTTCTCATTCTGTCTCTATAACCTGATATCAACTGGCTGTATGGCTAATCCATTTTTAGTATCTGAACTGTGACTTAAATCCATGGGACCTGACAAGTACCACGCTCTATCTTTGTTGTCTAGTGATGCAGCCATTGCCACCCAGCTTTTATTATCACCTCAGCCAAAGGATTAATGAGAAAATGTTGGCACACATCTCTGTCTCTCCCAGCACACAAGCTGATGACCTCCTGGGGAGGATTTTTTTTCACTTGTCTATTGTGGAAAACAACTATCTGTGTAAGGCAGTTAGTAATAACAAGACTCAGTGTCAAAGTAATGTCTAATCCTTGAGGAAACAGCTCATTTAAATGGCCAGTTGGAGGAATTATTTGTGTTTCTGTAGATAACTAGCTTCTGTTTCTACCTTTGGTGATTCGTCTCCGGGGATCATTAGAGAAGCCTTTTGGAGAAATTACCCTTCATACCTCCTTTGTGACCTTTGAAGGTCACCACACAGCTAGCATCTTCAGCTGACCAGATCTTCAACTGGGCATCCATTCCCCCACTCAGAACCACAAGGCCTGATGGGAAAAACCTGCAACAATTCACATCAGACACATGTCCTTCCAATACTCTCTGGAAAAACAAAAGAAAATTCCATGCTAGTTCTCTTGTCCATCCCCTGATTTTCTCTTACCTCTTATATCCTCGGTCCCTTTAATGAAATATCTACCTGCTATACCTACATGCTGGGTTTTAGAATTACGGGGGTCGAAAAGGAACTCTTTAGTTCATTTGTATACCAGGTAGTGTTCTAAGAGCTGCTGACTCCCTTTCCTGTAGCTCTGGCTACAGATGTTGTGGATTTGAAGTCCGAGGTTCTCACAGCCATCTTTAAGTCTACTTCTACATACATGGAGGCTTGAGGACTCTTACCTCTTCTTAAAATCCTCTGTATGGGTTAGAGGGGCTCAGCCATATAATTAGTAATAATAGTCTAGTTACTTTGTCTTAGAAACTGATCACTGAAGGAAGTTCATACCAAGGGACCACCCATTTAGACATTCACAGTGGCTCCTCCACTGTTCCAGCCCCAATTTGTTCTGGAAAATCACCAAGATTGAGGATGGTTCCGAGATTAACATATGGGAGAACAAAGGTCAACTGAAGTGCAGTGGTCCTACAAATTTAGAATGTGCCACTCTTCCACCCATGACCCAGTCTAAGGTTTCTCAGACCACCCTTCAGGCATGAGACCCAAAAAGCACATTCAAAGCCTTTACTCTGAGCTCGCCATTGGAAGCCTGCCAGATCTTCATGCTCCCATCAGCACTAGAAGACACACCAAGGCCGCCTCCACTGGAAATGTCCAGGCACGTTATCTATTCAAAAAACAAAACAACTGGTGTTATAAATAATGAAATGCTCTTATTCTCTTGAAATATGTTAAAGATTTCCCTGTTTCACATTCCCCCAAGACTTCTTCAAGCCTACACTTCCCAGCACAAAGGACATCACCTGTCTCTTAACAAGGCTAGTGCCAATACCTTTTATTTCTCAAAACAAAAAGATGTTCTTCTAATCATCTATATAGTCTCCTGCTTCAGCTTTTTAAACAGTTTTTCCTATCCCCATACCATTTCCATTATTTTCATCTTGTGCTATTTTAGAATGAAGATACCTAATTCTTAGGAACCTATTTACACAAAATAAAGTCAACTAAAATGTACCAGAAGGATTCAAGGAAAAGCAAAGATGCTTCCAATTTACTATTTTACATTCTCTCTGTAAAATCCTAATTGTGTGTATATGTCTATTTCAGAATAAGTAACAAAAAATTCTGATTCACTTATGCAGTTTCAACATTAACAATGACTTCATGCATAAGCAATGACCATACACATGTATACATACATACCCTTTTTATTAAAAAACACCCAGGTGCAAACATTCCAGAAATGTAGGACTAAGATATATAATCCCAGATATATTCCCGGCAACAGTGATTCCCATGTGACCTAAATTATTAAGGAGAAAATAGGGACTTGGGCTTTAAATTATCCAACCTTCCATTTTACTTTTTTCTATGCCATTTGAGCCATAATGAGTAAATCTGGCAAGAACTGAAGGGATACATCTATCAACTCTAACACAATCTAAGACTTTTTCTTCATGTTTTGAGAGAGAGACTTTGAGCATATGTGCAAGTGGGGGAGGGGCAGAGAGAGAGGGAGAGAGAATCTCAGGCAGTCTCCATGCTCAGTGTGGAGTCTAATGGGGCTCAATCACATGACCACAAGACCATGAATTGAGCCAAAATCAAGAGCTGGATGTTTAACTGACTGAGCCACCCAGGTGCCCTTTTCTTTACTTTGGTTCCTTGGAATAAAAGTACTGTTAACTTAATTGTGGATCCTTTAATTTTAAGGATTATGACAACAATTAACCTTTATATCATGTTTTATCATTTATAAAACATTTTCAAATACATTATACTATTTGATCTTCATAATAATCCCATTCTGCTCCTAGTTTCCTATTGCTGGTAATAGCAACACAGAGGTAAATCGGACAGCCCTGCCTTCACATTCTAGTGCAGGAGAACTATCTCCCAGATCTATCTTTCTTCTCCAAGACCACTGCTACCACCTTAATCTTGGGCCTTAAGCCCAACTACTGGTATTGCCAGTTAACTTCTTTCAACTCCATATCTGGCTCCCCAGCTACACGACAAGCTCTGTAAGTGTCAGAACAATGTCCAGCACTTTCTTTCTTTTTTTTATTTCCTTGAAAGATTTTTTAAAAATTTTTATAACTTTTTTCTAATTTTTTAATGTTCGTTATTTATTTATTTATTTATTTATTTATTTTTTTTTTTTTTTTTTTTTTGAGGGGCACCTAGGTGGCTCAGTCGGTTGAGTGTCTGCCAAGCTCAGCTCACGACCTCGCAGTCCATGAGTTTGAGCTCCGCATTGGGCTCTGTGCTGACAACTCAGAGCCTGAAACCTGCTTCAGATTCTGTCTCCCTCTCTCTCTGCCCTTTCCCCGCTCATGCTCGCTCTCTCTTTCTCTCCTTCTCTCTCTCAAAAGTAAATAAACATTAAAAAATTAACATAAGTGGAATCAATATTGTTAAAAAATAACTTATTAAAAAATTTTTACATTTATTATTTTTCTGATGGGGGAGAGAAAGAGAGAATCCCACGAGGGGCAAAGAGAGATAGACAGAGGGAGAGAGAAAGAGAGAGAGAAAAGCAGGGCCTACCTGAAGTGGGGTTCGTGTTCACCTCAAGCGGGGCTTGAGCTCACCCAATGTGGGACTCAAACTCACAAACCATAAGATCATGACCTGAGCCGAAGTCAGATGCTTAACTAACTGAACCACCCAGGTGCTCTTTTTATTTATTTATTTTGAGAGAGAGAGAGAGAGAGTGCGCACGCAGTGGGGGGGGGGTGCAGAAAGCAAGGAAGTGAGAGATAGGGTCCGCACTGTCAGTGCAGAGCCCAACATGGGGCTCAGTCACAAACCATGAGACCATGACCTGAGCCAAAATCAAGAGTTGGACACTCAACCAAATGAACCACTCAGGTGCCCCTGAAAGATTTTATTTTTAAGTAATCTCTGCACCCAACGTGGGGCTCCAAACTTACTTCCCTGAGATCAAGAATCGCATGCTTGGAGGGCGCCTGGGTGGCGCAGTCGGTTAAGCGTCCGACTTCAGCCAGGTCACGATCTCCCGGTCCGTGAGTTCGAGCCCCGCGTCAGGCTCTGGGCTGATGGCTCAGAGCCTGGAGCCTGTTTCCGATTCTGCGTTTCCCTTTCTCTCTGCCCCTCCCCCGTTCATGCTCTGTCTCTCTCTGTCCCAAAAAAAATAAATAAAACGTTGAAAAAAAAAAATAAAAAAAAAAAAAAAAAAAAAGAATCGCATGCTCTACCAACTGAGCCAGCCAGGCGTCCGTGTCCAGCACCTTCTTAACACAATCATAGACTACTTACATAGTAACAACTCAACAAATACCACCAACAGCAGTGTGGTAATAAGAGTGAAGTACCTCAGGGGCACCTGGGTGGCCCATTTGGTTAAGCATCCGACTTCGACTCAGGTCATGATCTCTCAGTTGATGAGTTCGAGCCCCTGCATTAAGGCTCTGTGCTGACAGCTCAGAGCCTGGAGCCTGTTTCAAATTCTGTATGTCCCTCTCTTTCTCTGCCTTTCCCCCACTTGCACTCTGTCTCTCTCTCTCGAAAATAAACATTAAAAAAAAAAAAAAAAAAGGAATGAAGTACCTAAACAACACTAGGTAGGAAAGTGAAGCCATCTGACCTATATCCATAAGAGCAACCACAGTCCTCATTTGCAGGGCCCAAGAAACAAAGACATTTAAACACTCTCCTACTCACTCTCTGAAATAGAATTAATCCCTAAAGCAACAAAGCGCAACCCCTTTCCTGACTCAGGTAGTCTATCCAACTGCCAGCTAGGCATCCGTCCACCTTTGGCTTTATAGTGGTCACCTCAAACTTAACATGTTCAGAACAAAACTCTCATTTCTCCCTGCTCCACACCAATACAACTACTTGACCTCATTAGTAAATGGCACCACTATTTACCCACTTCTTTGGAAATTTTTGGAAACATCCCTTCTCCTCGTTTTCTCTCACATCTCACACCCACATCATTAGCAAATCATGTCTAGTTCTACACCCAAGAAGGTAGGCTCTACATCACAGTTTTATTCACTGCTGTAGTCTCAGTGCCCAGAGAAGTACCTGGAATATAGCAGGGGATTAATAATTGGATAAATTACCTACTGATGAACTCAAATAAGAGAAAAGGAGAGTAAGAAATAGAAAAATAATAAGAAATAGCATAAGAAATAGAAAAATTAATAATTTCTTTAAATGACCTTCTTTCAACTATACTCAAATAAAAATAAGTAAATTTGGAGCACTTGGGTGGCTGAGTCAATAGAGCACATGACCCTTGATCTCAAGAGTTGTGAGTTCAAGGGGCGCCTGGGTGGCGCAGTCGGTTAAGCGTCCGACTTCAGCCAGGTCACGATCTCGCGGTCCGTGAGTTCGAGCCCCGCGTCGGGCTATGGGCTGATGGCTCAGAGCCTGGAGCCTGTTTCCGATTCTGTGTCTCCCTCTCTCTCTCTGCCCCTCCCCCGTTCATGCTCTGTCTCTCTCTGTCCCAAAAATAAATAATAAACGTTGAAAAAAAAAAAAAAAGAGTTGTGAGTTCAAGCCCCACATTGGACACAGAGCTTACTTTAAAAAAAAAAAGTAAATTTAATTTAATTAAAAATATATTTTTTTACAAATGTTTTATATTATATGTATTATACACTGTATTCTTAAAATAACGTAAGCTAGAGAAAAGGAAAAAAAAATTACCTACTTCTCAAAGGTTCTCCCAACTCTGCCAAAAAGTTTATCACTTCCTCCTTTAGTAAGTCTGCAGCACTATGTTTGTATATTGTAGTGGTCAACTGTGGGCAAATTACCTCATCACATTTGGTGATGTCTGGAAACATTTTTACTTGTCACACTTGGGGAATAGCTCACTACAATAAAGAATTATTGAGCTCAAAATGTCAATAGTGCCATGATCGAGAAACTTTGATATATTCTATTGTATCTTCTCAGTTAATATACTGTCCCTGGAAGGGACAGGGATATTGTTACCTTATGTGTGTTACATATCTCTGGGGACCTAGTTCCCTGATATAAAAACTAGTTGAATCTGAACTACTCAGTTCTTCCAAAGTGAGAGAACATTGATGAGTCGATTATAGGTCATACCAACTGTCTCCTTTCTCCAAACTTTTGTTAAAGAGGAAAGGGAACTAACATTACTGAATAGCTATTATGTACCAGACATGTAACAGACACTACCCAAATCTAGTATGCTCAAAAATCTATAAGATAGGTATTATTTGTATTTTTCAGCTGAGAAATCTGGGGATTAAGAAGGGATTAAATAATATTGCCAAGGTGAAACAACAGAGCCAGGATGTAAACGTAGGTCTGGGTCTAAAGCTAAAGATCTATTTCTTAGTTATGGCAAAAAAAACCCAGATGAATTGGATAATTCTAAATATTGGATAAATATGACAATTCAAGCGAGTGAGATAAAGGATGGATTACTTTATTTATTTATTTATTTTTTTTTTTTTCCCCAACGTTTATTTATTTTTGGGACAGAGAGAGACAGAGCATGAACGGGGGAGGGGCAGAGAGAGAGGGAGACACAGAATCGGAAACAGGCTCCAGGCTCCGAGCCATCAGCCCAGAGCCTGACGCGGGGCTCGAACTCACGGACCGCGAGATCGTGACCTGGCTGAAGTCGGACGCTTAACCGACTGCGCCACCCAGGCGCCCCTAGGATGGATTACTTTATAGTGCTGTGATATGCTAATCACTTCAAAAAGAATTAAGTTAGATCCCTACTTTAAACTAAGTAACAGGAGCACCTGGCTGGCTCAATTGGTAGAGTCTGCAACTCTTGATCTCAGGGTCATGAGTTCGAGCTCCACGCTGGGCATGCAGCCTACTTTAAAAAAAAAAAAATTAAATAACAAAAATAAAGTTTGAAATGTAAAAAAATAAAACATACAAAGAAAATACTATATAATTGTATTTAACACTTATATCGTGCTTACTATGTTTCAGACCGAATTCTAACTGTTTCAATCCTCATAACACCCCTATGAGATATTACTTTTACCCCTATTTTACAATAAAGCATCTGTGGCACACAGAGGTTAAGTACCTGGCCTAAGGTCACAGTTAGTAAGTGGCAGAACCAACATTCAATGCCAAAGAAGCAAATCAAATGAGTCTATCCCTAAAGTTGGTGCTCTTACCCATTATGCTTACCATTACACCCAAAGTGAATATATAAAAATCATGGACTACCATAAGCAGGACCCCAAAAGTGTTACCATAAAGGAATAAGTTGCTGGGTTTTATTATCTAGAGATATTAAATATCTGTATGTCAAAAGACACCATAAATAAACAATAAGAAGAAGCAACTATCTGAAAAATATATGGCAAAGGGTCAATACCCTTAATATAAGAGCTCTTATCCTCAACATCATTCATTATCAGGGAAATACAAATCAAAACCACAATGAGATACCACCTCACACCTGTCAGAATTGCTAAAATTTGTAACACAAGTAACAACAGGTACTGGAGAGGATGCGGAGAAAGGGCAACCCTCTTGCACCGCTGACTGGGACGAAAAGTGGTGCAGCCACTCTGAAAAACAGTATGGAGGTTCCTCAAAAAAAACTAAAAACAGAGGGTGCCTGGGTGGCTCAGTGGGTTAAGCATCCGACCTCAGCTCAGGTCATGACCTCACAGTTTGTGAGTTCGAGCCCCGAGTCGAGCTCTGTGCTGACAGAATGAAGACTTCTTGGGATCCACTGTCTCTCCTCTCTCTCTCTCTCTCTCTCTCTCCCTTTCTCTCTTGCTCTCAAAATAAATAAATTTTAAAGAAAAAAAATCTTTTCCCTAACATTTTGCATTTATTTTGCTTACACATATCATTACAGCAGTTTTTTAAAAATCCTCTCCTTTATCAAGTGTTTACAATGCAATCAACTTAGTTTTCAAAGTTTTCACACTTATATTACATTGGTTGGACACATTTAATTCATTAACATAATTTCAGAAACAATATAACTGGAATTATAACTGATCCTTGGTAAGCATTCAACTTAACCAGTAGTGTCAACAATATGCAGATCTCAGGAACGAGCTCATAAATCGTGAATATGCTGTAAGCATCAGTCAGTATGTTTTACATGGGAAATGCAGAGAAACAGTTAGCTCAATAAATTAGTTAAGTGGAAGTCAGTTAAAACATACCAAAAGCTTTATAATTTGCATTTCCTGTGACTCGACAAGTCTATTTTACCAATGTATTCTAATTTCTTCCTATCTTTGTGAGTAAAGGGTTAGCTCTAAGTATACTATCAAAATATGAAATCAGGAAATCAAAGATACCTGAAAGTCCAGTAAGATTGGAAAAAATAAACTGTGGTAAAATCATACAGCAGAATACTATGCAGTTCTTAACAGAATATATAAAAAGGTGATGTACAATGATGTACATATTATTAAGGAATATGAAGCAAGTTATAAAACAGCATATACTGTAAAAATCTATTTTGATAAAATATTTAAAGACAGGGAGAATCAAGTAAAATAATACATAAAGCTTAGCATGGTACAGACACATAGTAGGCAAATGTTAGCTATTACTACTAAAATTATTATTAATACAGGCTTTGTACCAAAAGTTCACATTAGTTATCTTCAAGTAGTAGAATGTGAGTGATTTTTCACCTTTTTTACATTTCCTAAATTTTCATTACTAAATCTATGTTTGTTTTATAATATGGGTAAAAACTAGCTATTTTTAAAATAAGAAATGGAAGGTTTTAATATAATCAGTTTATCCACATATTTCTCATTTATGCTTCCATGGTAGTTAGAAAGAGCATTATCACAACAACCTCTGAAAATTATCCCTCAATATGCTGTACTTGGAATTTTGAGAAAATGTCCCTGCCTTGTTGGCAATGAGACAGAAATATGAGCAGTGACAAATTATACAAACACAGTTACCAGCATTACCCAAAAACCACTAAGCAGCTCTGCTAAAACATATATAAATAAACTTCAGACAATTCCTTTCTCTAAGATTAACAGTGAGTGGATTTATGTACATATTCTATGTGGACCCAAATACCGGTTTTGCCAAACATCACACTTCAGCTGTGTTATCTTAACAATGCACAGTAAATGAAAGGCACATTAATTATGGATGTCTATAAGCACTCAAGCAGATAAAATGAAAAAATAACATGCCATTATATTTTCTCATTTTTTTTTAACATTTTTTTTTTAACGTTTATTTATTTTTGAGACAGAGAGAGACAGAGCATGAATGGGGGAGGGTCAGAGAGAGGGAGACACAGAATCTGAAACAGGCTCTGAGCTGTCAGCACAGAGCCCGACGTGGGGCTCAAACTCACGGACCGTGAGATCATGACCTGAGCGGAAGTCCGCCGCTTAACCGACTGAGTCACCCAGGCGCCCCTATTTCCTCCTCATTTTATCAAAATACTTACACTCTTGGAATGAATTCTGGAAAAAGTAGTGTATGGTGCCAAAAACTTCGAGGATGCGTTTTCCTCCGGACAAGAAATATGAATGCTTTTCTAAATAGAGAGGGAAAGATGAAATTCATCAATAAAGTTACTCCAGTGAAATTAAAGCCTCTTAAAGAAAACATCAGGATGATAGGAAATTTTCATCTTTTAAATGTACCTGCTCTTATCGCCCTCTCCCAGCTCACGACACAACCACTCCCCTATAGATCAGCAGCCCTTATAATGCAAAGGGGTGCAATGTAATTTTGTATTGCTTAGATGCCATTATCTTTTTTTTTTTTAATTTTTTTTTTCAACGTTTTTATTTATTTTTGGGACAGAGAGAGACAGAGCATGAACGGGGGAGGGTCAGAGAGAGAGGGAGACACAGAATCGGAAACAGGCTCCAGGCTCTGAGCCATCAGCCCAGAGCCTGACGCGGGGCTCGAACCCACGGACCGCGAGATCGTGACCTGGCTGAAGTCGGACGCCCAACCGACTGCGCCACCCAGGCGCCCCAATGCCATTATCTTTTTATGGTGAAGTAAACTCCCACAGAAGACAAACCAACAGTAAGTACAAATGACAAACACGAGGGGTGTTTAGGTGGCTCAGTCACTCAAGCTTCTGACTCCTGCTTTTGGCTCAGGTCATGATCTCACGGTTCACGAGATCAATACCCGCGTGGGGCTCTACACAAGACAGCATAAGAGCCTGCTGGGGATTCTCTCTCTCCCTCTCTCTGCCCCTCCCCTGCTCCCAGGCATGTGTGTGCTTTCTCTCTCAAAATAAATAAACACTTAAAAACACTTTAAAAAAAAAATGACAAACATGAAAGCATTAATTTTTATGAGAAAATCTAATACCAGTACTTTCAATTAGCAATGGGGGGAACAGGATTAACAGGAGGAAACAGCACCAGATTCCAAGTCTAGGGCCTAAACAATCAGTCTAAAAGTAAACTTACCGCCTTTAAGACCTTTTAGATAAAATGTTAGACTACTGATATCTATAGTTACCAGAGAAAATTAGCAAATTATGGTATACTTATACAATGTGTATGCCTGGTCAGGACTTCAGTGCTCATTCCTACCTAGGACTTAAACTGACTACACATGTTCACTGACTGCTCATCGCCCCATAGTTGTATTAATTCCCCATGTATTTTTGCTTAGTCATTACCACATATCTTTCAGCTGTTGTAGCAAGAAAACTGGTGACATAGTGGGAAACCGCACCTAGAACTAGATGTTAGATTCAGGTGACATAACTTGCAAAGGCAGCCTTTGTAACCATTTAAGATTTCAAGGTAGCATGTATACAGGTATAAAAGGCTTGGTAAACGTTTCAAGGATTCTTGCAAATAGGACAGCCCTTTATTCTAACTGCCAGAATACCAGCACCACCATCTAAGTGTGTATCTCCTACAGGGAAGCTGAGGAGCCACACTCACCCAATGGTTCCTAACCTGTTATCTCTTTTGCAGCAGTACTTCAAAGTTTCTGGAAATTCTGCTGAACAATGAAAATGTCTTCAAAAATCAAGATTTTCCAAACCTTTTTCTAAGGTTAATCTATATACAACAAACACAGGTCCTCACAGTTCATTAGAAAGAAGAGTTTCAGGGGTGCCTGGGGGGCTCATTCGGTTGAAAGCCCAATTCTTGATTTCAGCTCAGGGCATGATCCCAGAGCTGTGGGATCAAGCCCCGCATCAGACTCTGTGCTGGATGTGGAGGCTGCTTAAGATTCTTGCTCTCTCTCTCTCTCTCTCTCTCTCTGTCCCTCTCCCCTGCTTGTGCACCCTCTCTCTCTCTCTCAAGTAAAAACATAAAATTAAAATAGAAGGGATGAGAAATAAAATATTTTTTTAAAAGTTTCAAAATTATAATATTCTCATCACTAAAAATCAAAATACTCCTATTACAAGTATTCTACTCCTTTAAAAACACCATCAGAATATCTACCTATACAAACAGCACTTTCTTAGCCAGCATATCCATATGTGGTTGCCCGCAGGTTTTTCATTAAATTAGTTTTTGCTTCTAACCGCATGACAAAGCCCATACGGCAGCAAGAGAGCAGACTTGGATTTGGAATTGCCTCTTGTATCCAAAATTAAAGCGTCAGCTAAACTCTCCTGGTTTAAACATTCCTATCAGCAAGGATTCAAGGAACTCCATGAACTCAGTGTTCAGGCATCTGTTAAGAACTGGGTTTGCTCTCAGAAGACTTCATTTCTTTGAGACTAATTATATGAAAGATTTCACCAATCAATAGTATTCTCTCACTTATCAATCAAGCAATTCAGCCTTTAATCCATAAACAAACTATGGAGGAAAACAAATGTTAAGTACCTTCCAATATCAGCAGTAGAAAATCATGCTGTTAATGAAAATATTTTAATGAAAAGCTGCAGGATATCAAAACATAAAATTCAGGGCAAGGTTTGGGGGAAGAGTGTGAGCATTCCATGCTAAGATAAAATTCAAAGTCAAACTTTTTTATACTCCAGGATTATGTATTTAAGCATAATCTACTGTTTAATAGAACGATGTAGCAACTGCAAAAGTTGACCGCAAAGTGACTCAGGGCAATTAGGAAACAAATGAATGTTCAACTATAACCACTTACTGTCTTACCTAGCAGGTACACTGGCAGAAATTAGCAATGAGGTTGGAAGAGATAAGGATTGTATCAGGGCCTACGTATGAAGGGAAGAAAGGAAATCAGAACTGACGCTGTGGCTGGCAAAACACCTGGGAAAAATGTAGGCTTGCAAGCTGGTGTTCATATTTGGAACTTTATAGAACTGGTTTCAATTCTGGCATACAGTCTAACTAGATTTGATTACTACTAGGGTTAATTAACCTCTCAATCTGTTTGCTTACATGCAAAATGGGAATTTAAAATATCAATACCATGGGATTGTTATGATAAACAAAAACTCACTTTTGTAATATTTTATAGTTTCATTCATATGCAGTCTCACTCCCCATTAACCAGCCTATAGGTAGAATATCATCTCCATTTAATTACACATTAAAAGAGAAAAAAAAGAAAGGCTGGTTTCCCCTTTGGGAATCAGGTTACCCACCAGAGCATACTGACTACAGCTCAGAATGAGTAAGGAAAGTCAGATCTTGGGTTCTGCAATACAGTAAAACCCCAAGCATAATTCATTACAGAAACATGCTTTTAATCCAAAGCATTCATTTATCAAGGCAAATTTTAAGAACCATTGGCTCAGTTGTGATTATGTGATATTGGGCGTCATATTCTACTCGTATTGCAAGACATTGCTCGTTTAACAAGTTAAAATTTATCAGAAATGATTAATCATCTTGCAGAATACTCACAGAAAAGGTTACTTGCAATCCAAGGTTTTACTGTACTTAGTTTGGCTATCTACTCACTTCAAAGACCAATGAGAAAAACTATTAAGTACTATTAACGTAGGTCTTCATCAAGGCCCAGCCAGATAAAGGCTATGCTGTCCAATATGGTAGATACTGACCACATGAGGTTATTGAGCGTTTGAAATATGGCCAGTGCAAATGAAGAGCTGCATTTTTATTTTATTTAAAATTTAATTTAAAAACTAATACTTGACTCAGTTTTTGGAAAACTTTTTAAGTATATTTGGAACTACTTGGGTATGTGAATCTGTGTTCTCACCTGTAAATTTTATAGAACCTAAATACATTTATCAAGCATTTTCAATAAAAAAATTAGAGTCTGAATTGAGATGTGTGGTAAATGTAAAATATACACAGGATCTCAAAAACTCAGTAAGAAAAACGGAATGTATAATATCTCATTAACAATTTCTTAATATTAATTATAGGTTGAAATAATATTTTAGATCTACTGGGTTAAATAAAATATATTATTAAAATTAATTTCAACCGTTTCTTTTTACCTTTTTTATGTGGTTCCTAGAAAGTTTTAAATTACATATGGGGTTTACATTATTTTACCTACTGAATAGCGCTGATATAAGGGAAGTAAGAATAAGTATATGCAACTAAAAGTATCTAAAAGTATATGTAACTACAAAAGAAAAAAAAAACTCTTGGCATTCAAAGGCGTAAAAACTGTGATTACTATACAAGTAAAGATAACACAGATATACAAATAACAGTATACATATTTACAGTAGATATATAGGTACTACCCAGTTTTGGACTCGGTGTCATCTAGAAGACATAAAAACCTACCTTATTTATTTCATTCACAATAAATCCTTCTGAAGCTGTAACTTCTGGGATGCCATCGAGGCCAATTCCTTGACAAGTCAGGCTACCATACAAAGTTGGTTTCCCTACATAGCACAAAAGAAGTATGTCTCAAGAAAATAATAAGAACTCAACATTGTTCTCCTTGAAGACCCAATTCAGGCATTTGTACTTATGGTAGGAAATTGGCTCATGGAAGAATAGAAGGTACTTGTGTTAAAGTGACGTGAAGTGGAAAGAGCACTGTCCTAAGTGAACCTAATTTGGGAGGGAGTACACTCAAGAGCTAAAACCTAGGACAAAGATTTAGAGATGTGATATGGCATTTGTAAGAAAGCTACTAGAGTGATCTCAAATTCAGTTTTACGGACTGTGAAATGGAATTCTTTCAGAATGAAAGATAAAGACCAACATGCACAGATGTATTTATCTACAGTACATATATATATATATGTACTGTAGATATATATATATATATATATATATATATATATATAATACATAGCAAAGAATTAAGCTTCAGTAACCTAGAAAATTTGCCTAAGTAGACCACTGTTTTTGCAGTGATGAGGGCTAAATAAGACATCCTACACATAAACATAAGCAGATGGTAGAATGGAGTTAAAAACATTCTCTTCTTCTTCTGCACTTTATATATACACTTCTGTAAGAGCCCATAATACACTTTATATGTCTGACCTCCCTATTGGACTATAAAGTCCTTGAGTTCAGAAATGATCAGGGTCTACAAATTATTCAGTAAATAATTATTGCACTAAACTGAAATTCTAGGAGTAAGAGGGGGGTATAAAACATCAAGGATTCACACAGAGTAGGAGTGCTTCCTAGAGAGGGTGGGATTTAAGTAGAACCTTGAAAGATTACACCTATACACCTAGACAGAGGATAGAAAGATAGGGCTAGGCAGAATATAAGGGAAAGGAAACTCCAAGTCAGGGAGGAGCATGTCAAGAATAAAAGAAAATTAGAAAGAACAAGATAGGGAGGAGGCATCAATTAATGTAACAGTTTGGTTAGGGACGCCTGGGTGGCTTAGTTGGTTAGGTCACGGAGTCAAGATCGTGAGATCAAGCCCAACATCAGGCTCCACACTGAACATGGAGCCTGCTTAGGATATTCTGTCTCTCTTCCCCTCTCCCTCTATCCCCCCTTCCCCACGTTCTATATATAATTTTTTAAAAATTGTTTTGAAATACCAGTTTGGTGGGGTGCCAGGGTAACTCAGTTATTAAGCATCCGAATTCGGCTCGGGTCATGGTCTCGTGGGTCATGAGTTTGAGCCCCACGGGGGTTCCGTGCTGACAGCTCAGAGCCTGGAGCCTACTTTGGATTCTGTGTCTCCCTCTCTTTCTGCCTCTCCCCCACTCATGCTCTGTTTCTCTCGCTCTCTCTCAAAAATAAATAAATATTAAAAACAAAAAATGTTTTAAATAAGTTTCTTTGCCATTAACATTAAAAAAATACCAGTTTGGGGCACCTGGGTGGCTCAGTCGGTTAAGCCTCTGACTTCAGCTCAGGTCATGATCTCCTAGTTTGTGGGTTCGAGCCTTGCATCGGGCTCTGTGCTGACAGCTCAGAGCCTGGAACCTGTTTCGGATTCTGTGCCTTCCTCTCTCTCTGCCCCTCCCCTGCACGCACTCTGTCTCTCTCTCTCTCAAAAATAAATAGACATTAAAAAAATTAAAAAAAAAATACTAGTTTGGAAAAAAATAAATTAAAAAAACAAAAAAACAAAACACAACAACAAAATACCAGTTTGGTTAAAACAGTCATAAAAAGGTAGTTGAAGGATATTAATGGAGGAACTTACAATTTGGGATAAAGGTCTGGAATAGAGAAAATCTAGCAAAGAAGCTTTGGGAAGGAAAGTGGTGTGACGTGCTAGTTCAGAAAGAAGCCACAAAAATAGGATCAAGGGAACTGTGCTTTTTGTCCACCTCCACAATTCCCTCCTGGCTTCACCCACTGCCCCATGATGCCTGGTCCACAGGGTATATCATTTTAACCGATCTTGTGTCAACACCCTCAAAATGACCTTTCTACATCTGTAGTCACTGAAATGATCTCAGTCTTGGTTTTCTGTTTATAAAATAGAATTGGTTCAGTCAGTAGAACATAGGAATCTTGATCTCAAGGTCATGAGTTTAAGCCAAGCCCCACATTAAGGCATAGAGCTTACAGGAAGGAAGTGGGGAAGGAAGGAAAAAAGGAAGGAAGGAAGGAAGGAAGGAAGGAAGGAAGGAAGGAAGGAAGGAAGGGTGGGTAAGGAAAGGAGGAAGGAAGACACTCTTAAATGTCTATGTCCACACCAATGCATTTATCTACATCTGCACTTACCCTCACCTTCTTTCATCTTAGTCTTTTAGAGTTAATTGAATCTCTCTCCTTTAAGACACTAGCTTTTCAGTTAGCCCTTCTCTCCTCTACATATAACCTGTATTTTAATTGCTCTACAATTAGTTCTCATCTTTAAAAACAAAATCCTTGACTATGAGACCTAGCTACTATCTTCTATACAGCATCATTTTCCTCAAAAGACTGTTTAAAATTCTTTTCTCAGAGAAATAGAATATAGTTATATAAAGAATCAAAGGTATCTGAGGTTAAGGATAATCAGTAAAACAAAACTCACAAATTTATTAAAAAGTCTGATGTTTTTTTAATAGTACCACAATAACGACAAACAAATGGATAAGACTAACACAGAAGTGTCATTCAAAGAAATAACTGATAGGATTTGGGAGCTATCTGGATGTGACATGGTGAAGTGACTAGGTTTTTCATTCTGATGCCTAGAATGGTGGTAACTTAAATTTGAAAATCAAGAAAGAAAGCCTGTTTGACAAGAGAAGTGCTCAGCTTGGTTTTAGATTTGATAAAATCAAGAGAACAGTGAGATGGCACAAAAACAGACACACAGACCAATGGAATAGAATAGAAACCCCAGAACTAGATCCACAAACGTACGGCCAACTCATCTTTGACAAAGCAGGAAAGAATATCCAATGGAAAAAAGACAGACTCTTTAACAAATGGTGCTGGGAGAACTGGACAGCAACATGCAGAAGGTTGAAACTAGACCACTTTCTCACACCATTCACAAAAATAAACTCAAAATGGATAAAGGACCTGAATGTGAGACAGGAAACCATCAGAACCTTAGAGGAGAAAGCAGGAAAAGACCTCTCTGACCTCAGCCGTAGCAATCTCTTACTCGACACATCCCCAAAGGCAAGGGAATTAAAAGCAAAAGTGAATTACTGGGACCTTATGAAGATAAAAAGCTTCTGCACAGCAAAGGAAACAACCAACAAAACTAAAAGGCAACCAACGGAATGGGAAAAGATATTTGCAAATGTCATATCGGACAAAGGGCTAGTATCTAAAATCTATAAAGAGCTCACCAAACTCCACACCCGAAAAACAAATAACCCAGTGAAGAAATGGGCAGAAAACATGAATAGACACTTCTCTAAAGAAGACATCCAGATGGCCAACAGGCACATGAAAAGATGTTCAGCGTCGCTCCTTATCAGGGAAATACAAATCAAAACCACACTCAGGTATCACCTCACGCCAGTCAGAGTGGCCAAAATGAACAAATCAGGAGACTGTAGATGCTGGAGAGGATGTGGAGAAACGGGAACCCTCTTGCACTGTTGGTGGGAATGCAAATTGGTGCAGCCGCTCTGGAAAGCAGTGTGGAGGTCCCTCAGAAAATTAAAAATAGACCTACCCTATGACCCAGCAATAGCACTGCTAGGAATTTATCCAAGGGATACAGGAGTACTGATGCATAGGGGCACTTGTACCCCAATGTTCATAGCAGCACTCTCAACAATAGCCAAATTATGGAAAGAGCCTAAATGTCCATCAACTGATGAATGGATAAAGAAATTGTGGTTTATATACACAATGGAATACTACGTGGCAATGAGAAAAAATGAAATATGGCCTTTTGTAGCAACGTGGATGGAACTGGAGAGTGTGATGCTAAGTGAAATAAGCCATACAGAGAAAGACAGATACCATATGGTTTCACTCTTATGTGGATCCTGAGAAACTTAACAGGAACTCATGGGGGAGGGGAAGGAAAAAAAAAAAAAAAGAGGTTAGAGTGGGAGAGAGCCAAAGCATAAGAGACTGTTAAAAACTGAGAACAAACTGAGGGTTGATGGGGGGTGGGAGGGAGGGGAGGGTGGGTGATGGGTATTGAGGAGGGCACCTTTTGGGATGAGCACTGGGTGTTGTATGGAAACCAATTTGTCAATAAATTTCATATATATAAAAAAAAAAAGAGAGAGAACAGTGAGAGCTTCAAGCATTAATGTCTAGCAGATAATTGTTCAATCTCTGCTTGAACTTGAAGAGAGTTCAGGGCTGGAGCCATACATCTAGGAATCATCATCAGGAAATCACAAATGAAACTACAGAACTGCTTAGAATACAATAATATATAGCTAAGGGACTTAATCACTCCCTGAGTAAGTCTGTGTCCTCCAAATGGAAAACTCATCTTAAGGCCTTCCCCTGAAATGGAGGAGTTGGTGTGAATGGTCAAGAACATTTGAAGACTATGAGCACTATGCAAGGAGTTTGGGTCAAGAGAAAGTATGAAGCTCTCTTCTAGGGGTAGTAAATCCCCTTTCTCTAAAGGGAAGGCATATAGTTTTGGGCATATGGACATTACCTGGGGGGTGACAACTCAGCCAGGCTTCCCCTTCATCCTTCCTATGAAGAGAAACAAAAGATTAATTAGGCTCATTCAATGCTGAAAAGGATGCCACTGGTGCAAGGGGGAAAGAAGATCATATAATTTTCAGTTTGGACATAGTACTGAGGTATGATCCAGTATAACATCTCATCCAGGCATAGATTATTCTAAGACAAACTTTATTTACTGAAGAAATATTCATGGATTAAGCACTTAATGCATAGATATCTACGGGTTAAATGAATACTCAAATATTTCATCAATAGGGAGTTCACTATCCATACAGCTGCACAGCTTTGAAAAATCAATAGGGAGTTCACTATCCATACAGCTGCACAGCTTTGAAAAGAATACTTTCAAAACTGAACTACTGGGACCTCATCAAAATAAAAAGCTTCTGCACAGCGAAGGAAACAATCAGCAAAACTAAAAGGCAACCAACAGAATGGGAGAAGATATTTGCAAATGACATATCAGATAAAGGGTTAGTATCCAAAATCTATAGGGAACTTATCAAACTTAACATCCCAAACCCAAATAATCCAGTGAAGAAATGGGCAAAAGACATGAATAGACACTTCTCCAAGGAAGACATCCAGATGGCCAACCGACACATGAAAAAATGCTCCACATCACTCAGCATCAGGGAAATACAAATCAAAACCACAACGAGATACCACCTCACCCCTGTCAGAATGGCTAACATTAACAACTCAGGCAACAACAGATGTTGGCAAAGATGTGGAGAAAGAGGATCTCTTTTGCATTGTTGGTGGCAATGCAAGCTGGTACAGCCACTCTGGAAAACAGTATGGAGGTTCCTCAAAAAACTAAAAATAGAACTAACCTATGACCCAGCAATTGCACTACTAGGCATTTATCCATGGGATACAGGTGTGCTGTTTCGAAGGGACACATGCACCCCAATGTTTATAGCAGCACTATCAACAGTAGCCAAATTATGGAAAGAGCCCAAATGTCCATCGATGGATGAATGGATAAAGAAAATGTGGTATATATATACAATGGAGTATGACTCGGCAATCTAAAGAATGAAATCTTGCCATTTGCAACTATGTGGGTGGAACTGGAGGGTATTATGCTAAGTGAAATTAGTCGGAGAAAGACAAAAATCATATGACTTCACTCATATGAGGACTTTAAGAGACAAAACAGATGAACATAAGGGAAGGGAAACAAAAATAAAAACAGGGAGGGGGAGAAAACAGAAGAGACTCATAAATATGGAGAACAAACTGACAGTTGCTGGAGGGGTTGTGGGAGGGGGGATGGGCTAAATGGGTAAGGGGCATTAAGGAATCTACTCCTGAAATCATTCCTTTACTATATGCTAACTAATTTGGATGTAAATTTTAAAAAATAAAAAATAAAATTAAAAAAATACTTTATATGTAGATATTTATTGGGATTATTGGAAACCAAGCCCTGTGCCAGACACTTTGCAAACAGTGTAATTAATCCTCACAATTTAACAAAATACCTTTTATTATTCCCGTGTTAAAAATTAAAAACAAACAAACATTAAAAACAAACAAAAAACCTGAAGCTCAGGGGCACCTGGATGGCTCAGTCATTTAAACATCTGACTCTTGGGGCGCCTGGATGGCTCAGTCGGTTGAGTATCCAACTTCAGCTCAGGTCATGATCTCGCAGTTGTGGGTTCAGGCCCCATGTCAGAGTCTGTGCTGACAGCTCAGAGCCTGGAGCCCGCTTTGGATTCTGTGTCTCCCTCTGTCTCTGCCCCTCCCCCACTCACACTCTATCTCTCTGAGTGCCTCAAAAATAAATAAACATTAAAAAAAAATAATAAACATCTGACTCTTGCTTTCAGCTTGGGTCATGATTTCCCAGTTCCTAGAATTGAGCTCCAGGTCCTCCTCCACGCTAACAGAGCAGAGCCTGCTTGGGATTCTCTCTCCCCCTCTCTGCCTCTCCCTTGCTCTGTCTCTCTGTCTCAAAATAAACTTAAAAAATTTTTATAGGGGCACCTGGGTGGCTCAGTCGGTTGAGCATCTGATTACTGATTTCAGCTGAGGTCATAATCTCACGGTTCATGGGTTCAAGCCCGGCAATGGGCTCTGTGCTGACAGCACGGAACCTGCTTGGAATTCTCTCTGCCCCTCTCCCACTTGTGTGTGCTCTTTCTCTCTCTGTCTCTGTCTCTCTCTCTCTCTCTCAAAAGAAATAAAACATTTTGGGGGGAGGAGAAGGAAAAAAAAAAGTTAGAGAGGGGGGAGCCAAACCATAAGAGACTCTTAAAACCTGAGAATAAACTGAGGGTTGATAGGGAGTGGGAGGGAGGGGAAAGTGGGCACCCGTTGGGATGAGCACTGGGTGTTGTATGGAAACCAGTTTGACAATAAATTTCATATTAAAAAATAAAAATAAATAAACATTTATTAAGAAAACTGACTTTTAAAAAAAACCCTAAAGCTCAGGAAAAAGTGACTTGCTCAAGGTCACCTAGCTATCTGGAAAACAAATTGAAACAAGGGACTAGTACACAATGTCTGCATTCTAACAGGTCACTGACCTTTTACATGTTTTAGAATGCTCCTCTTCAATCATCCAAATCCTTACCTCATCACTCTTAACACTTTTAGGATATAATGAAAAAGACTTACACTTTTAAGACAGAAAAATTTAGGTTGATACTAAGTAACTTTCTGTCACTTACTGGCTGCAAAATCCTAAGCAAGTTACTTTTTTTTTTTTTTTAAGTTTTATTTATTTTTGACACAGACAGAGCAGGAACAGGGGAGGGGCAGAGAGAGAGAGGGAGACACAGAATCTGAAACAGGCTCCAGGCTCTGAGCTGTCAGCACAGAGCCCGACGCGGGGCTCGAAGTCACAGACCGCGAGATCATGACTCGAGCTGAGGTCGGCCGCTCAACCGACTGAGCCACCCAGGCGCCCCAGCAAGTTACTTCTTTATTCCTCTCCTGCATTCTCTCCTGGTTGGCCCTCAGTAAAGGTTAGTGTTCTTCCTTTATTACTTGTCACACATTCTGTGTTGTAGTAAGTAATTTAGTCCACATAGTAAAGTGTAAGTTTCTTAAATGCAAAAAGCTATGTTTTATTCATCTTCACCACTGTTCCGATTTGAAAAACCCTTAGTAGTAACAGTTGCCATTCATGGCACTGCTGTACTCATCCTGGTGCACGCAGTAGTAACTTGCACAGTATACCATGAATAAATAGATATTGAATAAATGGTTTGCTGTGCATTCCCAATTAAGCTGTCAGCTTCTTAAAAGGCAGGAACCACTGTTTAAAACTCCACAACACTCACAGGGTCTGGACGTAGTGGTTGTTACACTGTTTCCTGAATAGAACTGCCCAATATGTCTAACATAGCACTGGGGGTCCGAGAATACAAGGATTCCATCATACACTCAAAGACAATGTGGAGGTAGGTGGTTGAGTACTAGGACTTTTGCAAATACAGTCAATATTTGCTAAATTACTAGAACTACTTGGCCAAGAGTTTCCCTGCCTCCTAGTTTGCCTGTCTTTGTCCACTCATTGATCCTAATCCTGGTGCTGGGATCACACAGCACGTACGTGTTGCTTTGGCCTCAGGACAGCTCTTCTGAGAATGAAAACCTATGACCATGTGTGACTTCTTTTTCTACACCCAGGGATCCCTTAAAAATCGATGAGGTAATCCCTATCCTGGACTGGGTACAGCGCTCCTTAACGCAAAGACAACATGCGTTACCCGCCTCCTCCGTCCCGGGTCTGGGCCTTTGTTCACCTGAGGGCTTGGGCCCAGTCGCTCTGAATCCTCAAAGGCGCCGCCATCTTAGCCCCGCCTCCACCTGCCCGCCTCTTCCGCTCTTCGCCGGAAGTGGGTCCCAGAAGGGGCTGCGACGAGGTTGGAGGGCGGAATCTCTACTGAGAGGCCGCCACTGATTATGCGCGGCGGGTCCCTGTTCCCCACTTCCGCTCTCAAGCTCCCTTACAGGCCGGTTTCCGGTCGGAGTGTCGGGAGAGTTACAACTGCCTACCAGACGGACGGCGACGTGCAGGAACGCGCGTCCAAATTCTCGTGTTCCACCTGTTGCTCGGTGAGCACTCTGTACCGCGTCCTTGCTCTGTAAGGCTGAGCCGGCACAGCGGGGCTGCGGTTGGCTGCCGCGCGCGCGCTTGAGTCTTCTTAAAATGGGAGACTTTAAAGTGGAAGCTGCAGGTGCCTTGGACATATGAATTTCTCTGCTTTCCTATGACTTCCTAGTCCAGGCCAGTCTCAGCCATCCTGCTGCCGACCATTTGCTTGCCCTGATCTCCAACCATGGGTCTTCCTCTTTTTCCTTCAGGGAAGACTGACGCCAGGATGTGGTGGGGAAAGAGTACCGTCGCATTTACTGTGAGCCCTGTTGTCGCGCATGCATTTCTCGTCCATTATCATATTAATCCTTATATTAGTTGTATGAGTTCAGTATTATTAAGGAGGAAGCTAAGAAGATTGTATGGTAAAACATGGTGTCAGGATTCGAACCTAGTTCTCTTGGCTTAGAATCCAGGGCACTTTTTCTGTACAGTAATAAAAACTTATTTATTGAAGTCTTTGGACATGCCAGGCTTACGTGCACTATGTCATTTAGTCTTCAACAGTCTTGTGAGGTAGATGTGAACTCTTTTTCAAGAGAGATTATGAAGTGATTTTCTTAAGGTCACCCAGTGAGTCAGTAACAAAGCTAGGTTTCCAATCTTAGTCTCTTCAAAACCTATTACCCACCTCCTTCCTTAAGTTATACTGCCTCCAAAGCAAATGAGTTTTGGGTAGGCTATGTTGGCTTAACGTGGCCAACAAGACCTTGCTATGATCCGCTATTTTCTCATAGTGCCGATTTCATTTGCTATTCCCTAGTCATACAGAACTTTGAGTTCCTCTCCTGTGTCAAATTCTGTCTCAACCCTGACCCTGCTCTTCCATTGACTACCCGTATTGTTTCTCCCCATCCTTGGCTAACTCCTATTCATCCTTCAAGTCTCAGTTTAGAAATCACTTCTTCCAGGAAGCCTACTCAGCCTGTTCCTGCCATGTCTGGATTAGGTGACCCTCTAGTGTGTTCCCAGTCTTAGCTATCTGTACACACTGTGTGGTAACCTGTTTATTGTCTAGATTGTAAACTCCATTAAGGCAGGAACTATATCCGTCTTGGTCACTCCTGTATCCTCAACTCTAGCATAGTGCCTGGTACATGATAGGTTCTCATTGATCATTTGTTGAATGAATCAGAGACACAGGAAAGGCACTGAAGGGTAAATTCCAATAAGGCAGGAACTACATCCGTCTTGGTCACTCCTGTATCCTCAATTCTTGCGTTGTACCTGGTACATGATAGGTACTCAATAATCATTTGTTGAATGAATCAGAGAAACAGGAAAGGCATTGAAGACTACTAGTTCCTTTAAAGCCTGTCATGGTGAAATTTGTTCAAAGGCTGAGGTTATTTCCCTTCAAAGCTTTCTCAAGTTCCTTCTGTAGGCTGCTTTCTGCTGGGTGCTCTGAGGCAGATGATGTTGGGAAGACAAGTCTGGGCAAATCAACCTCACATTAAGTACTCTCATCTCACAGACTTATGCGCCCATGCACACTCTATGCTACAGCTAAACTGAACTCTCCATTCCTCCTGTATGTCAAACGCTACCCATATTTGGGTAATCTCCCAAGTGTTAAACTATGTTCTTTTCCATCCATAGGAAAAGGCTAATAGGAGGAAAGGAGAGATTCATTCTTTTGGGGAGACATCTGCTGCAAAAAAGTGACATTTCACCTAATTCAAATTCCGTTAGCAAAATCCATTCAAGCTTATTTAGTGCTGTGCTAAACATTCTCATATACTTTATGTCATTCTATTGAGTTCAAACCGTTTTACAGATCTGCTCTCTTGCCAGGCCTAGTACTGATGGCACCAATGAATCAGGCCCAATATCTTCTCAAATAAGTTTACACTCTGCAAGGGGAGACAGATGCACAGATAGGCTATAACAGTGCAGTTTGGTCAATGTTACTGATAGTAATGGAACCTCATAATCACATTCCTACTCTAACTTTGCCTCCATTATTCCAGAGACTCTCAAAGATGTCAACTCAAGGCCATACTTGGGCCCGACAGGTGAAGAAGGAGGATGAGGAAGAGGATCCGCTGGACCAGCTGATTTCCCGCTCTGGTTGTGCTGCTTCCCACTATGCAGTACAGGAGTGCATGGCCCAACACCAGGACTGGCGACAGTGTCAGCCACAGGTACAGGCCTTCAGGGACTGCATGAGTGAACATCAGGCAAGGCGGCGGGAGGAGCTGCAGAGGAGGAAAGAGCAAGGCAGTGCTCACCACTGAGACCCCAAACCACCTATCCCCAGAGGATGTCCCTGAAGAAACCACCCCAGAGAGATCATAGGAGGAAGAAGTCCTGAACAGTGGAAGTTTGGGCCGAGAGGTGTAAAACATGGGGATTGTCTGGCCAAGACTGACTTTGAGAGCCAGAGAGCCATGGGTTTGGACATGACTGCTGTAAAGAGGTGTCATATTTTCATTGTGCAATTCCACACATCCTCACCTACCATGTTACACCAATATTAAATGTCAACTGATATTTGCCAAGTAAAACAAAGAGTTGGGTTAAGGGATGCTCTCTTACCTTACATCTTGGGTCAGTGTGCCAGGTACCGAGCCGATTACATGGATGTTTAATTTTAAAAGTAAATTCACAATCTAAATGTAAACTGATTACCTAATCAGGTCTTCATTTATTGAGTAATTGGTTCAACACAGCAAGTTTTTCTGAGACCTTCCCATGTGCCAGGTACTGTGTGAATGGATCTCTTCTTTCATGTTTCTTAGTCTGGTTTGAGAGATAGAAATAAATAAAACAGCATTAGAACAACTAATTACTGGCCATTATATAAGTGCCTTTATCTTTCATTAGTTGTTCTGGATGTTTCATTCAGTCTAAGGAAGGAAGAAAACAAATGGGAAAATAAACATCGAGTGCCTCTTATGTGCAGACAGATACAGTCTGACCTCAGCGTGCTTCCAGCCCAGGAAACACACAATGTTGGCCTGACATTTAAAAGGCACATTTAACATAAAATACAGATTTTCAGATTTTAAAAACTGGAGAAGCTATCAACATGGAGCTTATATTCCTACTTGACAGTAATTTGCTGGAGCTGAATATGGATGCTTCTTTTACGTGGTTATGTTCTCCAGTTGTTAACAGTTGCCATTGATTTTCATTTCCTTCCATGAAACTACATTACCATTCTATTACTTTCTGCCTAGCCCTATGAGGCATTTGGGAGTGGGAAGGGAGTTAGAAGAGTGACTCTTGCCACAGAAGCTGGAATGCAAAGGGGCATATGCTCTCATCATCAGTTACATTTCTTGAGCATCTATATATTGGAAGCACAAATCTGAAGTATTGTAGGCCCTAAAACTACTTTGAGTCTTTGTTGGTGACTGGGGAGGAAAGAGAAGAGGGTAGAAGACAGGAGGAATACGAGTTTAAAGAACAATAAAATCCAATTAGAATGGGATGACTGGGCATATAGAGAGAGATGAATCTCTTTGGGGTGCATGTCTGCTCAATGCTGAGTCATCAGAGGGAGCAGTGTGGACTGCAGCTGTCAGCAAGAATCTCAAGGGAGTTAGTTGAGTTGAACCTTTAATGATAAAGGAGACATTACCTATTTGTAACATATGTAACAGAATACCATCTGCACAAGTAAAAAGTACCTAGAAATCAGTGAGAAAAAGCAAACAACCCAATTGAAACATAAAAAAGTTAAAGTGGTTATTAGCTATTTCTATTGACAAAAATTAAAAGTATTTATAATGACCAGTACTGGTGAGAATGAAGAACAGGCACAATCACACTTAAAGGGATAATAAATTAGTAAAGCTTTTGGAGGACAATTTGATGGCATCTATAAATACTTTAAATATTTCAGGGGCGCCTGGGTGGCTCAGTCGATTATGCGTCCGACTTCGGCTCAGGTCATGATCTCACGGTCCATGAGTTTGAGCCCCGCGTCGGGCTCTGTGCTGACAGCTCGGAGCCTGGAGCCTGTTTCGGATTCTGTGTCTCCCTCTCTCTCTGACCCTCCCCCATTCATGCTGTCTCTCCCTGTCTCAAAAATAAATAAACGTTAAAAAAAAATTAAAAATAAATAAATATTTCAACAGCGGGGTACCTGGCTGGCTCATTCAGAAGAGTATGTAACTCTTAATCTCAGGGTCATGAATTCAGGCCCCACTTTAGGTGTAGAGATTACTTAAAATAAAAACTTAGAAAAAATTAAAATATTTCAATAGAAATTCCTTTTTTAGGAGCCCTCTTAAATATATTTTTACAAGATGTATATACTGTTACGTTCATTGCAGCATTGTTTAAAGAGTGGATAAATGGTCACAATGTAAAACTCCATCAATAAGAACTATATTTGCTTATATATTCAAGTCTTTTACAACAGGAATGTATCTGTGTTAATTTGTGTAATTAAAATAGAAATGATAGACTGTGGGTAAGGTAGGTGGGATTCTAGCAAAGGGGAAGGTTAGAAGGACCTCCTTAGGAGGAAACTAAACCAGCTAAGTGTAACTTTTTTAGGACTCCAGCTCTACCAGGGAGCTAACACTGGGTGGGTCACAGGATATATCTGGGTAAAGAGGGCTCTGTTGCCACCCAAATCTGTTTCCTCAAAGTAAATGGGGATAATTCCTGTTTAATACACATACTTAGAGAATTAAATGAGGGACAATATATAAATAGCAAATAATAAAAATTACTAGCGTATTTTGAACTATTAAAACTCTTATAAATATTATATTTATGTATATTATATATGTGTGTCATATATAATAAATGTTATGTTATATAATAGTTATGAAGCATTTAACCCAGGCTATTTGGTTCCATCGTTTTCTCTCAATCCCTATGATACAATGCTTTCAAATCCCACTATGCCACTTAAGCTGTGTGATTTGGGGCAAATTAGTTAACATCTCAGGATCTGTTTTTTTCTTCTGTAAAATACACACCTAGGCCTTAAAACTAATAAATGTAGACCTTATAAAGTTGTTGAATGAGTTAGAAACTGTGTGGTACACAGGAAGCATTCACTAAATGTTGCCTATTATTGTGTGCTAGGCACTCTCCTGAGTTACATTTTCTCATTTAATCCCCATAATAATTCCATTAGCTCCCATTTACAGAGGAGGAAATAAACGTCAGTTTGGGGGTCAGACTTTCAAGTCTTATTCTAAAGTCTATGCTGTTCTCTGTTCTGTGTTCTCATAGTCATCCAGTGCTTAGTATAATGTTTAACAAATAGTAACTACATAGACTATGTAAATACTACCTTTTCTTTCTTTCTTTTTCTTTTTTTAGTGTTTTACTTAAAGATTAACCAGTACACATTGCCCACAGGGTTATAGATTGGCACGTTTTTTAAGTCTCTCAGCTCTGGAGCCCATAGCCATGGAGCTGTAATTTAATGTGGTCCGTGCTCATCCCTATATAACCTATACTTACCTGTGTACAGAGGCTTGGTGCCAGGGATGAGTGGAGAGACCTCTTGGCTGGGTGGATGCCACCCTTGGCTAGGCCTAGGGCAGACTCAAGAGTTGGCCCTTCCCTGCAAGGTCTTTAGCTGGGGACTTGGCCTGTGCTCAGGACAAAGGTGCACTGTAATGGCATTTTACTAGATGAGTAATAAGAGATGCCTCCCACTCCCTTCCTCAGGTAAAGTTGCGAGGCTAAGTCCTTGGGCTGCTGACTAGAAATCTAAAGAGAACTGGAGCCAGTCCAGGTTGAAACCTTACACTGCCCGCTGTATAGAATGATAGAGTTCCCTACTCTGCTCCAGCAGGGACTTAAAGCTGGCAGAAGTGGGAGGGATTCTTTTCCAGCAGCTTTCTTCTGAAGAGTTTTCATTCTCTGGAGCTCAGGCATCTTTCAGAGCCTGGGCATTCTGTCTAAATGGTGAGCTAAATCTGAAATGACTGGGAATGAAAGTCATTCCAGGGGGATTTATAAGAACTAAATGAGTCATTTCAGATTCTCCAGGGAAACCAGACATTTGAAGACAAAAATGGCACAAAGATATCAAAGCACAGATTAAACCAGCACAAGACACATTGGCCAATTCTGTGTGCACTGCCTTTCCAGCAGGTCTAGTTCTAGACATACCTAGTGCTTGCGCAGAGAGCTTTCTTTCCTTAGGTACAATTTACACCCTAGAAATAGGGGTCTCTGAGCATTGCTACAGTGTTTGAATGCCCAAAATGTCCAGATTCCATTTCTTTACCTGCAACTAAAACACTCTCAGAATCCACAGCTGCCAATTTCCAGCTGCCAATTTCTGTGGTAGCAGAACAAGGCATCCTTAGCTAGAAGAAAGGGACTAAAACATGAAGCTAAGGAATTTGCTGGCCTTACCTAGGAAGACTGCCCATTCAATCCAGGCATTCAGTCCTTCTTGAAAGTTACTGATCTACATAAAGATTCATTTCTGAAAATCTCAGTGATATTCCTCACTGACCAGGAATTGAGTAAACTGGAGCTATCTCTGGCTCTCACTGGCTAACACAGTGACCTTGGACAAGTCGGTTTCCCTGCTGGGTCAATTATCTCATCTTTCAAATGAAGACCAAAACGGATCATCCCGAAGGTTATGTATTGATAGAGCCAAAACTAGCACCCAGATGTTCTGAATCCCAATCCATTGATCTTTCATCTTGTCTCTTCTGCCTACCCCTCATGTTTTCACGGTGGTTCTGGGCACAGTTTAACACTAACCAGGACATTGAAAACTAAAAGTATGCTGAAGGGATGAACTATTGATAGACACAACAACATGGATAAAACAGGGTAAATGAAATCAGACACAAAAGGGTATATACTGTGATATTTATATGTAATACTAGAAAAGCAAAACTAATCTGTGGCACTAGAAATGATATTAATGGTTGCTTCTGAGGAAGAATGAACGAATGTCAAGGAACTTTCTGGGGTTATGGAAGTATTCTTTATCTTGCTAGAAGTGTACTTCTAGGGGTGACTATTTTTTTAAACTGATCAAATATACACTTAAGATAGGTTGTTTTACTATATATTTTTTAAGTTATACTTAAAAAAACTCTAAAAAACTCTTTAAAAAGTATGCTGAAGAAGTTTAGAAGGGAAGGTAATCCAACATTTACTGAGCACTTGCTAGCCCATTGTATACATCATCTCTCAAACTGCTAAAGGGATTCTTTCCACTTTACAGATCAGAAAACTGAGGTTTATGAGGTGAAAATAATTCACCTGAGGCCTTAAGACTAATAAGTGCAGGAACTAGGAATAGCCCAAGTTTGTCTGACTCTTTCCTTTATAATAAGTTTTCTCAGGGAGGGTGGCCAAGGTATTTTCAACCTAGAGCCAGAAGACTTGCATTCCGTTTGATTTCACTGCCATGTGATTCTAGGAAAGTCCATTTCCTTATGGGCCTCACTCTAGAGAGTCAAATGAAGCTTGTCATCGTAACTCTGAGGTTCTAGCAATCAGAATATCTCCCATCCTTCTTGCCAGGATAAGACATTAGGAGCAATTTCCACTTATTTCAGGGCAGACTAATGAGTAACAAAAGCTCTTTGACTCTGGCAAGAGGAAAAATCAACGAGGTCAGTGACATAAGACTCCAAGGTGACAGAACCCAGCTGCCTCCTATTTACGAGATAAGCCTGACTCATCCCTCCATGATGTAATGGAAAGGGATGGACTGGGAATCAAGAGATCTAAATCCTGCTCCCAGCTCTGCCAATGAGGTGCCCAGTGACCTTGGGTAAAGCACTGCCTTTCCTTGGCCCCTAACCCACACCTGCTAAAAGAGAGGGTTAGGCTGGCTGGGTCCTAATGTTCTTCAGCTCTAATATCTTCTCAATTTATGAAATCCTGTGTCCTGCTTCCACAAATCAATAACAAGGAAAAGTGGGAAACTGAAAAGAAATGCTGTTTTCCAGGTTCCTAAATGGAGTCCATATGATAGATATGGGGACAGTGTGTGTGTGTTTGCAAACATGTGTTTATTCATCTTTTTATCTTCATGTCACTATACATCCCCCAAATTTACACTCATTGTTAGCAACTTCTCTTTTATCTTCTCTAAAGGAGACTCAGCAATGAATAATTCTACAACCAAAATACCAGTCTTCACCTAAAAAATTCTGCCCACACTCCCAGTGGGGTTCACTTGGAAGTACTAGCCTGCTGAACCTCCAATGGGAATTCAGTGAAGCATTTTAATTGAGGGTATCTGCTCTCTTGACCCCTTAGGGTCATACCTTGGAAGGAAATCTTGAGTTTCTTCTTACTGCCTTTAGAGACCAAGGCAAAGAAACCATAATAACATCAGGACTGAAACTGTTGAGTTTCAGAAAAGTACCTGCAATGCTAAGACTGCTCTGGGCTCCCACAGACCTCTGTGTAGGAGTATCCCACAAGAAGCAAGGAGAAAGATCTGCCACTTATTAGCTATGTGACCCTTCAGGAAAAGGAAGTCACTTCATCTCTCCAAACCTCAGTTTCTCCATGTATAAAACTGGAATACTATCAATCTCAAGGATAATCTTTATAAAGTACATAGATATAATGAGGGCTCAGTAAATGTGAGATACACTCATGCATACTCAGACACACCACTCACACATAACCTTTTCACATACACAGATACCCATCCACATGCACACTCCTATACACACCCTAAAAGACTGGTGTAAGGATTAGCGCTCATTTAGTACCTTGAGCAGGGTCTAGCTCAATAAATGATAGCTATTATGTACAAAAGTATGAACGAACTAATGTTCAAAATAGGAAAAACATTAGAGGTCACTTAGACTAATGGTTCTCAAAGAGGTAATCCTGGGGGGGCCTGGGTGGCTCAGTCAGTTAAGCATCCAACTTCGGCCCAGGTCATGATCTCATGGTTCATGAGTTCAAGCCCTGAGTCAGGCTCTGTGCTTACAGCTCAGAGCCCAGAGCCTGCTTTAGATTCCGTGTCTTCCTCTCTCTGCCCCCCTCCTGCCCTCTCCTGCTCATCTCCTGCTCAGTCTCTCAAAAATAAACGTTAAAACAAAAAGTTAACCCTGGACCAGTAGCATCAGCATCACCTAGGAATGTGTAAGAAATTCAAATTATAGGCCCTTATTCAAGATCTACTAAGTCAGAAAATCTGGGGGTAAGAGCAGCAATTTATGTTTAAAAAAGCCCTCCAGGTGATCCTGATACACACTTAAGTTTGAGAATCAGTGACTTAGATCAGGGATTGACTGTTTTTATAAAGGACACATAATGAATGTTTTGGTTTTACAGTCTGTGTCGCAACTACTCAGCTGCCAGTGTGAAAGCAGCCATAGATGACATGTAAATGAGTGACCGTGGCTCTGTTCCAATAAATAGGCAATGGGGTTTTAGAACTAGATATAGGTGGTAGTTGTCTAACATTGTGAATGCATTAAATACCACTGAATTGTTTGCTTTAAAATGGTTAATTTTGTGGTTTGTGAATTTCACCTCAATGAATTACTTAAAAAAAGAAAAAAAAAAAAAAAGCGTGGGGTGCCGGGGTGGTTCAGTTGGTTAATCATCCAACTCTTGATTTCAGCTCAAGCCATGATCTCACAGTTCATGAGACTGAGCCCCTGTGTCAGATGCACTCACAGCGCAGAGCCTGCTTGGGATTCCCACTCTTTCTCTCTCTTCCTCTCTCTGCCCCTACCCCACTCATGCTCTCTAAATAAAGAAAGAAAGAAACAAACAAACAGTAAAACAAATAAACAAGCAGGCAGTCAGTGGGGCTTGGCTCACAAGCAGTAGTTTTCTGACCCCTGACCAAAATCAACTTTAATTCTTTGTTTAAACCCACTCCAGGTAACCCTAATTAGCAGTTATGTAACATCTGCCTGAATATGACAAGTCACTCACTGCCCCACAAAGCAATTTTTTTCACTATGGACAGACCTTGTTTCTATCTGGAGAGCTTTTTTCATAAGCAAAACCAAAAGCCCCGTCCCTATTCCTTCTACCCAAGTTTACTTATGATCCTCTGTTTCACTAAAAGACTCAATGCCAGATTGCTTTAAAGAATGAGATCACTCTAACTGGAGAAATATTGAAGGGAAGTATGTTTTTGTGCTAAAGAGAAAATAGAATCCCTTAAAGATACTCCACAGGGCAGCTGGCTGGCTCAGTTGGTGGCGCATATGACTCTTGATCTTGGGGTTGTGAGTTCAAGCCCCACGCTGCTGGGTGGGTATAGAGATTACTTAAAAATAAAATCTTAAAATAAAAAAATAAAAGATACTCCACAGGATGGATGGACTTCTCACATACGCACATGTCCACCAGCTGCAGATTTTTATTAGATGAAGGATGTCTTAGGTTGGCTCAAAGGAAAGTGGTAATCGGCAACACTCCTCCATATAAGAGAGGAGGCATTCCTGGCTAATGGGGATGGGTAGTTACAATATCTAAAGGATCTTCTTAATTTTGACCACCCAGGAAGCTCTTCCCCTTGGCACTCAATATCACCAGTCCTGGCTTGAAAGGGTTTGCAATGAGCTAGTTCAACTTAGCCAACAGTTCTTCCAGTTCTGGCCGAGCTTTGAACCTTCCTTTGAAGTCTTCTTCAGTGTGCTGGGGAGAAGAAAAAGTAAGTAAGTGAGAATTACTACAGAGCTTTCAGTTATTCATACATACACAGCATTAAAAAAAAAAAAAAAAAAAGCAGGGCATCTGGGTGGCTCACTCGGTTAAGCATATGACTCTTGATTTTGGTTCAGGTCATGATCTCACAGTTTGTGGGATCAAGCCCTGAGTCAGGCTCTGTGCTGAGCATGGAGCCTGCTTGGGATCCTCTCCCACTCTTCCTGTCCCTCTCCCCTGCTCACACTCTCTCTCTCAAAAATAAATAAATACACGTTAAAAAAAGCCATCAGACAGCTCTGTAGAGAATGATTCAGATTCAACTAACTTTTCATGAGACTTATATTAGATACTAGGGATTCTAAGTTGAATCGGACTTCCTCCCTGCCTTAAATGAACTTAAGTCTGGTGAGAGAAGACAGACATATAAAGAATTAATGTCAGAATGCTGAGTATATCATTAGAAGCATTTAAAGAGAGGCAATGCCCAAATTCTCCATCTACAATAGGAAAGAGATAAGGACTGGAATATTTAAGTCAGCATGACCAGCACATTTTCTCCTATATACAGATCTGTGTGAAACCTGAATAACAAGAAGAGAATTAACAAGCATGGACTCAGAACAAGGAGAGCTGGATACAGCAAATTGCATCAGTCTAAAATGACCTGATGTATCTGTGTCATAACAAGGCTTGTCTTGGCATATGGACCCAAATACTCAGTATTTAGGCTGAAGTTCCTAATGTTTTCTAAGTTTTGCATGCCAAATTTCCTTCTGATTGGCATTCTTCAGTCAGGCTACAGTCAAGCCTTAAAGGTCCAGGAAACTCTTCTTTAAAGTACATTTCCTTATTTGTGTTCTGATTAATTAGACTGTATGTAATCTTAAATCATGTTATTTCTGCACACAACTATGGGTTCACCCCTAACACCAGGATACTGTGATGGAGTTCTGCTCCTGTGGTCCATAAAGGATCATCCCTGATCCATTGGAAGAGGCAGGATAATGACCACAGTTATACCAGTCTGCAAACCTTTCCTGTTTATTATCTGGGCTAAATTACCCACATTTCTGTCTTGTTTCTAAAGCCAGATGCTCTTATCCATATTGAACACAGGTGGGCCACCAGGGGGCCTCTTCTCAAACTAGCACATACCTCCTTCACTGACAATCTGACTCCTTCAGGAAGATTACTTTGGATTATTTCCAAGAAAATCTCTGCAAATGTAGCACTCAAACCGCTGATCTGCAAAGGAAAGAAGATGCTCTAAGAGAGAGCACTGAAAGCCAGGTGATTGGGCAGACATGGCAGGGGCTCAGATGTCAGCTTCAGCAGAGCTACAGGGCCCTTGGGTAGAGGATTAACACCCAGAGCCAGTTTCAGAGCCAACCTCTACAGGATTCCTCTTGCCATCAAAGTGTCTGCTTGCCAACATAGTAGTCATGGCTAGTGTCTGCTCCTGCAGACAATGGATGTCATAACTGGACCAAGAGGTTATCAAGTCCAGGATGACTTTCTGATTCCACTCAGGTGTACCCACATAGACTGGACTAGTGTCAGACCCTGTGCGGAGAATCCAGAGGCAAATCAGATGTGTAGTAGAAGGGCATGCAGGGGGCTGCAGGAACCCACAAGACAAATATCTCCTAACCTAAGGAGGTCAAAGACAGCTTCCAAAAAAAGGTAACTTCTAGGTGGAGTCTTGAAGAAAAACAGGAGTAAACTAGGAGAATTCAGCAGTAATAGGGAGGGTTTTCAAAGCAGAAGAAATCAGTAAAGTGTGTTGCATCACACAGTACTAGGGAATTAAAATGAGTTCCATGTATGGCTGGAATGAATGGGGTGAGAAGAGGAAAAGCAGGAAGAGAATCATAAAGGTATTTAGGCACTAAAGAGATCAAACTTTATCCTATGGGCCTCAGTGGCAAGATAGATCTTTCTTAAGATCTGTATCTCAAATAATTTATTTCTGATAATATTTAAAGAACTAAAGATTGTTAAGTACTTAATTTTTAAAGTTAGCATAATAGATTTAAGGTGTTACTACCTTAACATTCTGTTACGGAATGTTATATTATGGAACATATATTATGGAATATATACGTCTTGTTGATATACTTCTTGAGTGGGTCAGAAAGGGGTGATGTCCATACATGGGAATATTATTTGGCAATACAAAGGAATGAAGCATTGATACCAGCTACAACATGGATGAACCTTGAAAACATGCTAAGTGGAAGTAGCCAGACAGAAAAGGCCATATATTGTATAATTCCATTTAAATGAAATGTCCAGAAGAGGTAATATCATAGAGGCAGAAACAGATTTGTGGTTGCCAGGAGCTGGGGGGGACAGGGAAGGAGGAGTGACTGCAAATGGGTAGAGTTTCCTTTCGGGGTAATGAAATTGTTTAAAATTGTGGTGATGGTTGCCTAACTGTGAATATATTAAAACCCATTTAATTGTACATGTTAAATGGGTAAATTGTATATGAATACAATTCTCAATAAAGCTGTTAGGGGGCATCTGGGTGGCTCAGTTGGTTAAGTCTCCAACTCTTGATTTCGGCTCAGGTCATGATGTCACTATTTGAGATCAAGCCCCACATCAGGTCCTGCACTGACAGCAGGGAGCCTGCTTGGAATTCCCTCTCTCCCTGTCTCTCACCCTCCCTCTCCTCCCCCTGCTCACAAGCTCCCTCTCGCTCTCAAAATAAATTAAAAAAAATAAACTTAATAAAATTTTTTAGTGTTTACTTTTGAGAGAGAGAGATAGAGTGTGACAGAGGAGGGGCAGAGGGAGAGGGAAACAGAATTGGAAGCAGGGATCAAACCCCCAGGCAGAGGGAGAGGGAAACAGAATTGGAAGCAGGGATCAAACCCCCAAACCGCAAGATCATAACCTGAGCCAAAGTCACAGATTCAACCAACTGAGCCACCCAGGCACCCCTAAAAAAATAAACTTTAAAAAGCAAAACATCAGTTCCTCTACAATTGGTTTTATATATGCTGAGTGTAGGACACCTGTGGAATATCCCAGTGGAGAAGTCCAGTAAATAAGTGGATATCAGGTTTGAAGCTCAATGGAGAGATCAGGACTGGAGATGTTATCTAGGGGTTATTAGTATATAACCCATCAGGACTGGGAGATATGTATCAGGGGGTTGTCGGTATGTTATGATGGCCACTGAGACCCGGGGAATGAGTGAGATTGCATAGAGGGAAGGTATTACACAAGGAGAGATGGAAGGATCAAGAACTAAACGCTGGAGAACATCGTCATTTCAGGGGGCAGGCAACAGGAAGAGAAGGGCATGGTAGAAGGAGAAAAAAATAGAAGAAGAACCAGGAGAAGCAAATACATTTCAAGTTTCTCCCAGAGTGCCTACCTGAACCACTCGCTCATGGGTGGTAAGAACTGAGTCCAAGAACATTTTGCTGCCTTGGTCTTGCAGCCGCAATACCTCCATGGTTTTGGTGGGCATCGCATAACTATGGGAAGGAAGAGTCAGCTATGAGGAGGGTTCCTTTAAGTCAGCAGCACCACTTGAATCAGGGTGGTCCCTGAGTACAGCCACTCCTGCAATGCAGTGACTCCTGGAATCTAGGGCAGTTTATCTGCAACCAGGGTAAAGTAAGCAGATCCTCTTAAACCTCCTCCAGAAACCTCTAAACTCCCTGAAGGAACAGACCTTCTAATGCCTTTTGCATCCCTAGTTCTTGCCTGATAGACCTTCTAATGCCTTTTGCATCCCTAGTTCTTGCCTGATAGAACATTGAATAAAATCTGGTGATTAATAACTATTCACTGCTACTAAAGAAAAGCCAATTCTAAAAGAATTGACCTCATCACTTTGGAGGCTAACCTTGGGTATTTCACCTCTTCTGGAGAAATGAGGCATGAAACCCAACTGTTTTAAAAGAGCATAATTTCTCAACCTCAGCACTATTGACATTTTAGACCAAATAATTCTTTGTTGCGGGGGGGCTGGCCTATGTATCCCTAATCTCTACCCACAAGATGCCAACAGTACCCCCCTGAAATGGTGACAATAAAAATTATCTCCAGGGGTACCTGGGTGGCTCAGTTGGTTAAATGTCTGACTTTGGCTCAGGTCATGATCTCACGGTTCGTGAGTCCTGTGTCGAGCTCTGTGCTGACATGACAGCTCAGAGCCTGGAGCCTGCTTCAGATTCTGTGTCTCCCTTTCTCTGTCTGCCCCTCCCCTGCTTGCTCTCTGTCTCTCCCTCAAAAATAAACATTAAAAAAATTTTTTTAGTAAAAAAAATTATCTCCAGACATTATTAAATGTCCCCAGCTTGAGAAATACTGTTGTAGAGACTATGCTTGCTATAATAAGCTTCAGCAGATCTACATGCTGCAGTGAAAAGAACACTGGATTTAGGGTCAAATCTTGGCCCTCTAGCTTATTAGCAATATTTACTAAGGCAAGTTACTTGTCTCTGTCGGCCTCAGTTTATTCCACAATAAAGGGGATTATAATCTAGGTCTAAATTAATAGATGTGTGAAGATTAGGTGTGGTGATAAAATAGGACCAATGGCTACACAGAAATACGGTATTAGTGTTATCTTGTCAAAAAGGTCATCAAAATGAAGATAAATGGAATAATAACAATAGAATTCCTGAATTTTCATGCCAAACAAAGCTTCATCAATTGATAGCAAGGGGCATGGCTCTCTACGAAATGAATAATGGAAATAATGGAAGTGGATTAGAGACATGATAGTCCTGGATTTAAATGTTGGCTCTGCCCCTTATTACCTATTTGACCTTGGACAATTAATTCAGTTTTCTGAGTCTCAGAGTCTTCAGCTACAAAATGAGAATAATGATACCTAGTTCATAGAGTTGTTGCAATGATTAAATAAGATTATATAAGTAATTTGCCCGGCATAATATGACTACAAATGCCAACTCCCTTGCCCTTATAAAGAGTAAATGCTAGGTACTGCAAACTTCCAGGTAACCTCCCTAAATAACATTCCTTACCACTTTCTAGCACAATCTCTGACTTCCTCTTCCAAAAGCTTTCAGGAAAGTGAAAAGTATTCTAAAACGCTAGTTTTCTTCCTTGACATTCTGCAAATAAGACTGACTAACTAAAGTGGGAGTTGTCCATTCCTACCACTGAGCATGCATTCTATTCAACACTTACTTCACAAGATTTAGTTCATTTGTTCATTCACTCATTCATTCATTCATTCATTCATTCAACAAACATTTACTCAAAGCCTGTTTTGTCCTAGGCACACTACTGGGCAATATGTAGCCTATCCTTTAAAGGAGCTCACTAAGGGGTGCCTGAGTGGCTCAACTGATTAAGTGTCCAACTTCGGCTCATGATCTCACGGTTCGCGAGTTCAAGCCCCGCGTTGGGGTCTGTGCTGACAGCTCAGAGCCTGGAGCCTGCTTCGGATTCTGTGTCTCCCTCTCTCTCTGCCCCTCCCCTGCTTGCACTCTATCTCTTGCTCTGTCTCAAAATAAATATACATTAAAAAATAATAATAAATAAATAAATAAATAAATAAAGGAGCTCACTAAAAGTGTTTTGGAGAGACAAGAAAGTACACAAACATCTTCACTACAGTAAGAAAAAGGCAATAATAGTCATGTACTGAATATTACAGGGACAAGAGAGAGAAAGGGAGCTCAGGGAAGACTTCACAGGTGAGGTAGCATTTTATCAAGTTATAAAGAATGAACATGTAGGCATTTGCCCAGGCAGCATTCCAAAAAAGTGAAGCAGCTATTGATAAGCCCTCAGAGAAAACCAACAGAAAAACCATAGTTTGACGTACTTTGACAAAGAAATACTGGGAACTCTGGTCATTTCAAGGTAGAATAGGCCTTTGAGTAGTAAGAATACATGTAATTTTTCTTCAGTGTCTACACTTTTCTGTATTTTACAAATTTTCTGCAATAAACATAACTTGAACGATCAGACAGGGAAAGCAGAAGGGAAGAAATGAAATAATTGTCAAAAGTCAATCTAAAATGACAAAATAATGCTACCTTCAGGATAGCATTCTTACTGCCTGAGACAGGACACAAGGGAGCCTGTTGGGGTATTAGGGAACTTAGAATCCATGGATTCCACTAAATATAAATCATACCTCCATTTTAAGCAATGTAAGTGGACTTCAAGGAAAAAAAAAAAAAGAAAAAAAAGTAGCGTTAGAGAGAGTGACGCTGAGTGATGCTTTTAGTCTCCACAAAGCACAGGGGCTACATCAGCTTCAGGCTTGGAAGCTGCTCCCAGATGAATAAGATTTCCATCTCCAGGCAGCTGCTCAGCAAGGGAGGCAGGCAGATTAAGAAACCTGCAGGACCTTCTTCCTCTCCCCTCCTGGGTGAGTTGCAGCTGCAGCAGTGCAGACCATTTATAGAACAAAAGCCAGCACTTTGCTCCCCTGCCCAATTCCATCTCAAGGTCAGAGCCCTACCCCACCACTCCCAGAGGAAAAATGGATCACGATGAAATGAAAATCAGAAGAAAAGAAAATCATTTTATCTCTGAAAAGCTGGGCAGTGAGAATGCCTAACAATACAATGGTCTGAAAACCTCAATCAATGCAGAGAAGGGAGTTGCTGAAAACGAACATCTCTTTATGCTCTGTGCTATTTGGAGAAACGAGCTAGAAAAGAGGCAAAAGCAGCACATCATTCATTCTGCTGTTCTAAGAATCATGCCAATGACTATTAAAACTCAATCCAAGTCAATGAATATTTATTCAGTGCTTACTATGTGTCAGGTACTGGGAAAGGTCTTAGGGTTACACTGCTAATGGAGATCGAAAGTCCTTGCCTTATAGATCTTAGAGTCTAAGAAGGAAGACCAATAAGAGACAAGTAATTACGAGGGTAAGGAATGAGTGCCATGAAAGGAAAGTTATATAATCTTTACTTCTCCCAAATATTTAACATAAAGACTTAATTTAATGAGGTTCTCTGAAGAAGCTAAGAAAAAAGCAGGGGTTAGTTAAGTAAAGGGGAAAGAGTATTCTAAGCTTTAGAGAGCAAGCATATGCACAGGTCCTGAGGTGGAAAGGGATAAAATCAAAGCCTCTGTTAATTGGAGGGAGAGGAAGACGGAACGGGAAATATGAGTTAAGGCAACAGAAGCAAGCCCAGGCCATAGAGCACCTAGCAAGCCATGTGAGGAACTTTCATTTTGATCCTAAAGGAATAGGAAGCCATAGAAGGATTTGAAGCATGCTAGTAACATGATAATATTTCCATTCTAGAAAGATCACACTGAAAGCTGCATGTAGAACCAATTACAAAGAATTGAGAATTTGAAAAAAACGTGGATTCAAATCCAGACCTTGCCTTTTATTAGATGTATGACCATAGGCAAGCTTCTATTATATTAATAAATAATAATAATAGTAGTAGCCAACTCTCGTTGGGAACAGTTATAAGCACTTTAAATATATTATCTCCCTTAATTTTCACTATAGCCTTTGTATGTAGGAACTTGTATTAACTCCATTTTACAGATGAGGAAACCAAGATACAGAGTTTAAGTAAACTCCCAACGTCACACAATAAGAATGCTGCAGAACCAGAGCAAAACCCTAGCAGTCTGTCCACAGAGTTGATACTTTGATTCACTATGTGTTAGGTGCTTAGGTGCTTCTTGGAATCAAGCAACATTATACAAAAAAAGCCAGAATGGTTGGCTGATAGTAGGTGCTCAACAAATGCTACTGCGTTCCTGCCTTTACTCAAAAGAAGCCAGAGCTTTCCACAGCCAGGTTTTAAAAACAGCACCTTTTAAAAAGTCCTTCTAAAAATGTAAAACACTATTTCAGGGAATTAACCCACTATAGGTATGATAACATTCTGTAAATGACACTTAATGCCTCTTTGCCACCACAACCTCTGAGAAGCTACCCCTAATCCCTGCCAGCTAAAAAAAATATATTCTCCGTAGCTGTTAATAACAATATTATTTACAGAGTGTTTACAATGTTCTGGCCTCTCTGCTAAGTGCTATCATACACTTTCTTATTTAACTTTCAGAACTTAAAGGAATAAGAAAATTATCATCCCAGTTAGATAGATGAGGAAACTGAGGTTCAGAATTTCCGAAGGTCATATTGCCAACAACTGGTAGAACTAGAATTTGAACACAAGCCGTTTGATTCCAGAGCCTGTACTCTTAACCAATTGTTACTCAAAGTATGGTCCATAGGCAAGTTAAGTTGCTGGTGAACAAACTGCTTGTTATCAGTCCGTTACAAGATAAGAAGCATGCAACAGTCATTAAACACACCAACATTTAATTCACCCAACATTTTTTTTTTCAATAGTGAGACTTTCTTGATGAAGGAAGCAAAGCACTAATGTACATTTTGGCATTAGCTTCTGATATCTTTGCAGAGTGGCACTTTCAGGAAGCATTGTTCTAAATTATTATGCTGTTCAGCCTCCTTGAACTGACATTGCATTTCATCCTTCACTTACCACCTTCCACATTACGTTGTACACGCGCGCACACACACACACACACACACACGTGCGTGCACACACACACTCCCTAAAATCAGGGACATTCTCCTTGGTATCCTCCAGTCAGGATGTCTAATACAATACCAACCATACAGCAGGAATAGACTCGATCAGTATTTTAATTCATTAATTAAAGACACTTTCATTAAACTTCAGGAAATGTATACCATATACACCACACACTTGCATTGTTCAGTCACGTTCAAGAACCTGTCATTCTTTCAACAACGGCTTAATGTCCCCCATGTGGCAGGACCTGTGCTAGATGCTAAAGAAATAAAAAAGAACACAGTTCCCACTAGTCAGTAGGGAGGGCAGCTGACACATGAATAGATTATTACGGCCCAAAGCACTAAGTGACATGATAGAAGTATGCGTCAAGTGCTGAAAGAGCAACCAACTCTCTGGGGCATCAGGAAAAGATAAAGCACATCTTTAGGCCTAAAACAATTGAAGTACTATTAGCTGTGAGAGCTAAAGTCACAGGTTATTATCCAATCTTTTCAAGTGCATGTTTAGCACAGTTATATTCCACGTTACCAAGGTTTAAAAGTTCAAATTTAGCTTAAGAATTTAAATTAGACCCTATACGATTAAAAATACTGGGAGTCAGGCAGAAATGAGTTAAACCTAGGCCACTTACTGGTTTTGTGACTTTTGGGCCTGCTGGGCCTTGGTTTCCTCATTTGTAAAATGGGAATATACTGCTATCTAATGAGTAAGAAAGTATAATTTTTACCATATCCACACACCGGGCCACGTATTACTTGCCACAATGGCCAACCACCAAAATGATTATTCTTTAAATAATATGGCAATAAATGGCAAACCACCAAAATGATTTTTCTTTAAATCAGTTCACTTAAAAAGTTATTTAAGGGGCGCCTGGGTGGCTCAGTCGGTTAAGTGTCCGACTTTGGCTCAGGTCATGATCTCACAGTTTGTGAGTTCGAGCCCCACGTCGGGCTCTGTGCTGACAGCTCAGAGCCTGGAGCTTGCTTCAGATTCTGTGTCTCCCTCTCCCTCTGCCCCTCCCCTGCTCACTCTCTGACTCTCTCTGTCTTTCAATAATAAATAAACGTTAAAAAAAATTTAAAAAAAAAAGTTATTTAAAAAATAAACTTGAGGGGCACCTGGGTGGCTCAGTTGGTTAAGCATCCAACTCTTGATTCCGCTCCGGTCATGATCTCACAGTCATAAGATTGAGCCCTGCATTTAGCTCCACAGTGAGCGTGGAGCCTGCTTGGGATTCTCTCTCTCCCTCTCCCTCGGCCCCTCCCCTGCTCACATTTTTTCTCTCTTTCAATAAATAAATAAACTTAAAAAAAAATAAAAGAGAGACTTGAGATGTAGAGCAACTGGAATTCAAGTTGCTGATGTGTAAGAAAATGGTAAAGCCACTTTGGAAAACAGTTTGAAAGTTTCTTATAAATTTAAACATCCACTGCCCTTACCATTCGACCCAGCAATCAAATTCCTAGAGAAATGAAAACATGTTCTCACAAAAAGCTGTACATGTTTATAGTGGCTTTATTTATAACTGCCCAAAACAGGAAACAATACAAATGTCCTTCAACTGTTGAATGGATAAACAAACAAGCATCCACTCAATGAAATGCTAATCGGCAGCAAAAAGGAACAAACTACCTGATACGGGCAACAGCATAGATCAATCTCAAATACATTATCCTAAGTGAAAGAAGCAGACTCAAAAGGAAAAATACTGTATAATCCCACTTATATGACATTCTGGAAAAGGCAAAAACTATAGGGGCACCTGGGTGGCTCAGACGGTTAAGCCTCCAACATCAGCTCTGGTCATGATCTTGCAGTTCATGGGTTAAAGTCCTATGTTGGGCTCTGTGCTGACAGTTCAGAGCCTGGAGCCTGCTTTGGATTCTGTGTCTCCCTCTCTCTCTCTCTGCCCCTCCCCCACTTGTTCTCTCTCTCTCAAAAATAAGTAAACTTTTTTTTTTAATTTTTTTTTTAGCATTTATTTATTTTTGAGACAGAGAGAGACAGAGCATGAACGGGGGAGGGGCAGAGAGAGCGGGAGACACAGAATCCGAAGCAAGGCTCCAGGCTCCGAGCTGTCAGCACAGAGCCCGACGCAGGGCTCGAACTCACGGACCGCGAGATCGTGACCTGGCTGAAATCGGACGCTCAACCGACTGAGCCACCCAGGCGCCCCAAGTAAACATTTTTTTAAAAAAGTATTAAAAAAAACTATAGGGGCAGAAAACAGATCATTAGTTGTGAGGGACTAGGGCTAAGAGGAGGGACTGACTACAAACGTGGGAGGGAACTTCCTGGGATAATGTAAATGTCCTACATCTGGATGATGATAGTACATACTGTCATTTGTCAAAACTCAGAAATTGTCCACTAAAGGGGTGAATTTTACTGAATTTAAACTATATCTCAGTAAGCCTGACTTTATATCACTATTGTAAATGGAAGACCAGTATCAGCTGCCATCCATAGAAGTTAAAAAAAAATTACAATGGGGGTGCCTGGCTGGCTCAGTCCGTAGAATATATGACACTTTTTTTTTTTAAGTTTATTTATTTTGCGGAGGGAAGGGCAGAGAGAAGGAGAGAGAGAATCCCAAGCAGGCTTCATGCTGTCAGCGCAGAGCCCCACGTGGGGCTCCAACTCACGAACCATGAGATCATGACCTGAGCTGAAATCAAGAGTCAGACACTCAACCAACTGAACCACAGAACACATGACAGGTGCCCCAGAACACATGACTCTTAATCTCAGGATCATGAGTTCAAGTCCCATGCTGAGCCTAGAGCTTACTTTTAAAAAGTACAACAGAAACAAAATAATGGTATAAAATTCTCGTTAGACATGATTGCTAGCCAAAGACTCTTGAGTCTGAGGTCCTTTCTCTGCTATAAAGATTAGGAGGTGCTACAGTGGTGTTAAGAACATACCAGAACCACACTAAAAAATCTCTCCTTGACATAATTAGGATGAATGAGAGTTAAAAAGGGAAGAAATCTCTCACCATGTGATTTAATGTTATTTAAAGCAAACTACAGGGCATCTCACACCTTCTGAAACCCTGAGAGATAAGATATGTAAAGTGCCTGGCCTGGAGTAGATAGCCAGTAATTGTTAGTTCTCTTCCCCTACAGTTTTCCAACAAATCCAAAGAGTAAATGAAAACCAGAGCAGGCGAAGAAAGCCTAAATAAATGGGGAGATATACCTCATTAAAGGATCAGAGGAATCAAAATAGTTGTCAATTCTCTTCAAATTGACCTACAGATTCAACACAATCCCAATAAAATCCCATCAGGTTCCTTTCTGTAGAAATCGACAAACTATAATTATAAAACATTTAAGGAAAACCAAATGACCTAGGATAGCCAAAATAATTTTGAAAAAAAAAAAAAAGTTGTAGTTTCAGTAATCCAGCTACAGTAATCAAGACAGTCTGGTATTGGTATAAGTATAAATACATACATCGCTGTAACAGAAGAGAGTCCAGAAATATACCCACACATACATGGTTAACTGACTTTCAAAAAGTGCTAAGACAATTTGATAAAAGCTAGAAAATCTTTTTAACAAATGGTGCTGGAACAACTGGTTATTTACATGGAAAAAAAAAAAAACCACAAACACTTTGATTCATATCTCATACCATATACAAAAATAACTCAAAATGGATCATGGACCTAAAAGTAAAACTTAAAAATATAGAACCTTTAGAAGAAAACACAGGAGAATATCTTTGTGATCTTGGGTTAGACAATACTTCCTTAGATATGACACCAAAAGCATGAATAAAAAAAAATTAATAAACTGAACTTCATCAAACTTGAAAAAAGTCTGCCTTCCAAAGGACTCAGCTAAGAAGATGACAAGATAAGTCACAGACAGGAAGAAAATATTTGCAAAGCATACTGAAAAAGAACTGGTATCCAAAAATAGATAAAGAATTTTCATAACTTAATTATAAGAAAACAAACAACCCAATTTTAAAAATGGACAGTCATCAAAGCAAATATACACCAAATTAGCACATGAAAAGATATCAAAATCATTATTTATTAGGGAAATGAAAATTAAGACCACTCACTATGAAATACTATATATCTATTAGATATATCTTTAGGGAAAAAAATGACAATACCAAGTGCTGCCCAGGAAAAGGAGTTACTGTAATTCTCATACATTGTTGGTGGGAAAACAAAATGGTGCAGCCACTTTGGAAAACAGACGTCAGTTTCTTACGAAGTTAAACATACATTCACCATACAATCTCCAAATCCCAGGTTTAGGTAGTTATCCGGGAGAAAAGATATATGCATGAGAATGCTTATGACAGCTTTATTTATAATTACCAATAAACTAGAGAACAATGAAAATGTACATCAACTGGTGAATGGGTAAACCAATTAAGGTCCAGCATTTAATGGAATACTACTCAGCAATAAAATACTTGCAAAAACATGGATGAATATTAAACATATTATGCTAAGTGAAAGAGGACAGACACAAAAAGCTACATACCGTATGATTCCATTTACATGATGTTCTGGAGAAATTAAAACAACAGGGACAGCAAATCAATTGTTGGTTGGGATCTGACTACACCAGGGCACTGGGGAAATTTTGGGGTTAATAGAACTGTTCTACATTCTGATTGTGGTAAACTATATACCTAAAAGGATGAATTTTACTAAATGTAAATTATACCTCAAAACCTCATTTAACGACAAAGCAGAGCATGCCACTCACACCAAAAACATCCCATGCAAAGGCATCCTTCATACCTTTCCTCAACTTTAATGGATAGATGGTTGCAGAGGTTGTGAACATATCGGGCATAACTCTCTGCCACGGCCATGTCGTATGCAGTCAGGTGAATGTTTAAAACCCCATATTCATAATCTGTTCCCAAATTAATGGGTCTCACTTCCACTTTTCCTCTCTTCTTCTTGGGCTGAACCAAAAACAAAAGGAGAAAGAAAATAAATCAAAGTATTACACAAAAAATTCTAATCATCCCATCTTGTTATCAAAGAAATCAATCTTTCAAATAAATTTACCATTTTTGTCTTAGGTTACCTTACCTTCAAATTGAAGTTTCTTTGGGAAGGAAAGAGTAGCTTCCCTTACCAGTCTGGGCTATGACATCAGCCAACAAAAGGAGAGGGAATATTGCTGGCATTCCTTTAACACAAATACAAGTGACTATCTTCTGCAATTAACTTGATATGAAACCATCTCTCATCTCTGGCCCTTAGTTTCCCAATTTTCAAATTGGTGGGTTTTTTGGTTCTTAATCTAGAATCCATGGAGGAATTTCAAATGGTCTATCAACCCCAAAATTTATATGCAAAATTTTACCAGCATGCATATTTTTCTGAAGGAAAGAATCCTTAGCTTTCATTAGAATCTTAAATCAATTGCAAGGAAACCCAGGATTAGTTCTCTTCCAGCCCCTGCAGCTTTCAATTTCTGCATTTAGTCTTCCTTTTTCTTTTTTAAGTTTATTTATTTTGAGAGAGAGAGAGAGTGTGTGCACACAGGGAGGAGCAGAGAGAGAGAGAGAGAGAGAGAGAGAGAGAGAGAGAATCCCAAGCAGGCTCCCCACCATCAGCTCAGAGCCCTATGCAGGGCTAGATCTCATGAACTGCGAGATCATGACCTGGGCCGAAACCAAGAGTCAGATGCTTAACCAACTGAGCCACCCAGGAGCCCCCAATCTTTCTTAAAAAAAATTGAGAAATAGACAAATTATTTCTTTTTTTTCATTAAAAAAAAATTTTAACATTCGTTCATATTTGAGAGACAGAAGGAGACAGAGCATTAGTTGGGGAGGGGAACAGAGAGAAAGGGAGACACAGAATCCAAAGCAGGCTCCAGGCTCTGAGCTGTCAGCACAGAGCCCAACGCAGGGCTTGAACCCACAAACCATGAGATCATAACCTGAGCTGAAGTCAGACTCTTAACCAACTGAACCACATAGGCGCCCCAAGAAATAGACAAATTATTTCTACTTTACCCTTTTGTATTGCTCCACTACATATCAACCTGTGCAGGCTGTGGTAAAAAGTTAAAATGAGGCCTGGGAAAATAGATATTTAACCCAACATAGATCAGGATCAAGAAATCTTCTCAACCAGAAATAATTTAACCTGAATCCCCATCAAGAGGGGGGGACTTGTTAAATAAATCATGGAACATTCATACAATAGTATACATTATGCAGCTTTAAGAAGGAATAGGAATTTCTTTCTGTACTATATGGAAAAGTCTTTAAAATAAATGATAAAAGCAAACTGTAGGATAACATGCTCAGAATATTGCCATGCATACCAAAAAAGGGTGTGTGTGTGCGCGCGCACATGTGTGTGTGTAATTACATACGTATTTATTTGCTCATATATTAAAAATATGTCTGGAAGGATGCACAAAAATACTAATATCATTGGCTCCCTGTGAGGGAACTGGATAGCTTGGGCATAGGAGTGGGAAGGAGACTTTTTTAGCTATTTCTCTTGTATATTTTTTGAATTTTTAATAAAGTTAATCTTTTGTCAGTTCAAAACTAGAATCTTAAACTCTACTATATTTTTAAGAAAATTTTTTTAGTAAAAGTTTTATTGCAATATAATACACATACTAAAGTGGTGCCTGGGTGGCTCAGTTGGTTAAGCATCCAGCTTCAGCTCAGGTCATGATCTCTCGGTTCATGAGTTCGAGCCCCACATTGGGCTCTGTGCTGACAGCTCAGAGCCTGGAGCCTGCTTTGGATTCTGTGTCTCCTTCTCTCCCTGCCCCTCCCCTGCTTGCGCTCTGTCTCTCTGTCTCTCTCTCAAAAAATGAATAAAACATTAAAAAAAATTTTTAAATACACATACTGAAAACAATGCATAAGTACACAACTCAATGAATTTTCACAAAGTGAAAATACCTGTATAATCAGTATCCTGAATAACACATAGACGACTACTAGCACCCCAAAAGCTCGTGCTCCTCAAATAAATGACCACTATTCTTACTTCTAAAACCATAGAATGATTTTGCCTGTTCTTGAAATTAATGTAAATGGAATGATACGCTATGTTATCTTTTATGTCTGCCTTCTTTCATTCATTATATTTGTTAGATTCATCATGTATTTGGTGAAATAGCAGTTCTTTCCTTCTCATTGCTCTAGTAGTCTATTGTATGAATATGCAACAATTTATCCTTTTTACAGCTGATGGAAATTTGGATTGTTTCTAACATATGTCCATAATTAATAGTACATCATGAATACCTACAATCTGAACTATTGAATTATAGAGTATGCATATGTTCATCTTTAATAAGTACTCTCAGTTTTACAAAGATGTTTCCAATTTCTTCTCCCACCAGGATGAATGAGAGTTCTAACTGCTCTACATTCTTGCCAACACAAAACTTAGTGTAGTTGAGTTTTCTGGTTTGCTTTAGCCATCCTGGTTGGTATTAAATGGTAATGAATTAGGGTTTTAACTTGCAGTTCTTTTGGGTCTATTGAGCCTGAGCACCTTTCCATTTGGATACTCTCTTTTGTAACATGCCTATTCAAGTATTTTGCCCATTTTTTAGATTAGGTTGTCTGCCTTTCTCTTACTGATGTGTAGATTCTTTCTATATTCTAGATATGATTCTTTGTTAAATATACATACTGCAAATATCGGCTCCCTCCCTATAGCTTCCCTTTCATATTTTAATAGTGCACCTTGATGAGTAGAAGTTCTTATTTTTTATGTAATTCAATTTACTCATTCTTCCTTTTACAGTTATAGTGATTTGTGTGTCCTGTTTAAGAAATCTCTACCTTAATATTGTGAAGATATTCTCATATGTCATCTTCTAGTTGTAGATTATTTTAATATTTACATTTAGATCTGCAATCCATCTTAAAGTAATTTTTGTGTATTGTATGAAATAGGAGTCAAGAGTAATTTTTTTCGGGGTGCCTGGGTGGCTCAGTCGGTTGAGCATCCGACTTCGGCTCAGGTCATGGTCTTGCAGTTCGTGAGTTCGAGCCCCGTGTCGGGCTCTGTGCTAACAAACAGCTCAGAGCCTAGAACCTGCTTCGGATTCTGTGTGTGTCTCTCTCTCCCCCTCCCCTGCTCATGCTATGCCTCTCTCTGTCTCTCAAAAATAAATATTTAAAAAAAATTTTTTTTTAAAAAGAGTAATTTTTTTTCACAGTCATCCAGTCCAGTTGACTCAGCACCATTGGACGGTAGTGTCACTTTTGTCATCTAAGTGCCCACAGATATATGGATCAGTTTCTATACTCTTTATTCTGTTCTGTTGGGCTATTTGTCTGTCCTTGAGCCAATACCACATCTTAACTATTGAACATTTACGATAAGTCCTACTATTTGGTAGAAATAGATTTTTTAAGGGGCGCCTGGGTGGCTCAGTAGGTCAAATGTCTGACTTCGGCTCAGGTCATGATCTCACAGTTTGTAAGTTCGAGCCCCATTATCAGCCTCTCTGCTGTCAGCAAGGAGCCCGCTTGGGATCCTGCCTCCCTCTCTTTCTGCCCCTCCCCCACTCACAGGTGTGCACACTTGCATGTGGCATGTGCTCTCTTTCTCTCAAAAATATAAACATTTAAAAAAAAAAGAAATAGTTTTTTGAAGAAAAAGGTCAAAAATCTATCTCTATTTACATGTCTTTTTTTTTTTTTTTTTTTTATTTTATTTTTGGGACAGAGAGAGACAGAGCATGAACGGGGGAGGGGCAGAGAGAGAGGGAGACACAGAATTGGAAACAGGCTCCAGGCTCTGAGCCATCAGCCCAGAGCCTGACGCGGGGCTCGAACTCACGGACCGCGAGATCGTGACCTGGCTGAAGTCGGACGCTTAACCGACTGCGCCACCCAGGCACCCCTCTATTTACATGTCTTAAGTCACCCCTATCTAACAGCCAACAGCCTAGTAGCTGCTACAGCAGAACTGTTCCTGGCGAAGCACCTGGAATGATTCTCTCCCATCACTGCTCCCTGGGTCAGTCCAAGATAGCAGAGGCCCAATCTAGGAGAGTAGGAGGAAGACCAAGAAATGATCCTTTCACAAGACCAGTAATACTGATGACAGACCTGATCTCACAGGGATGTTCTGAAAACTGAACAAAACATTACGTAAGGTGGTTAATACAATCTGTGCCACATAATTAAACACTGAATATATATAAACTTTTATTGCTATTTTCACTTTTATATTCCAATCTAGCACAGGGCCTGGCAAAGAGAAAACATGCAATGAATCACAAGTTTAGAATTTTAGAACTGGACAGCATTCAGAGACAATTGTGTCCCAATTCTTCATCTTTGCAGAGGAAGAATACGAAGCCCAGAGAAATTAAACATGTCCCCCAGAGCCACACAGCCAGGCAAGCAGATCCTAGGTACTAAAACCCAGACCTCCTGACCCCCAATACAGGGATTCCACTGCAGCCTCTGCATTGCTAAAATTCTTTTTATAACCTTTATAGTTTCTGGATTTCCTATCTTTATGATGAAAGTCTTCCCCACTTCTTTATTATGTATATAGTCTCTTATAATTTCTCATTGCTAAAATTCTTAACAGTCGTGGCCACCCCAGGGTCCTAGACTTTGCTATGAGTGAGAAGCCAACCTCTAGAGACCAACCATCAAAGAACAGGAGCTTGTCTCTTTTTCAGAGCCTACCACATTCGTGGCCAAATGCAATGATCCAGACTTCTCATCAAGACATTCAGCACTGCAGTCAGAGCTGTGAAGAATGCTAACGTAGGAATGCAATGAGGAGCTGCTAAAATTTTCCAGCAGAGAGGGGAGGAGCTTCTCTGAAGCCTTTAGAAAGCTTTTATAACCAGGGAAAATGCCAGGCTCTTCAAAGGTGTCACTTTAGGGGAACAAAACAAAACCAAAAAAGCTGATTCCAGTATCCCTCTTGGCATCTCACTTGCTTTTCTGTGTTGGCCTAGATATGCCTGGACCGATCCACACTATCAGGAGCCCACTGTGACATTATATTTCAGTTCTGAGCCAGGGCACAGCATAGCCAGCAAGAGCTTGCCTTCATATAATATCAGTCACCAGTTCCTATAATTTTACCTGTACAATCTTTCTCATATCCATCCCCTCCTTTCTAACCCTACTGCCTGAGTTTATGCCCTTATGACCACCATGGGGAGTTATTAAAGATATTGTGCAGGGGCGCGTGGGTGGCTCAGTTGGTTGAGTGTCCAACTTTGGCTCAGGTCATGATCTCACAGTTCGTGGGTTCAAGCCTCACATCGGGCTCTGTGCTGACAGCTCAGAGCCTAGAGCATGCTTCTGATTCTGTGTCTCCCCATCTCTCTGCCCCTTCCCCACTCATACTCTGTCTCTCCCTCTCTCAAAAATAAATATTTTTTAAAAATTAAAAAAACAAAGATATTGTGCAAAGGATCTACATGAGCTGTGTTTGGGGAAGCCCACCCTAATTGCACATGGAGGAGAGTCAGGCAGGAAAGGAAGAGAAGATAGGAGAAAGGCAGCAGGGAGAATGGACTACTAGTGTCCACCATCAAACTTCGGCATTCCTGTGACTGACCTGTATTCAGTGTGTGATGGCCCAGGGTGGCCATTCTTAGATCCCTATAGGATTGTACTATGACCTTCCAAATAGGCCCTGGGATATATTACTAAACCATTTTTGTAAAAAAAAAGTCTACATTATTATCCCCATTTTACAGAGAGAAAACTGAGATCCTCTGAAAGTACCTCACTTGCCCAAGGTTACTAGGAAGCTTTGCTGGGAACAGGCAGATAGCGAAAGGAGTCAGATTAGAATGACAGGCTGCTGTAACTGCAAGGGATCTCAGAAACAATACAGTCCCTCTTTCTTTCCCTCCCTAATTTTAACCAAGGGGAAAGCTGAAACCCAGAAGGGGGAAATGACTTGTTTACAGTCACAATAGTAAGGACATGGCAAAGATAACCACTTTATGTCTAACCATGGCTGGAAGCTGGGTCTGTGGCCCCAAGCCCAGGCTCTCTCCTCTGGATTCTGTGTGAAAGTGATAATATCTGCCTAATAGGTGGCATTTTCCAGGTGGGAAAATTGGGAAGGAATAGTACCATCCTAATCCTCAAATGAAAAGGCAAATATGCCTGCAGCATATTTAGCTTCCAAAAATTCTGGTGATGAAAATTTAAAAATTTACACCTGAGGGGGCACCTGGGTGGCTCAGTCGGTTAAGGGTCTGACTTTGGCTCAGGTCATGATCTCATCGGTTCGTGGGTTCGAGCCCTGAGTCGTGCTCTGGGCTGACAGCTCAGAGCCTAGAGCCTGCTTCAGATTCTGTGTCTCCCTCTCCCTCTGCCCCTCCCCCACTTGCGCTCTGTCTCTGTCTCTCAAAAATACATAAACGTTAAAAAAAATTTTTTTTTAATTTATACCTGGGGACCTGAATGATTTGGTGATGGTACTCTGGACAGTCCATACTGAGTTTATGAGGTGCACAGAAATCAAGTGACTATGTTTATAACTCAATGTGACATACTCAAGAGACACACACCAGACAGAAGGCCTGGCCCTGACTAGGATGGCCAAAAGTCACAGCCTGGTACTGCATAAAGAACACTATACTTAGATGGAAGCCAAAGAAAATCTGGACTCAAATCCTGTCTGCTTAGTCACTAAATGACATTGAATGACCTCTCTAGGTGTCAGTTTCTTCACCTGTAACACCTAAAGTTCTTGTGATGCTTGAAGTAATAAATTTATATGAAATGGAAATAGCATAGACATCACATAGGTTCTGACCACCTTGGTTCAAATGCTGGCTCTGGAAATTACTAGCCAATTAGGCAAGTTATTTAATCTCTCTGAGTCTTAGAGTCCTCAGACAGGGCCTTTAATAACTAGGATATCTGAGGATTGAATAAAATACACTATTTATAATGTTATAAAATGGAGTAACACTTTTATTTTTTTTTACTTTCTTTTTTTTTTATTAAGTTTTTAAATTTCAATTCCAATATAGTTAACTTACAGTGTTATGTTAGTTTCAGGTGAACAATTCTATACATCACTCAGTGCTCATTGTGTTAAGTATACTATAATATTATAAAATAGAATAATGCTTTTAAAGCCTGGTACCTAGTAGTTACAGCATCTGGTATACAGCAGTTACCCAATAAATGGTATCTTTAAAAAAGGTTGAGTAATGCATACCAATAGAGCATTATTATACTATAAATTGGAGGTAATCATGCTCCTGGTATCCTACTGGCATGCTTTACAGAATGAAACACTTATTAAGCACCTGCTGTATGCAAAGTACTAATTAAATCACTCTCAGCAAAGACACCAACAAAACAGAAAACACAGTCCCAGCCCTCAAGGAATTTACAGTTCAGAGAGACAGAAGAGACACGTGAAAGACCAAATCTCAATTTAAACATAAAGAGCAGCCCACCTCCATGGCAAGTTCAGCACAAGCTACTTTGCTGGACCATGCTGATTAACTCCCCAAGCTGCTGGTTGCAGTTGAAAGGGCAGTAAGCAGTCACACTTCAGGGTATATAGTAGTTACTTAATAAACGGTATCTTTTTTTAATGTTTGCTTATTTTTAGGGAGAGAGAGATAGAGCACAAATAGGGGAGGGGCAAGGACAGAGAGGGAGACAGAACCTGAAACAGGCTCCAGGCTCCGAGCTGTCAGCATAGAGCCCAATGTGGGGCTCAAACCCACAAACCATGAGATCACAACCTGAGCCAAAGTCAACCGCCTAACCAACTAAGCCACCCAGGTGCTCCAATAAATGGTATCTTTTAAAAAGGACTGATTTAGACCTACCTACTTCTCAGGTCTTATGGTCCCTCATCCCCTACCTTAGACCCCATGATTGAAAAACTCCTTGGGGCGCCTGGGTGGCTCAGTCGGTTAAGCGTCCGACTTCGGCTCAGGTCACGATCTCGTGGTCCGTGAGTTCAAGCCCCGCGTCAGGCTCTAGGCTGACGGCTCAGAGCCTGGAGCCTGTTTCTGATTCTGTGTCTTCCTCTCTCTGCCCCCCCTCCCCCACCGTTCATGCTCTGTCTCTCTCTGTCTCAAAAATAAATAAAGGTTAAAAAAAATTTTTTTTTTAATAAAAATAAAAAACTCCTAAGTTTCCCAATTGCATCTCAGTGTCTTCCTACCTTCACCCAGGAGGTTTCCCCTCCTTGCAGAGTCTTCACCCCACATGATTAATGTGAGCAACTCCTACTTATTTTTAAGACTGAGCTCATGTTCTTCCAGGAAGCCCTCCCTGATTCCTCAGGTTAAATTAGGTACCACTCTTATGTGTTCCCATAGCAAACCCTCCACCATATATACCACTACCAATCACATGTATGCCTCTGCATTTATTCAACAAATATTTACTGACCACTAGTGATGAGCAAGACCATGGTTAGCATTAGGGATATGATAGGTAATAAGACAGCCATTGTCTCTGCTCACTAACACTTACAATCTATAAGGAAAGGCATATACAGAACAAGTAATTTTAAGGAGATGCATGTTTTACGAGAGGAAAATAGAATGCTACGGGATTGTAAAAAGGCAGACTAATGCTATCACCATCATCATTACCACTTATGGGCTCTATATTTCAAACACTGTGCTAAGTACTTAAAGTTTTCTTAATTTATTTCTCACAACAACATTGGGAAGTATAATTCCTACATAAAGCCTAGGAAACTCTGGCTTGGAAAAGTTAAATGATGTATCCAAGGACATACAACTAGTAAGCATCAGAGCTGAATCTTTAACTCAGGTCTGCCTAATTCCAAAACATTTCTCTTAACCTCTGTCTTTCCCTTTAGGCAAAGTGTGCAGAGCCTGCCAGTTTCCTCAATATCTATTCTCCATTTCTCCTTTAATAAGATAACTGCTGAAACACAACAGTTGGCAGATGGCAAACTTTATTCATGAAAGAATAATTAAGGAAATCAAAGTAAAAAAAAAAATAACAGAACTGCTGGATTTTAGCAGGGTATATGACCATTTATAATAAAAACTGCATGTCCCAAGCAATCTTGTAGCTAGGTATGGTTATATGACTCACTTCCAGCCAGTGGGACAAGAGCTTATGTACACTACTTTCCCTTTCTCCAGCCTGCTTGATGGAATGTGGACATGATGGCTGAAGAGGGAGCAGCCATCTCAGGACTAGGGGTTAGAAGCAGTATGGTAAGTGTGGCAAAGCCAAAAGCTAGAATATCTACTTATGCTTTTATGTGAGAGAGAAGTAAGCTTCTATCTTGTTTATGCCTCTAGATTAAGTGGATCTCTCTATTATGGCAACCAAACTACTATCTCAATTCCCATAAGAAGCTACTACATCTCATTCATTTCTCTATTCCTTGAGCCCAGAAACATTAAATGTTGAGTTGGACTGAACTGAATTCTTGTTTGGGTTCCGTCATTCACTAGACATATGTCATAGAGAAATCATTAATGCCCTTCAATCAGTTTCCTTTTCCACCCTGCCTATCTCACAGGATAGTTGGTGAATCAAATGGCATGCTTTTCAAATTTGTTGGTTGCAAAGGGCCTAACAAAACCATGTTTTTCTTTGTGAAACACCATAAAATGTTTGTCAAGATACGTGGATCATATACAACAAGAATGACTTTACTACCAGAAAATATGGTTATATTATATAAATGGAGTTCTCTGCATCTCAAAAAATATGAAAAAAAAAAGAAGACATATCTGAGTTTCTCTGTTAATATTTGTTTTCATCAAGTAAAACTGATTGGGGAAAAAACCTGAAATTTAGGTTCTAAATTGTGGAAACTTAAATGCGGAAGATTGCCATTAGTACACTTGAGGAGAGGTTTGGCTCTAGGATCACTAGTGTTCCAAAAGCACATGGCTTGAGAGGCACTGAGATAATGGATGTGAAAGCACTTTGGAAATGGAAAGGGATCATTACTACTATTCATATCAAATATGACTCCCTCTAAAACTCTGACATTATTGTAATTCAGCAGAACAGGCAAGGCAGAATGAGACTGGTGGGCTAGAGACCAGGGCACTCTAATGGCACAGGCTAAGAGTCAGGTCATCATTAATAATCACTCAGAAAAGTTCTGGGGAACTCTATCATGTTCTTTATAGCCCCAGTGTTTCCCAGTGTATCCCAAGCAGCTGGTTATTCCTAGGGTCAGTTCACTTTACATACTCAGTGTATGATGTAGGTGGCATTTAGTAAATGTCTGTAGAGCTGACTTCCATAACACCTTCACTGACCCTTTCAGGGAGAATTGCTTCCTTAATTTTGTTCTCTTGTCAGTTCATTCTTCTAGTAAAGCACTTACCATGTACGGTTAGTTACATTTTTGAGCACTACCTTTCCTAGCCTGCTGTATGCTTTGGGTAAGAAGCGACTGTGTCCCATTCACCCAAGCATCACTTGTGTTCACACAGTGCCTGGCACATAGTAGATGCTCAATGATGGCTTTACTTTTCAGTGAGTTACAAGAGGCAGACTTGAGGAAAAACATAGATGCTAATTTAAAACAACTCTTCCCTAAGCCAGTCCTAAATCCAAGTCTAGCCCTATGGTTACTGCACTGGCAAAACCAATCTTTCTGTTCCCAGGAAGCTAGGACTGTCACTATCAAGTGATTCTGATTTGCTGATTTTTCTGGGAACGATGCCACAGTCTCCTCACAGCCTTGTGGCTGTGGGAGCTAATCTATCTATGGGTGTTACAATAAACTAAATAGGTGTCATAAATGACAGACACCTCCTGTATGTCAACAGTGCAAACAGTTTCCAAGACAGAAGACATCTTGACTCCTAGGGGGCCATTCTAGAAAGGGGAAGTAAATTGCCTACATTACAAAAGATACACATTACTCTCTTGCCCCAGGGCCTAGAAAATAGAACACAGAACAATTACAAACTGACAGCAATTTATGTTGCCTCCATTTCATCCTCCCATACCTTCCTCTTAGCAGTTCTCTGAGTCTTGGATTAATACCCCAATTAATAACAGCTGAGGGCAAGTCTCTGGTCTTGGGAGAAATAACCTAGTGCTACACCAATATGAAGGACTACATTATTTTCATTTCATAGAAATAAACATTCCAAACAATCCAAAGCCTTTTAAATTCAATAGAATGATTCAGGGCCTTGAGGAAATAATGAGATCTATACATTCAGACACAGTGTTAGGCCTGGAGATTATCTCTGAATGTGATCCCTCACTGCCACAGTCAAGCTGGGTCTTACAGGATGTGAGATTACACCAGCAGAAATGGGACAAGATCTGGGCACTCTGTACATGAGAATTAACTCTTGTCTTAAGGTTGGGGGCTCAAGAGAGTAGAGGGCCCAGCCTGGATACTAGAGAGGGAAGGAAGGGACTTTGGCTGCTTATTGTTTTTTCTAGGTGCTATGCTTAGGGAAAGAAAGGGGACCACAAGATCCTTTCTAGCTTTTCTAGTCAAATTTACTGGGGGCGGGGGGGGGGGGTGGCAAAAGAGACAGGGACCTGGGACAGAGCCTCTGCAAGTTGGCAGACAAGAGTTTTCATGTGCTGTCCTGTGTCGGAAGCAAGGGGCCTGCATCAGTGACCACTACTATCTGGTTAGACACCGAGGGATAATGAATGACATCAGAGAAAAGCCTACAGCACTAACCAAAGAGAGCATCACTCCCTTCAAGCAACTAAGGTTATCTGGAGCCAGCTGTTTGCAAATAGTGGGTTGTGTTTGCCAGCTTTGATTTACAAAACCTCGGGGCAGTTCCAATAACCACATTTCAGTTCAGCTCTATCAATTTCCTGTCCTCTACTTGATACCTGGCCCTCTGCTACACACTGAGGGTGCAGAGAGAAACGAGACACGGCCTCTACCCTTAGAGAGCTCACCATCTGGAAGGGGAGATGGTCATCAAACAGATCATTACAACAGAGCAGTAAGTCCTAAGACAGAGGAAGCACAAGGAATTCTGGCAGCTCATGGTAGGACAAGTAGCCCAGGTACAGGGAACCCAGGAAGGTTTCTCACAAGGGGAGATTCATTGTTTTCCTCCTCACCCCATTTCCCCGCAAGAATTTAAAGGTTTGATGACGTATTAACCAAGTGAAAAGGGAAAGACCTTCCAAGTAGACAGAACAACCTTGAAACGGTATGATGATTTGGATGAAAAGTGAGAGGCCCAATGCAGTTAAAGCATGGTATCCCTGAGACGGGAGAAGAGAGTAGGGAGAAAGACAGGGACAGATGGCACTAATGTGGCATTGAGCTTCCTTTTATACCAAATTAGGGAGAAGGTCAGAGCATGGCACATGCATAAAATTATCTTTTAGAGGAAAAAAATCCCAAGAAATTAACAAAAAAACAAAGAACACAGGCTCAAACAGAATGAATTTTATTTCCTACTAATTTACGTGGGACTTTTAGAAGAGGGATATCCCAAAATAAAACAACTCCAACAACTACTTTAAGGTGTCACAACTCAAAGAGGGTGTAAGTCACTCCTTTTAAATTTTAATAGCACCTTGTTATCTTCCTTTTAGCACCTGTCGCTTTCTGCTTGGGAGCATAAGTATCTGTGTCTTATCTCTAATGGTTTATCAGCCCTCTGAGTGTGAACCAGGTCTTGTTCATTCATCCTATAAAATTTTATTACAACCCAGTCTGAATAGGCAAGGCACCCTCAACAATGCCTAGCACATAACAGACATTCAACAATTATTTCAGAACACCAGAGTTACATGATATCAGAACTAAAAGACTCTTTTTAATTTTTTAAAGTTTGTTTGTTTGTTTGTTTGTTTGTTTATTTATTTATTTTGAGAGAGAGAGAGCAAGCACAAGCGGGGGAGGGACAGAGAGAAAGAGAGACACAATCTCAAGCAGCCTCTGCACTGATGGTGCAGAGCCTGATGCGGGGCTTGAACCCACGAACTGTGAATCATGACCTGAGCCAAGATCAAGAGTCGGACATTTAACCAACTGTGCCACCCAGGCTTCCCTCAGAGCTGAAAGAGTCTTAAAGATAATTCTAATCCAGTTCCTCAGCCTTTATGAAGACTCATAAAAGCTATGGACTCTCTTCCCAGAAAAAAAATCACACACAGAAAACATTTTACATATAATTTCAGGGCCTACAATGCCCAGAGGGGTAAAGTTAACTTATCCAGAGTTGTGAAGGTGTAATAAGTAGCATAACCAAACCTAGAACACAAGTTTCCTGGTTCCCAGTTAAGGTCTCTTCCCACTACAAACCACAAATGAACAATTTATTTGGGTTGTTCCCTGCTGGGAGGCTGCCAGATGTGGCAATGTTCCTCTGAAATTCCTTACTACAAAGATGACGCTCAGGAGAACATGCAAGTTTAGTGGCTTCTGAGGCCCAAAGACAGTGGTGGACCTCTGCCAAGGAGAAAGAGGGGCAGCAGGAGATGTTCAGGGTTACATGGAAGCATTACAATAAACCAAAGAACCAAAAGTGATGTTGAAGTCTCCCTAAGTAGAAGAGCAAAAGCCTTCTTAACTGTACTGTTTACAGGAAGTGCTAGAATCATGACTCAAAGCCAGACCTTCTGACTTTCAGGCCGGTGTTGTGTCCACCTCACCAACAAAATCCTCTGCACATCCACAGAAATCTAACCACCACTGAAGCAATCCTGTTGCTGTGGGAATCCTAAGAAATGGGCTAAATAATCTTAGAATGCTTGGAACTAACTCCCAGTTATCTGTGATAATGGATTCAAGGAACATCAACATATTTTAAATCTGCAAATACTATAAAACTATTTGGCTGAAAATGTAATCTGCCTCTACTTGCCACAAACCATTCAAGTCAAGTGCATATCATTTAATGTGAGGTCCATACTGAAATAAGTACTAAGAAGATACTCTTTTAAAGTACCACAAGTAATGAAGCCAAATCATTTGCGTTTCCCTGTGATAACCTGGTATATGGACAAGATCAAGAGCTGGCAGAAGCAGCCCCACCGTAGATAATATCCAAATGAAATAACTGGAGATGACTAAAGGATGACCCCCCATCCTTTCTACCTCCAATATTATCCAACCAGTGTGTGTCTGATCTTTAGTTCTTGGCAAAAGTTGTACACTGTCCTTTTCTAAAATGGACCCCTGTTCCCTTTACCTCCTGGGCTTTAACTAGGTGCTTATATCTTCCAATGCCATGGGTAGGCTTTGTCTTGTAGTGCCGACTGGTGCTCAACAGAATGCCACCTAAAAGACAGAAAATAAGACAAACCGGTTTCAAAACTCTTCCAGGGCAGACAGATCACACATGAAGAGACAAATTTTCCACCACAAGACTGGGAATATTTGAGGACAGCAGGCCACTTACCGATTAAAGGACTAGAGCTACTTCTTAATCCTGGACTGACTCTCAGTTTACCCCTTTTTTTCTCAACTTTTGGGCCCTGGACTATATCCAATCCCCACTACCTATCTTTCCTTGAGAAATTATCTCCTGCTACAGCCACTGGTGGTAGGAGGACAAAATACTTTCTCACAGTGTTCTTGTTTTCTCTTGTCCCCCAACAGGCAATAATCCTTTTAAAGTTTCTCATATGGGCCATACAGAGAAGGAGATGGGTGACAAATATAGCCAGGTAAGAGGACAATCACAAATTTCCACAAAGTTTTACAAACCATCTATTTATTTGTGCTAATATAGAACAACTTCCAACACACATTGCCAAGTGAATAACAACAAAAATAAAAACCTAAGATACAGAACAGTGTGTATGAATACTAAGCATAAACCAGGATCTCCATATACATATTTATTGTGGTAGGCCCAGAGATGCACCACTTGGATCTACCTTCAGGAAAGCCCTTTAATCCTAATTATTTTTATCCCTGTTTACAAATAAACTGTAGCTTGACACATGAAAAGATGTTTAACATCACTCATCATCAGGGAAATGCAAGTCAAAACCTATCAGAATGGCCAAGATCAAAAAAACGAGAAACAAGTGTTGCAAGGATATGGAGAAAAAGGAACCCTCTTGCGATGTTGGTGGGAATGCAAACTGGTGCAGCCACTGTAGAAAACAGTATGGAGGTTCCTCAAAAAAGTTAAAGATAAGGGACTCCTGGGTGGCTCAGTTGGCTAAGCATGCAACTCTTGATTTTGGCTCAGGTCATGATCTTCCAGTTGTGAGATAGAGCCCCACGTCAAGCTCCACACTGGGCATAGAGCCTGCTTAAGATTCTCTCTCTCTCTTTCTCTTTCTCTCCCTCTCTCTCCCTCTGCCTCTCCCCTCCACACACTCTCTCAAAAATAAAATAAAATAAAATTTTTAAATAAAGCTAAAAATAGAACTACCCTACAATCCAATAATTGCACTTCTGGGTATTTACCAAAAAAAAAATACAAAAACACTAATGCAAAGAGATACATCCATCCTGTTTATAGCAGCATTATTATGGAAGCAGCCCAAATGTCCATTGATAGATGAAAGGAAGTAGTGTGTGTATATATACAAAGGACTATTATTCAGCCATAAAAAAAAGAATGAAATCCTGCCATTTGCAACAACATGGATGGATCTAGGGAGTATAATGTTAAGTGAAATAAGTCAGTCAGAGAAAGACAAATACCATATGATTTTGGTCATATGTAGAATTTCAGAAACAAAACAAATAAGCAAAGAAAAAAGAGAGAGAAAAAGAAACAGATTTTTAACTTTAGAGAACAAACTGATGGCTATCAGAGGGGAGGTGCATGGGGGAGGGGTAAAATAGGTGATGGGGATTAAAGAGTATACTTACCATGATAAGCACAGGGTAATGTATGGAATTGCTGAATTACAATACTATAGACCTAAAACTAATATAACACTGTATGGTAGCTATACTGGAACTATTTATTTTTTATTAATTAATTTATTTTTTTAATGTTTATTTATTTTTGAGACAGAGAGAGACAGAGCATGAACAGGGGAGGGTCAGAGAGAGAGGGAGACACAGAATCTGAAGCAGGCTCCAGGCTCTGAGTTGTCAGCACAGAGCCCGACGCGGGGCACGAACCACGAACCGTGAGATCATGACCTGAGCCGAAGTCAGACGCCCAACCGACTGAGCCACCCAGGCGCCCCAAGGAACTATTTATTTTTTAAAAAGCATGAGTAGAGCGGGGGCAGTGAGAGAGGGGGACAGAGGATCTGAAGCAGGCTCTGCACTGAGAGTAGTGAGCCCAATGCGGGGCTATAACTCATGAACTGTGAGATCACGGCCTGAGCCAAAGTCAGACGCTCAACTGACCAAGCCACCCAGGAGCCCTGGAATTGGAATTAAAATTAAAAACTTAATTTAAAAAGAAAAAAGAGGGGCGTCTGGGTGACTCAGTCAGTTAAGTGGCCAACTTCAGCTCATGTCATGATCTCGCAGTTTGTGGCTTCAAGCTCCGCATCGGGCTCTGTGCTGACAGCTCAGAGCCTGGAGCCTGCTTCGGATTCTGTGTCTCCCTCTCTCTCTGCCCCTCCCCAACTCGTACTGTGTCTCTGTCTCTCTCAAAAAATAAAAAATGTTAAAAAAAATTAAAAAGAAAAAAAGAAACTATAGTTCAAAAGATATAGTGAATTGGCCAAGGTCATCCAGCAAGTGAAAGGCAGAACTGCAATTTAAACCCAGGTCTATCTCACTGAACAGCCTGTACTCAGATGGGTTATTATAACGTCTGAATTTCTGGAATATAAATTCTGGCTAGATATGATCTTTCCTAGCTCAGATATCAGTTTCTTATCTCTACTCTTTCACTAGAACCAGCCCTCCACAGCTCTTCTCTGTCTCTCTTACTCACTGTCTACCTTCTGGAGAAGTGTTAGTCCTAGGTTCTGCTCCCTTTCCTCCTAGTTCCTGTGGTCCTGCCCTCATCTTCCCCAGGGCCACCATTCTACAGGGAGGTTAAAAAGAAAATGGTGTGAAGAAGTGAAATGTTTCTTAGGCTTCTCTTTTCTAAAATGGACTTCCAAGCAGGTCTGCTCTATGCCAGGCCAATCAGAGATTGGCTTCAGAGCCAATCCTGCATTTACAACCCACACTATTTCATCAAGACAAACCCTAGATATCATGAGTCCCTTCCATGATATGCATTACTCCACATTTACTAGTACATGCCAAAAACTGTATAGACACTGGGACAAAGATGACTAGAATATGCCCCTTTCCCTGGAGACACTCAATGGGTACTAGGGAAAGATGATAGGAAAGCAGATAATTACCTTATGGTGCACAAATTGCTTTAATAGAGATGAGAACAAGGTAGTGAGCGCCTAGAGGAAGGAACAATGAATCTGCCTCGGTGGGGGGAGGTGGTGGGAGTAGGGGAGGGTAATGGGAATAGGTTCAGAAGAGGTAACAGATGCATTCTTTAAAGAGGAGCAAGAATTTACCATTCAAGGAAGAAGGAGGTATTTTTGACAGAGGTTCCAAAGGAGCACTGAACACAACTGAGGTATCTTCTTGGCTACTATCCCAATTCTGTCTCTCTGAATCTAAGACCTTTGACCCTTTGAGTCTTCAGGTTCCAGAGCTGTAGTATGAAGCTTACTGTCTAGTGGGAGGAGGGAATCATTAACGGAATAGTCACAAAATAAATATAAAATTACAAATTGTGATACTGAAAAAAAAAGCACAGAAGGCTATGGCCATACAACCGGTGGATCTATTTTAGACTGGAAGATCAGAGAAGCCCTCTCTGAAAAAAATGACATGTGAACTGAGACCAGAATTCAGAGGAAAATAGTGGTTATCCACAAGGATGGGAAGTGATTAGAAAGCAGGAGGAGTGGGAGACTTACTGCTTATTTTATATTCTTTTGTATCTTTATTGTAGATAAAGATATACACATATTATCTATTCAAAAAAATAAATAAAACAAATTGAGACCTGAAAGGAATTTATTAGGCAAAAGACAGAGGATAAATGTTCCAGGGAGAGGGAACAGCATGTGCAAAGGCCCCATTGTGGGACACCACTTGGCACATTCAAGGAAGAGAAATGCTGTCAGTGTGCCTGAAGCAAAGTGAAAAGGGCACAGAAGATACCAGAGACTAGAGCAGGGGTGGGAACACACCACTCTCGGCCTTGTGAAGGGTTTGGATTTCAAGCTGAACAGCCTAAAGCAGGGAAAGTATATGACTGGTATGTTTTTAAAAGATCTCTTTGGTTGATGTATGGACAAGGGGGTGGGGAAAGAGAACGTGGGTAGGTTAGGAGATTCAAGCAGTAGCCTTGGCTAAGTTGTTGTTGATCTCACTGTATCTACATCCCCCCCATTCCATCCTCTAGAGCTTGCTCCTCAGGCACAGAAAGAACGCTTGCCATTCTGTATAAGCCACGCAGTTGTCTTGTCGTGCCTCTGTGCCATACTGGGCGGCCCCCCTGCCGGGACTACACCTCTCGGACTAGTGAAATCCTAGCCAGCCTCCAGCGCCAGCTCAAATATCACCATCTCCATGAACCTACTCTGTTGCCCTAAACATACAAAGACCATCGAATTTACTTTGTGGTTATAATTCTTGGATACTTCCGCTTTATAGTGAAACGTCCTGTGTAAATAAAGAAGAAAACTCAGATTCCAACCACCATCTTTAAGTACACAGAAACTGAATCACCGCCACCTCCCCGCTGGTTTCAAAAAGGTGATCTTTGAGATGGTGACACATCTTAGGCGAAAGCGCCACACTGCCTGCCTCAGCCTCTCATCCGCTGGAATTCCTTGGCGAATAAGCATTTTCAAATTCAGTTTAGGGCAATTCCTATAATTAGAGCAGCTGGTTAATTAAAAAGCTGGTTCAAGCTACTGTTAAATTAACCATTTTCCCCCTTAAATGAAAGGTTTTGGTCAAATTACCAGTGTTTAAACAGCTTAATGAGCCAGTTGTTTACGTTATAAAATGTACCAGTTTGAAAGCCTCTGATTTCTAATAAGTTCAACTGAATTCTTCCCCTGCTCCTAGTCATCAAACTGGCTTTCCTGCTGTCACATTAACATTGCAGCCTCCTAAGAGGAAAGGCAACTCTTTTCACTGAAGACACAGAACCCCAGGGTTTCAAAAGGAGGCTCTGAAGATCTTTCAATTAGCACAATTATAGGATGTAATCAGTATTGACTTCTCCCACATCACATCCCTTTACTTTATATATGCCAGCGTGACTGTCCTTCAGTGTCCTTGCTTATTAAACTGAAAACTAAACCCATTAATCTAGGATGGGGTAAACAATGTCATTTTACTTATTTCTCTTTCAAAATTAGCACAAGTAATTTTAGCAGGACTATGCTGGAGAGAAAGAGAAAATTACTGGGGTAGCCCCAGTCAGGATTAATTACAGGATATTCTCTCCATTCAGATCCTTACACAACACAAGGGCAGGTATACCCCAGCACCTGACAAATAGTATGTGCTCAGAAATTGCTCTTTTTTTTTTTTAAAGGTTTTTAAGATATTTTACCAAGACAAACTACAATGAAAAACTTTTCCAGTTTTTCTAATTATAGTACACTGAACTACCTGGATTTGAATGTGCCAGGTTTCTCTGATTCCATCTTTTTGCTCATGCTGTAATGAGAGGACTCTGAGTTCTCTTTATTTAAGCTCCTTAGACTTCTTTTTATGTATTTACTTCTACCTCTCTATGTACGTTTAAATCAGTAAGAAAAAGACAATCACTACAACCATGCCCATCTCTTGGAGAGAGCAGCTGGGATGGTACCCAAGCCCACAGAGAGAATGACGGGTAAAGGTAAGAATAGGGCACTGCTCCCCACTCTTTTCTGAAAATCGTTATAATTCAATCTTGGAATTTCTGACATTAAGGATATCTCAAAGAACTCGTGAAAAATGTCAACAAAACTATGTCCTTTCAAGTAGAATTATCTTGGCATGCCAGCATTGGTGAGCTTCTCTGGGCCTTCTAGGCACTAGGATTCCCTGACAACAATTATAAAATGGGCAAAGGAAAAGACAAATGGCAGGTAAATATATGAAAATACAGTCAACCAACTAGTAATCAAACACATGCAAACTACAAATACGAAGGATAGCATTTTTTAACTTATAATATTACCAAATATTAACAAAAATTTTTTTAACGTTTATTCATTTTTGGGAGACACAGAGAGACAGAGTGTGAATGGGGAAAAGACAGAGAGGCAGACGCAGAATCCAAAGCAGGATCCAGGCTCTGAGCTGTCACCACAGAGCCTGACGTGGGGCTTGAACTCATGAGCCATGAGATCATGACCTGAGCCAAAGTCGGACACTTACCCAACTGAGCCACCCAGGCACCCCATAATATTTCCAAATATTAAAAAAAAAATAGTAGCATTCAACGTTGATGAGTGTAAAAAAGGGGGATTCTCAAATACCAAATAAGTATAAAATAGCACAATCTTTCTGGAGACCAATTTGGTAATGCACATCAATAGCTGTAAAATATGCATTTCCTGGGGCACCTGGGTGGCTCACTTGGTTAAGCATTTGACTCTAGATTTCAGCTTGGGTCATAATCTCATGGTTCATGTGTTCAAGCCCTGTGATGGACTCTGGCAGCACAGAGCCTGCTTGGGATTCTCTCCTTTCTCTCTCTCTGCCCCTCCCCCGCTCTCATTCTCTTGAAATAAATAAGTAAACATTAAAAAAAAAGAATGCACACTTCCTTTGATCCAACCAGTTTGACTTTTAGAAATGTATTCTAAGGGGCACCTGGGTGGCTCAGTCGGTTAAGCGTCCAACTTTGGCTCAGGTCATGACCTCGCGGTTCATGAGTTCAAGCCCCACATCGGGCTCTGTGTTGACAGTTCGGGGCCTGGAGCCTGCTTCAGATTCTGTGTCTTCCTCTCTCTCTGGCCCTTCCCCTTTCGAGCTCTGTCTGTCTCTCTCTCTCTCTCAAAAATAAATAAACATTAAAATTCTTGAAAAAAATGTATTCTAAGTTAATAATCAGACAAGAATACAAATACTGGTGTACATGGATGTTTATCATAGTGTTCTTTACATTGAAAAATCCTTTGGGAATGCAAGCTGGTGCAGCCACTCTGGAAAACAGTATAGAGGTTCCTCAAAAAACTAAAAATAGAACTATCCTATGACCCAGCAATTGCACTACTAGGTATTTATCCAAGGGATACAGGTGTGCTATTTCGAAGGGACACATGCACCCCAATGTTTATAGCAGTGCTATCAACAATAGCCAAAGTATGGAAAGAGCCCAAATGTCCATCGATGGATGAATGGATAAAGAAGATGTGGTATATATATACAATGGAGTATTACTCGGCAATCAAAAAGAATGAAATCTTGCCTTTTGCAACTACGTGGATGGAACTGGAGGGTATTATGCTAAGTGAAATTAGTCAGTCAGAGAAAGACAAATATCATATGACTTCACTCATATGAGGACTTTAAGAGACAAAACAGATAACATAAGGGAAGGGAAGCAAAAATAATATAAAAACAGGGAGGGGGACAAAACATAAGAGACTCTTAAATATGGAAAACAAACTGAGGGTTACTAGAGGGGTTGTGGGAGGGGGGATGGGCTAAATGGGTAAGGGGCACTAAGGAATCTACTCCTGAAATCATTGTTGCACTATATGCTAACTAATTTGGATGTAAATTTTAAATAGATAAATAAATAAATAAATAAAATTAAGTAGTAGAACAATAACAACAACAAAAATCCTAGAGACAGCTTAAATTTCTCTAAATAGAAAACTGTTTGAGTAAATTATGTTTACTCAAAAGGATCCCTACAGGATCTTTTTCAATAGATTTTAACATGCCCTATTTGATCCTAGCTTTAAAAACAAAATAAAACCCCCAAAAGCCTCAGATTTAAGTACCTTTCAAATACTAAAATATACTATAAAACTATAGTAACCAGTAGTATTAAGAAGGGTTAGTAGTGGCATCAAATATACAGACAAATCAATGGAACAAAGTTAAAATAATCCCAGATCTATATGGAAACTTAGTATATGAGTTTCAATCTATGGATTTTTCAATCAATGGATGTTTCGATAAATGTTGAAACAACTGACTACCCATTTTTTTTGGGAGGGGGTGGGATTGCATCCCTACTCACTTCTAATTCCAGATGGATTACATATATAAAGGGGAAAAAATACCAGAAGATAACATGAAGATTAAACTAATCCTGGAACAGATATCTTTCTAAGCAAGTATCAAAATCTAGAAATCAAAGATTAATAAACTTAGGTATATAAAAACGTAAAACTTCTTTCCAACAAAAAACACAAAAAGTCAAGAAACAGATAACTAGAAGCAATGCAAAGCAGAGATGACAGAAAAATGCTAATTTCCTTAATATATTAAAACTATGTAAAATGAAAAAGCAAACAATCCAATAAAAAAATGGGCAAAAAATATAGACAGGCAGTTCATAAGGAAAGAAATACAAATAGACAATAAAAATATGGAAAGATGATAAACTCTCTCAAGAAATGTAAATTATGAGACATAATTTTTTACTATCAAAAAAATAAGATTTTTTTTTAAACCCAGTTTTGACCAGAGAATAGAAATGTAAATTAATACAGCTTCTCTGAAGGGCAATCTGATGATACTTACCAAAAATTTTAATCACAATCCATTGACTCAGCAATTTCAATTCCAGGAATTTATCTTACAAATGTACAGGAACAAGATCACAAAGAAGTATAAAGATTGTTGCTGCAGCATTTTTTTGAAATAGCAAAAACTAAGAACAACCTAAATGTCCAGCATTAAGACACAGTTATACACACATAAAATATATATGCTCGTATATGAACACAACTTCTTGAAAAATATATAAGAAATCGTGATCAGTAGATACCACTGGGAAGTAAGACTGGGAAACAGAAAATTCAACTTTTCATCATACACCTTTTTGTACAGTTTATATTTATGTTTATCCTATGCATCCATAAGTGCATTTACAATTCTTAGTTGATAATTTTAATTGTAATTAAGAAAAAAAAAAAAACTTTACTCAGAACACATGCCAGTTCAAAATGAATTTTGCCTCTAATTGACAGGTAAGAGAAGAGACCAAAGCTAGGAAATAAGTGCACTTGATCATAATCTCTTTTTAAAACAAAACGAAACAAAATAAAATGAACATCTAGCAAAATGTTAGTAATTGCCCAATCTGGGTTTATGTGATATATTATCTTTTTTTTTTCTCTTCCTTATTTTTTTAATCTTTCAAAATAAAAAGTGTAAAAGAGAAAAAAAACACGTTAAAAAAACAAACACAACACCTTTCCTGGACCCCACATTCCTCTCCACCTCCTTCTAATTCTCTCTGTTCCTGCTCTGAGGTCATAAAAACATTGTAACAGCTTTCTCTAGCTCTCCAACCCCTATTCACTTGTCAACTCACAGTTGACTTCCACAACTAGCCCCACCCCACCTACACAACACACTGCTTTCCTAAGATCACCAGTGACCTCCATGTTGCTAAAGACAAAGAATGTTAGGGTCTTATCTTTCATGATCTCTCAGCAGCACCCAGTGCTAACTCCAACATACTTGACCACTCTTTCCTTCTTGAAACATTCTCCTTGTGTCTGACATGAAATTATACTATGCTGGTTTTCTCCTACCAGTTTGGCCTCCTTTTTTCAACCTCATTAGCCATCTCTTTCACCCTCTACCCAGTTTTTAAATGTTGGAGTTCCTAAGGGCCTGATTCTTGGGCCTTTTCTCCACTTATTCTCCTCACATGATCCCATTCACTGTCATAACGTCAATTAACATTGACAATATGATGGTTTCCAAATGTACAGTTTCAATCCAGACCTATAATTTGAATTCAGTATCAATGTATCCAATGGGCTACTATCCTCCCCATAGGCACTCCAATTCAACATGTTCAAAGCCAGACTCAAAATCTTCCCTTCAGGCACCTGGGTAGCTCAGTCAGTTGAGCATCCCGACTTTGGCTCAGGTCATGATCTTGCTGCTTGTGGGTTCAGGCCCTGCCTCCAGGCTTTGTGTTGACAGCTTAGAGCCTGGAGCCTGCTTCGGATTCTGTGCCTACTCCTCTCTCTGCCCCTGCCCCACTCACGATCTGTCTCTCTCTCTCAAAAATAAATAAACGTTAAAAAAAATTAAAAAACAAAATCTTCCCCTTCGAACTGTCCAATATAAGGCAGTACATTCAAAATAACTATACTTATATCTTCAAGGTAGTAGAGACATATTCACTATGGATTAAGAAAAAAAAAGATTATAAAACATTACATCATTTGTTCCCATCACTGCAAAACAAACAAAATCCATCCCTCTATCCACCTACTTATGTATGTATGTATGTATATATCTATGGAGAAAGAGATATAAACGCCTAGAAAAAGACCCGTTAGGATACACAACAAAATGTTAAACAATAACTTTTTTTTTAAACAATAATTTCTGAATAGTATTATTTTTATTTTCTGTCTACTTCAGCTTCTTGTGTATATGTATGTTTATTTCCCATATTCTTTAAATGCATGTCTTTCAATTTTATAATTAGATATTCTTAGTTATTTTTTTAAATCTCCTGAGAGGATGCCATATGAAGTTCAGGGCACCTGAATCGGGGCACCTGGGTGGCTCAGTTGGTTAAGCGTCCGACTTGGGCTCAGGTCATGATCTCATGGTTGGTGCGTGAGTTCTAGTCCTGCATCCATCTCTCTGCTGTCAGCAGGGAACCTGCTTCAGATCTTCTGTCTTCTTCTCTCTCTACCCCTCCCCCAATTGTACTCTCTCTCTCAAAAATAAACAAACATTTTTTAAAAAATGAAGTTCAGGGCATCTGTTATGAAATTTTCTTGCTTAAATGGTTTAATTTAAATCTTGTCAAGCTTTTAGATCTAACTTCCAGGTTGTAGGAAGGAGACAGAACATGTTCTACAACACCAGTAGGAAACAATCAGACAAATCAAGAAGGGAGGACATTCTATAAGACAGATGGTCTGACCTAGTCAAAAAGTTACTGTTATGTAAGTGATGAATCATGGGAATCTACTCCCGTAGCCAAAAGCACACTGTATGCACTGTATGTTAGCTAACTTGACAATAAATTATTTTTTTTAATGTTACTATTAGAGAGAAATAAAAAAAGTGGTAGAACTGCTCTAGATTAAAAGTGACATAACAGTGAAATACAAAGTGGGAAATTTCACAGGCTTTTGGTTATAAACAATGCCCAGAAAAGACATTTTGCAGGTAATTACGGAAATGGATAGATATTAGATGATATGGGAGCATTACTATTAATTTTCCTGAGTGAGATGATAGTATTGCAGTTCTTTAACAGAATGTAGAGAATGTTCTTACTTCTAGAAATGCTGAGCTGTTTAAGAGTGAAGTGTCATGATGCCTGATAGAGAAAGCAAAATGTTAACAACAAATTATTCTAAATGATGGGTAGAGAGGTACCTGGGTGGCTCAGTCGGTTAAGTGTCCGACTTCGGCTCAGGTCATGATCTCACTGTTCATGGGTTTTAGCCCCACGTTGGGCTCTGTGCTGACAGCTCAGAGCCTGGAGCCTGCTTCAGATTCTGTGTCTCCCTCTCTCTCTGCCCCTCTCCTGCTCACACTGTCTCTCTTCAAAAAAATGAATAATTAAAAATAAATAAATAATTGGTGGGTAGAAAAGTGTTCACTGTATGTTCTTAGGGAAAAAATTCTTTCTAGACTGTAAGCTTTCCAAATGGCAAGGACTGTATCCTCTCAACGTTGTATCCCAGCACCTGAAACACATCTTGGTACAATAAATGTTTGTTGAGAGAATGAATAAATAAAAATAAGCCCATATTTTGAGATGCTGGGCAGTGGGGCTGGTAGAAATGGTGATGCTCTACATACTGCTGCCATCTTCTGAAAAAAAATAATAGATGTAAAACCTCTTTATGTACTGCCTGACATATGTGAGGCACTCAGTAAACGTTAGTTCCCTTCTTTTCTCCTTTTCCTTTGCCTCTGACTCTTTAGGCAGATGACAGATGTCATTAAAATCAAACAACTACTTTGAAACTTCTCACATAATAGACAAAGTAAAAAGGGAAAGTAATTGGGTTGAAGCATATTGAAATTTATTGAGTTAATCAGATTGAATGGACATTTATTTTGGACAAAATACTGTAAGAAAAGCCCTTGCCTGGTAGATGATAGACATGAAATACAGGTCTGAAATAGTAGGAATTACAATTACAATAATTAATTTTAGGTATTTTATCTCACTGAATCTTCAAATAATTCACTGTAGCTTGTACTATAATTATCCTCATTGTTTTAAGTGAGGAAAGCAAGCTATGGCGAGGTAGCCAAAGGTCACAGAGTAAGTATGCGGTAGAGCTGGAATCCAAACTTCCTATAGAGCTCTTGCTCTTAACCACTACTTTAGATTCTTGCCCATTGCCCAATTCCACGTGAGGGGTGGAATGTGGTCCCAGCCACTCTTCTCAAAGATATGTTAGGAATATTTCTAGACAAAATTATTACAGATCATTAGAGGGTCACTTAAAGCAGGCAGACTATATCAGGAAATAACCACATACCTGCAGAACAGATGGGATTTTCTCCTGAAGTTCTGAATCTAAAAAGAGGGAAAGAGTATGCTGAATAAAATTAGATACCCACATTTAATCTATACCACTACCAAAACGTGTATGCCTCTCATTAAGGATAAGTCAATGCTAGAAATTTCCTTATTCCCTCCTTCCCGTCTTTCCACAAACATTATTAACTGCCTATTGTGTGCCAGACATCCTGAGGATATAAAAATAAGTAAAATGTCTCTCTCTATAGTCTAGTTGGGAGAGAGACATGTAAATAAATGTGAGCCACAATACATTGCTGATCCAGAATGAAAACTTATACAAGATTTGGTGGAACATGAAGGAAAATGTGGTCATTTCTGCTAGGGGGGTAAAACTGTTTGACTGGAGTTTTAAAAATGAAGAACTGTTCTCAACTGTTTAGCCTTAAGGAAAAGCATTCCAGGGAGGGGTATGAAAGTGGTATGTTTGGGGAAGAGCAAGCAGCTGGATATGGGTAGAACTTAAGCAGCAGGGAAAAGGGGAGTTGGTGAAAGAGGTTCTCCTGGGCCAGGTGAGGAAGAACCTCGTACGCTGTGATAAGGAGTTTGGTCTTTACTCTGTATAGGCAGTGGGAAGCTCCTTGCCGAGTTTAAGCACAGGAGTGACACGATCAAGTTTAAGCTTTGGAAAGTTAACCTTGGCAGCAGGTGAGCAATGAATGGGAAGAGGTGAGACTGAGGCAAAAGAACTAGTGAGGTGGTAGTCTTGCATTATTAGAACATGCCCAGGGAGAGGAGAGGAAAGGACAGCAATGACTGCAGACTGAATACCGAAACCAAAGAACATGGAAGAGAATAATACGGCTCTGTCAGCTCACTAGGTTATCAGGTTCAGCATCCTGCGAAGTTTTGAAACTAAATTGCAGAACAAGTTGGGAGACAAGCAGATCTGTGATTAAATGCTGACTCTACCACGTTCAAACTGTGACCTTCAACAAGTTCTTTTAGATCTCTGTAACTCAGTTATCTCCTCTTTAAAATGCAGATAATAATAGTATAATCCCATGAGACTGAAAATCTATCTTAAACTCTCTGAGCCAGTTTCCTCTTTTGTAAAATGACAATATTTATATTTGTCCTGCCATGTTTTTGTAAAGATTAGAGAGAACATGTAAAATGGTTCTATAGTAAGTAACTACTTATTGAAGAGTTGACTGATTAATGATGGAAAAATAGATTAAGATGGAAAGGGAATAATAGGAGAGAGGCCTCAATAAATGTAAAGGATTAAAGAAATCATTCAGGCTCATGACTGTCATGTGGTCCAGGGAGATATACAATTCATTGTTTTATATTATATGGCCGCCACACATAAAACACTCAGTGAATATCTCTACTGAATAGAGAAATAAACCACCAAATGCCATTCATTATCATCTAGAGAAGATGGGAGGTAGCAAACTATATATGCAAGGCAGTGAAAAAAGAACTTGGGTTTGAATCCTAACTCCAACAACATATTAGCTATGTCATCTTAGAGCAATTAATTTACCTCTCTGTACCTAAGTTATTTATGTATAAAATTAAGATAATACGACCTGTTTCACGAGATCACTATAAGGATCTATTCGTTCATTAAACAAATATTTATTAAATGCCTACTATGTGCAAGACACCATTCTAGGCTCTAAGGATACAGCAGGAAACAACACTAACAAAATCCTTATCTACATGATGCTTATATTCTAGGGGACAAATAGGGAAGACAATTTAAATATCCGGTATCTGTACACATACATATATATAAAATGTGTCAGGTGGTGATACCTGCAATGAAGAAAAACAAAGCAAGGTAGGAAATAAAGTCTGATTGGGGTGGAGGGAGCTATTTTACATAGGGTAGTCATTGTAGACCTCTCTGATAAGATGACATCTGGGCACAAACCTGAATAAGGTAAGGGGGTCAAGCCATATGGATATCTAAGGGAAGAATGGGCAAAGATCCTGGGGTAGGAGAGTGCTTAGATCATCAAGGACTAGAAAGGGAGCCACCAGTATGGCTAAAACTGAGTAAGTAGTAGTATGCGGATGAGGGAACAGATTATGTAAAGCCTTGCAGGATATGGTGGAGTGTAGATTTTATTTTGAGTAAGATGGGATACCGTTGGAGAGTTCTGAGAGAGAAACTTGATTTTAAAAAGAACCACTCTGGAGGTACCTGGGTGGCTCAGCTGGTTAAGCCTCCAATTCGAGTTTGGCTCAGGTCATGATTTCACTGGTCATAAGTTCAAGCCCCACATCGGGTTCTGCACTGACAGCTCGGAGCCTGCTTGGGATTCTCTCTCCCTCTCCCTCTCCCTCTCCCTCTCCCTCTCCCTCTCTCTCTTCCTCTATCAAAATAAATAAAAAACATTAATAAATAAATGGACCACTCCGATTAGAAGACAAAACTAAGTTTTGTCAAATACAAACTAAGTTTTGTCTTCTATCCTTCACACTAAAATCAAAAAGGAGGAACAGTTAGGAGGCAGGATGATGGTAATAAAGAAGATTAGAAGGAACTGGTCCCTAGTAGTTTAGCAAAACAGAAAGCATGAGACCTGAAACTGGAGGTGAGAAATGGTCTGATTCTGTATATATTTCATAAGTAGAGCTGAGAGGATTTGTTAAAGAATTGGATGTACAGTGAGAAAAATAACAGTGTCAAGACTGACTGCAAGAACTTTGGCCTGGGCAACTACATGAATGGAGTTGTCATTTACTGAGAATGGGGAAAGAGAAAGATGGCAGGAGAGTTAATACTTGAGATGTTTAGCAGACACACAAATGGAGATGATGAAAGACAAATGATGGGTGAACCCTAGCCGAGTGCAAATATTGGCTATATTTAAACACTGTTATTAATATCCTTACCTTAAGAGAGAAAAGACTTGCTTAAAAATGGTATCATTCCTTGGACACAGCACCTACAGCAAAATAGCCATGTTAGGACAACCTTAACCATTCATAGCCTTCCAAGCACTTCTTCAAAAAGAGGCTAGAAACTCAAAGCACACAAACCAAAAAGAACCCAAAGGCTCTCGTCTAGCAAAGATGATGTCCTTCAGTTGACAACAAATATGTAAGCAAACCAAAGTCATCTTCTTTCTTATTCCACCCACTATAGGAAATGCTAAAAAAAACAAAACAAAACAAAACAAAAAACCCAGAAGTTCTCTTTCCATGCTGCTCTTTTTTTTTTTTTACCTTATTTTCCCTTTCCAATTTAATCTTTTTCTAACATCAATCAACAACTATGCATCTGCCAAGCACAGGCACCATGCAAGGGACTTTCTTAATTCTTCCTTAATTTTCAACACACTGCAAGGCAATTTTACAGGTGAGACAGCTGAGGCTGTCTCACTGTTTTACTGTTTTACTCCAGACGCTATGCCTCTGTTACAGCATAGTCTCAATAATAATAATAATAATAATAATAATAATAATAAATGCCAATATCAACAAAACAATGACAGGAGACAGTAGCAGTGGCAACTTCCCTGAGTTTCCACCCTCCCCAGTTAGTTCAAGCTCACTCTGCCCTACTGGCATCCATTTGAAAGATCAGTGGTATAACTTTACTAAGGGAGTGTTTAACATAGAGGTCTTTTTATAAAGTAACTAGATAATAAATACTAAATGTCCTAAGACTCTCTAATGTAAAGAGACAGTCCTGTCCTCTACAGGTAACAATTTAAATCCCTTCAACATGTACATGTTAAAAACCTATTACACAAAGAAAGTCTGAGAAACTGTCATAGATAAGAGAAGCCTAAGGAGACATGATGACTAAATGTAATGACTAAATGTAATATAATATCCTGGATGGAATCCTGGAACAGAAAAATGACATTAGATTTTAAAAAAATGAAAGAAATAGGAAAAAAATATGGACTTTAGTTAATAATATATCAATATCAGTTGATTAATTTATGAAAAGTGTAAGATAATAATAGTCAAAACTGGATGTGTGGTATGTGGAAATTCTCTGTACTCTCGTTGCAACTTTTCTGTAATTCTAAAACTAAAATAAAATAATTCTAAAACTAAAATAAAATAAATTTTATTTTGGGGTCTGGATGGCTCAGTTGGTTAAGCTTCCGACTCTTGATCTTAGCTCAGGTCATGATCTCATGACTCGTGAGATTGAGCCCGGTATCAAGCTTTGTGCTGACAGCACAGAGCCTGCTTGGGATTCTCTCTCTCCCTCTCTCTCTGCCCCTCCCCTGCTCACACACACTCTCTCTCTCAAAATAAACAACAAAAAAATAGTTTTTTTAATATAATAAAATAAATTTTATTTTTTAAAAGGCTGTTACATGCCAACTACTGTGCTAAGTGTTAAAGGGAATATAAAAACAAATGTAACAACATAGACAGACTTTGAAAATATTACACTAAGTGAAAGAAGCCAGTCACAAAGAGCCAGATATTGTATGACTCCATTTATATGAAATACCCAAAACAGGCAAACCTATTGAGAAAGAAAGTAGATTAATGGTTGCCTTACAGCTAGAGTCTGAGATGGTGGGGATGACACCTAAGGGATATGGGGTTTCTTTTTGGGGTGACCAAAATGTTCTAAAATAGATTGTAGTGAAGGATGCACACTCTGTGTGTGTGTGTGTGTGTGTGTGTGTGTGTGTGTGTGTGTGTGTTTTAAAGTAATCTCTAAGCCCAACGTAGGGCTTGAACACATGCTCTTCCATACTCTACTGGATGAGCCAGCCAGGCACCCCATACTCTGAATATATTAAAAGCCATTGAGGGGCGCCTGGGTGGCGCAGTCGGTTAAGCGTCCGACTTCAGCCAGGTCACGATCTCGCGGTCCGTGAGTTCGAGCCCCGCGTCGGGCTCTGTGCTGACTGCTCAGAGCCTGGAGCCTGTTTCCGATTCTGTGTCTCCCTCTCTCTCTGCCCCTCCCCCGTTCATGCTCTGTCTCTCTCTGTCCCAAAAATAAATAAACGTTGAAAAAAAAAAGCCATTGAATTGTACACTTTATTTTTTTTTTAATTTTTCTTTTTTTTGAACGTTTATTTATTTTGGGGACAGAGAGAGACAGAGCATGAACGGGGGAGGGGCAGAGAGAGAGGGAGACACAGAATCGGAAACAGGCTCCAGGCTCTGAGCAGTCAGCACAGAGCCCGACGCGGGGCTCGAACTCACGGACCGCGAGATCGTGACCTGGCTGAAGTCGGACGCTTAACCGACTGCGCCACCCAGGCGCCCCGAATTGTACACTTTAAATGGGTGAATTGTATGGTATATGAATTGTATCTCAACAGAGCTGCTAAAAAAATGTAAGCACAATCCCTGTCCTGTAGGAGTTTGAATGGCTGGAGATACAGACATACATCTATATTAAACAGCTAAGTGGGCACCTGGGTGGCTTGGTTGGTTGAGGTTCTGTCTGACTTTGGCTCAGGTCAGGATCTCATGGTTCATGACTTTGAGCCTGGCATCCAGCTGGCTACAGTCAGTGCAGAGCCTACCTGGGATCCTGTCTCCCTCTCTCTCTCTGCCCCTCCCCCTCTTGCACTCTCTCTCTAAAAAATAAATAAGCCTTAAAAAATAAAATAAAATAAAAATAAACAGCTAGGCAATATACCACAAGCATTATATGATTTAAGACAAAATAGGTGATACGAATAATAAGGACCTCTGGCAGGAAATTCAGGTGGAGATGGCCAGGAGAAGTTCTTAGCGTTTAGGGTGATACAGACACTGAGAATCTGCTCAAAGTCATGAACATTCTCCCCAGAAGATTCACCCATACACCACTATGCTAAACTAAGAGCTCCTCAGGTGCAGAGGTCATGTTGTATTCTTCTCAGGCACGTTGTAGACTTTCAGTCAAGGTTTGTTTTTGTGAATAAATAAATGATTAGAAAGTGAATGAATGCCATTTATTAAGCACCCACATCTATTTTGTTGAGTACCTACCATGCATCTGAATCAGAATAAGTATTATTACCTCATTTTACAGTTGAAGAAATGGAGGTTAAGTAATCTACCCAAAGTCAAACAGCCACTATCAGAACTAGCATACGATCTTAGAATTCTCTGACTCTAAAGTCCATAATTTTCCCACCATCTATATCCTCTCTCATATGTGTTAGTGCTTAAGAAATTGGGCTGGGGGTGATCAAATTTAGGAAAAGTCTCTCAGAGAATGTGAGGTCATGAAGATTGGAAAGGATATGAATAGATGGAAGGAAAGGCAAAATGCATAGGCAATCCTTAAAACTGCAATTAAACCAGATACTAAAAGACTTTGTAATTATGTGCACAATATGCTTAACCTAATATTAGCCCGCATAAAAAGCAGGTAGGCAACGGGGAGCCTTGGGAGACAGAAGCTCCAGCCGCCAGCCATCACACCTTGGCCAGTACTTCCCCTCTGTGAAGCTGGAGCAGATTAGTCTAAGATTCCTCCAGGCCCAAGGTCTACCAACCGTGACAAACAGAATAGAAATGAGTGAAGAAAATATATTAAGTGGGTTACCTCACACAGAAGAATTGGATGGGAAGAAAGATCTAGAGGACACTGATTTTTCCTCACTTTAATCATTCAGATTTCTGAGTCTCTACAAAAGCAAAGGATTTAATTATCTAAAAGCCAGGATTAAGGGTTGACAACTTTCTGGAAGACATTCAAATTGTAGCGTGAACTCTCCCTTTCAGCTCTGGGAAATGTGATTCCTCTTCCCTGCGATGCTCGGCATTATTTATCAGAACAAAAGTAATCTATTTTGGGACTGTATCCACAAATACCCACTCCCCCCCAATCAGCAAATGAAAAGCAGCGATAGCTCCACAGCAAATGGGAGAGGAGGTGGTGACGCTAGTGAATGAATGAATGAATGAGGACACAGCTGCTGCAGTGGGTTACAAAAATACTTGTGCCATGAGCTCAGGAGCCAAGAACCAGGGGACTGCGCAGCTACAGAGAACTGAAGTCATGGGGAGAAATCTATACGGAATGAGTATCGTCACACACCCAGAACCCCAGGGTGAGTGGTGACAACAGTGAGTCAGGGGCCCATGAAAGCACCTGAAAGTTGTTTTACAAATATTAACAGAATACATTTCTATATCAACAAATATTTAAAGTAGCAGTTACATCACGTATTGAGTACCTTCTTTGTGGTAAGCACTTTACATATACTATTTCAGTTCATCTTTACACTATTCCTCTGATAGAGGCATAATTGAGATAATTGCATCCATTTTATAGAGGAAAAACCAAAGGTTTAGGAAAACTGCCCAAAGTTATAGGTTTGATAAGAGGCACCAAGAATTCAAACCCAAGTCTGAGTGAATCTAAAGTCCACGCCTTCCATTCTACCACACTACCTCTCAAAAGAATGATACTAATTTATATTAGTATGAAATTCATATGCTAATAATAATGGCATCAATAATCCCACCATTCGCTGAGCACCTGCTATATGCCAAACATCATTTCCCTTAATCCTCACAACTATTTGTGAGGTAGGTATTTCTACCCCCATTTAACTGTGAGGAAACCAAAGCTCAGAAAGGTGAATTCATGTGCCTAAAGCACACAGCTGGCAAGTGGTGTTCTGGCCAACTTTTTCCTAAGTTCTTTCAAAATTGCTTTTGTTTGTAGTTTTCCCTTTGGCCAAGTCTCTTCCTCCTATGTTTAATATGTTGACTGTCCAAGTCCATCTTTGCACTGAGTCTTTATGGCTATTAGGAGAACAGATTATAGATTCACACAAACCTGGGTTTAAATACTGAAACTTCCATTTTAATAGCTAGCTGTCTGATCTTTGGCAAGTCACTTAAGAAATATTTGGCCTCTGGGGCGCCTGGGTGGCTCAGTCGGTTAAGTGTCCAACTTTGGCTCAAATCATTTCTCAGTTTGTGGGTTCGAGCCCTGCATCAGACTCCATGCTGCCGGTTCAGAGCCTGGGGCGTGCTTCAGATTCTGTCTCCCTCTCTCTCTGCCCCTCCCTACTCATGCTCTGTCTCTCTGCCTCTCAAAAATAAACATTAATTTTTTTTTTTTTTTAAGAAGAAATACATTGCTTCCGGGCACCTGGGCGGCTCAGTTGGTTAAGCATCTAACTCTTGGTTTCAGCTCAGGTCATGATCTCATGGTTCATGAATTCAAGCCCCACATCAGGCTCTGTGCTGATGGTGCACAGACTGCTTGGGATTCTCTCACTCTCTCTGCCCCTCCCCTGCTCGTGCTTGCATGTGCGCACTCTCTGTCTCTCTCTCTCAAATAAATAAATAAATAAATAAATAAATAAATAAATGTTAAAAAATATGCTTGGCTCTGCATACTTATGATTTACTTACATGAAATGACCAGAACAGACAAATCCATACAGACAGAAAGCAGATCAGTGATTACATGGGGATGGGCAGAGGGGTGAATGAGGAATGACTGCTTATGGGTACAGAGTTTCTTCTTGCAGAGAAGAAAATGTTCTGGAATTAGATTTTGATGATAGCTGCACAACTCTGTAAAAATACTAAACACCACTCAATTGTCCATCTTAAAAGGGGAAATATTATGGTATATGAATGATATCTCAATTTTTTTAAAAAGAAAGAAACATCTGGCCTTCCACCATAACTGCTGGATGGTACTTCTAGGCCACAGTTGACCTTTATTAAGCCCAATTTCCTACCTTCCTCCAGGGCTAAACTGTTTCAAAATACCTGTGGTTACCTGAAATTTAAGTCCAATCCCCTACCATCTCCCCAAGTCTCATCCCCACATTTCTCTGCACATTCTCCCTTGGTTCAGGCCCCACTGCTTCTCTCATTCCCAATATCTTCTGGGCCCTCTGGAACTCCAAACGAGTTCTCATTTCAGGGCCTTTGCACATACTCTCTCTGTCTGTCTGAATTCTAGCATTCTTTAAGTCTTAGTCATGTAACATCCTCAAGAAAACTTTCCTTACTGCTCAGATGTACCTGGATCCTGCTGTTATACACTCACATAGCACCCAGAATCTCTTTTGGGGCATTTATCACAATTAGTTAAGTAGTTATATGTTTAATTGGCCTGTCTATTTTGCTAAGAATATAAGCTCCATGAAGACAGGAAACTGCTACATCCCAACACCTACCATACTCTGGCACATTGTGGGTGGTCAGTAAACATCTGCTGATTAAATTAATAAATCCATCCAAACTTCATTTCCTTATCTTTAAAGAGGTTATAAAAATATTTACCTCATAAGAGTTGTTGATACGATTAAATTAGATAATATATAAAAAGGACTTAGCAAGTGCAAGGCACATTGTTAATGATCAAATTGGTAGCAGTGATGATGATGTGGTGATTGTTCAGCTCCTCATTTATTAAACAATATGTACTTTAGTGTGTGACAGGTGTTAAGACAGGTGTTAAGGTGTTTATGAACAAAATAGTAAAATATCCCTGTCCTGCAGAGCTTACAGTCTAATAGTAACCAGAAAATAGCCAACTTCCTGACCACTTTCCTGGGCTTTGGGACTCCCTGCCTTTCTAGGCACCCTGAAACTTGTGCCCTCCTATGTCACATCTTATGTCCTCCTAATTCATGTCTGTTGGTTTGTCATTTGCTTCAGTCCTCACTGCTCTTTGTTTACATGAACTCTACCCCACGTTAGACTTCAATGTTTTTAGTTGAAAACATCTTACAATGAGATCAGTACCCAAGGTTGCTCCTTTTGGCATACCTTTCGTGATCACCACAGCTCACCTAACCATATCCTTGTGGTTCAGAGGTATGGTAATCCCAGAGGGAAGAACAGTAATCTCAGGGTGAGTGACATTCAGACCTAAGCCTGATATTCCAGGACCATCCATTTTATGTGTAAAGTAACTCCGCAGGTGAGTCATTACTCATTCCTTGGTATGTTCTGACTTCCACAGACATCATCCTGCCATCTTGATCAATCAGTATGTTTTCTGGGGTTTGATGAATATCAGCATTATGGTCTTAACACTACTTCTACTTACTACTTCTATTGACCCAAAGAGGTATGTAATCCCACCCTGTTTTATTCCACTAAAGCAGGGCTTTTCGCTCATCTAAAATGGGAGATGGCTGTAAGCTAAAAACTCCTTGGGCTCCTAAGGAAAGAACACTGAGCTAAGAGTCTGAAGTTCTAGTCCCAGCTCTACCATTTACTTGCATGTAATGTCAATTTTTGTTCAGTCACTTATTCACTCAATATTTATCAGGAGCTACTTTAGGCCAAGTACACTGTGGGCTGGGTACATATAGACATAAAGAAAATACAGTTGGGGGCGCCTGGGTGGCTCAGTTGGTTAAGCGTCCGACTTCAGCTCAGGTCACAATCTCGCGGTCCGTGAGTTCGAGCCCCGCGTCGGGCTCTGGGCTGATGGCTCAGAGCCTGGAGCCTGCTTCCAATTCTGTGTCTCCCTCTCTCTCTGCCCCTCCCCCATTCATGCTCTGTCTCTCTCTGTCTCAAAAATAAATAAACGTTAAAAAAAAAATACAGTTGCCTACTCTCAAATCTTTCTAGTGAAGGCAGGAGATGTGCAAATTATTTATTACACTGCAATGTGAGAGCAGTGTAATGGGCTGTATAGGTCACAAAGATGGAAAGGACTGGGAAGGTTAAGGAAGGTTTTGGTTCTCCTCATCTGTGAAATGAGGAATGAAAAAGGAAAAGTAGTTGGGTCTTAGGAGAGGTAGAAAATCTTGGCTCCAGTCTCAGCTCTACCACTTAAATGGCTGTTGACCTATTTAAAAAAAGAGCATTCATTCATTCAGGCATTCAGTAGAATATTTGAGAACTATTATGTACCAGACACTGTGCCAGTAGCTTGCTTCCATTTCCTGATTTGTTGTGCCTGCCAAGATTATCTCATAATACTGTGAAAATCAAATGAAATTATGCAAATGAAAGCAGTATATAAACTGTGAAATAATATCAATATTCCTGCATATATTCCTTCACACCTTACAAACTAATCTTATTTACATTATCTTGTATAATCTTTACAACAATTCCATATGGTGGGCATTATCATCTGCATTCTATAGATATGAAACTGAAGCACAGAGAGCTCAAATAACCCACCTAAGGTCATATACCTCACAAGAGATAGAATCCGGGTGTGATGCAAGTCGCATGGCTTTTCCTTATAAACGTGAAGTATTAACTAACACTTCCAGACAGGCTGAGACAAAGATGGTCACAAGACTACATATGATTAGATGCCAAAAGATAAGACTAGCTAGTTGAGGCATTTTAGACAGTGTGGTCAGAAAGGTTTTATGGAAAAGATGAGACCTGAGCTGGGTGCTGAGGGATGCAGCATTTGGATGGGTGGTGAGAAGGTGAGGACACTCCAAGTGAAGACTCTCTGTCCAAAGCAATAGAGCAGAGTGGAAGAACAAAATCAATAACAAAGGTGTCTGAAAGGTAACAGTGGCGTCAGACTTGGAGAGGTCCTATCTGCCCTTGAATCTTTAGGTGATGCCCTAATGACAGATTTCCATGGGGTCTCCTGTAGTAGAGAATGGTAGAAAACAGTATTCCTTGAAAAATTATCCCTCCCTTTCAGCAGTCCTCAGAATAAAAAGAAATACAGCAGAAGCACAGAGTCACCAATCTGACTATCTTTAACAATGGAATTTTGTAATTTCCTGATTTTTTTCTATTATCCTTTCACCAGATCTGGCCAAATTCTCACAATTAGGCTGAGGTGAACATCAGTGAGTTATTTCATAAAGAAGCAAGGTGTGCACCATTAAGGAAACAAGCCTAAAGACATTCAGGGCCCACCCGAAGATACCTACTGGTAGATCCATGAACAGCAAAGATCATGCTGATCTGTACATCATGGAGACATAATCTCTACAATTAACGGCTAAAATACAATTTTAACAAAAATTGCTAAAAGTAAGACATCATTCTAAGCATCATGATATATCTAAAACAACACACCTGTAATCTGTTCGTCTGTTAAAAGGGCAAGAGAAGACCAAGGACTGCCTTTACCGTGATTCAGACGGTTTTACTGAAGTCATTTAAATAGGGTTTTGTTACGTAAAATTTTAGCTTATTATCCTTTTCTCATCGTCAAGTAGCCTCACATCCTAATCAGGTCACCAAGTTAAAACACTCTGGAAGTTGATTACTTAACGCAAAAATAAAAATGACCTGCTCAAGGTCACAGACATTGTCGGAACCAGCACAGGTTCCGACAATCTCTAAGAGTTTTCCACTGTGCGGCTCTTCCCTTTCCAGGCCAATGGGTGGCGAGGGTGGCTAGCGGAGGGGGCGTGGCCCACGGGTAATCGCAGCTGTGTTCGCCCGGGGAGGAGTGGATGAAACACAACCCTTTGACCGCAAGGAGCCGTGGGTGCTGCCGGGAGAACCTTGTTCTCGCCAGTGTTTCATACCCGGATGTCTGCAGAGGCCGCGATAGCCAGGCGGCCACCACCCACCTCTAGTCTCCCCACCACCTCCGCCGCGCCCAGCGTGAGTGGAACCTACCTTTCCTAGAGCTCCGTTCATCCTTTGCTGCTGCGGCCGGTAGTTGTGCAAGCTGAAGACCCGCCCAAGCTGCAGCGATCTCCCGGCGTCTGGAAACACTGACGGGAACACCTCGCCTGAGTCCAGTAACAATATCCGACCGAGACACATTCAATCCCTGCAGCACCTTGGTTCCGGTAGCTTCTGAGACTCAGTATCTAGAAATCCCTTCAAGACTGCCCTAACCACGGCTTAAATGTCACCTTCACTGCAGTTTTTCCAGGCAGAATTCATTGCCACGTCTGTGTTGTCCCAGTGTTTTGCACACAATTCTGATATTTCATCCAACATACAATGTATTAATTAATTGTTATTGTCTCTTTCACATATTTGTGAGTTCCTCAAGGACTGAGATCCTGTATGATTAATTCATTCCAGTGGCTAGCACAGGACATGGAGAACTGACTTCTAACATTGATTTAAAAGCTGATTGGCCCTAAGCGAGTTTTTCTGACGTTCAGTTGCCTGTAATTAATAATTGATAATAACTTTCTTTTTTTATTACTTAAAAAAAAATTTTTAGTGTTTATTTATTTTTGAGAGAGAGACAGAGCACAAGCAGGGGAGGGTCAGTGAGAGGGAGACACAGAATCCGAAGCAGGTTCCAGGCTTTGAGCTGTCAGCACAGAGCCCTACTTGGGACTGGAACCCATGAACCGTGAGATCATGACCTGAGCCTATGCTCAACTGGGTGAGCCACCCAGGCACCCCGATAATAACTACTTTCTACTGAGTGACAATTATGTGCAATGCATTGTGCTCAGAGCGTCACTTAATTTATTCCCCACAAGCCTGTTAGTGAAATATTATCACTTGATTTTAGATATAAGGATATTCCAAGAGGTTAAGAGACTTCTTCTAGGCCAACCAACTGAAGCAGAGCTGAGTTTCAAACTCAGTCTCCTTATGCAAAGTGTTTTTCCTCTTATATAAGCCTTCTCACATGAGATAATGATGACACTGCACATTCATTTACTTTACACACATTAACCATTTACTTATCATAACATAGTGCCAGTCCTTTTATTGAATCTTGGGAATACAGAGATGAATATTACATGGTCCCTGAACTTAAGTAGCTCATAGGGAATTTCATCAAACTAAAAAGCTTCTGTGCAGCAAAGGAAACAATCAACAGAGTGAAAAGACAACCTACAGAATGGGAGAAAACATCTGCAAACCATACCTCTGCTAAGGGGTTAAAACCCAAAGTATATAAGGAATTCAACTCAATAGCACTCAAATTTTTTTTTTAAGTTTACTTATTTGTTTTGAGAGAGAGAGAGCACACATGCACGTGCTCAAGGAGGGGAGGGACAGAAAGAGAGGGAGAGGGGGAATCCCAAGCAGGCTCAGTGCTGTCAGGGCACAACTGGATGTGGGTCTTGAACCCATGAACCGTGAGATCATGACCTCAGCCAAAATCAAGAACCAACACTCAACACCCAGGCACCCCAATGGCACTCTATTTTAAATGGATAAAGGCAATTGCCACAACATGGATGGGCCTAGAGGATAGTATGCTAAGTGAAATAGGTCAGAAAGAGAAAGACAATTACCATATGATTTCACTTAACTGTAGAATCTAAAAAACAAAATAAACAGATTCTTAAATACAGAGAACGAATCAGTGGTCCAGAGGGGAGATGGGTGGGGGTGGGCAAAATAGATGAAGAGGATTAACAGGTACCAACTTAAGTTATAAAATAGGTCACGGAGATGAAAAGTACAGCATAGGGAACATGGGCAATAATATCGTAATAACCTTGTATGGTGACAGATGGTAACTACACTTCTCATAGTGACCACTGAGTAGTACATAGAAGTGTTAAATTAATATATATGTTGTACACTTGAAACTAATATAACATGGTATGTCAATTATAAATCAAGAATTTTTTAAATGGGCAGAGGACCTGAATAGACATTTCTCAGAAGAAGACACACAAATGGCCAACAGTACGTAAAAAGATGCTGAACATCACTACTCATCAGGGAAATGCAAAACAAAACCACCATGAGATATTATCTCACATCTGTTAGAATGGCTATTATCAAAAAGACAAAAGCTAACTTTCGGCAAGGATGTGGAGAAAAGGAAACCCTTGCACACTGTTGGTGAGAACGTAAATTGGTATATCCACAATGGAAAACAGTATAAATAGCGAATATATAATGAAATATTATACCAGCCTTTCAAAAGAAGGAAATCCTGTCATTTGTTAAAACATAGATGAAACTGGAGGATATTATGCTGAATGAAATAAGATGGGCACAGAAAGACAGATACTCCATGATCTCACTTATACTTGGAATTTAAAATAGTTGGACTCATAGAAGCAGAGTAGAGAATGGTGGATACCAGGGGCTTGAGCAGGACCGGGGGGGCAGAATGGAGAAATGTTGATCAAAGGGTACAAATTTCCAGTTACGCAGGATAAATTAAGTTTAGAGATCTAAAGTACTACATGATAACTATAATTAATAATACTGTATTGAATACTGCAAATATGCTAAGAGAGTAAATTTTAGGTGCCCTCATCACAAAAGATAACTATATGAGGAAATGGTATGTTAACTAGTTGAACCACAATAATCATTTCATTATGTATATATATCAAGTCATCATATTGCACACCCTAAATATTTATAATTTTTTAAGTGGCTGGTAGAGATCAGTAGGGAAGTCAAATTATAAACAATTATAAAGCAATAAAGGATTCTAACTACAGAGATGTGCACATAAACTCTGTGTATGAAGGGAGTACATGGTCACATAAAGTCAACGTCAAGTGAAATAATAAACATGCAATTATTTTTATTGTTGCTGTTATTATTGCTGCTACTGATTTTGTTGTTATTGTTTTCCTTAACAAGGAAAAGATGTAAAACCTGGTAAATATGAATGGGGCTTCAGTGATAGGGAGTTTGCTTTGGTGTCAGAAACCCTGTCAAGATCCCTTAACCTATTGTTTTATCAATTTTTCCTATGATGAAATTCCAAGGAGCTGCAAAGGGCTAAGTAGGTAAATCTATGCCCCCCAAAGGTAGCCCTTAATCTCTTAGGGGCAGAGTTGCTAAGAGATCATCTAAAGGGACAAATTCATAGTTAAGTGATGCTCTGAGCATACAGCATTGCACATAGTGGTCACTTAATAGAAGGCAGTTATCAATTATTATGAAGCAAACAGGGTGCCTGGGTGGCTCAGTCGGTTGAGCGTCTGACTTCGGCTCAGGTCATGATGTTGCGGTCTGTGAGTTCGAGCCCCGCGTCGGACTCTGTGCTGACAGCTCAGAGCCGGGAGCCTGCTTTGGATTGTGTGTCTCCCTCTCTCTCTGCCCCTCCCTCACTCATGCTCTGTCTCTCTCTGTCAAAAATAAAATAAACATTAAAAAATTATTATGAAGCAATTGGATGTCAGAAAGCCTCACTTAGAGTCAATCAGCTTTTACCTATTTTTTTTTTTAAGTTTCTTTCTTTTAGTAATCTCTAAACCCAACATCAGGCTCAAACTCACAACCCCAAGATCGAGCGTTGCATGGTCTACCGAATGAGCCAGCGGGCACCCCTCAATCAGCTTTTAAATCAAGGCTAGAAGTCAGATCTCCATGTCTTGTGCTAGCCACTAGAATAAATTAATCAGATAGGAGCTCAGTTCTTGAGGAACTCACAATTTAATATGTGGAGGAGATAGTAACAAATAACTAATATATAGTATAGTAAATGAAATAGCAGAATTATGTGCAAAATATTGGGACCACACAGAGATGGCAATTAATTCTGCCTGGAGAAATAGCAGATAAGTCATCCCTCCTCCACCACAGTGACTGTTTTTTTTGTTTTGTTTTGTTTTTTTGCCTGCACGGGGTATCTAAAAGCTGCTGAGATTTTAGAAAAAAAACAAAACAAAACTATTGAGTTCTTAGTTTGTGCCAGGTCAGGTCTTTCCAGGTATATAGGTTCATTCAACTCCCCCAATGCCTGTGTGAAGTTGAGAATCACTCACTCGTTTCATAGATGAGGAACAAAGAAACAAAGAAGTTACCTAGTTAACATAAGTCACACTGCAGGTGATGACCTACCTGATTTCAGCACCTATGCTCCTTCTGTTCCACCGGATGGTGACTATAGGTTTCCAAAAGGGCAGATTGGCTAGGCCAGAGAGTTTCTTTCCTTGTCTAGCCCAGGCAAATGTAACCTGGTAAGATACAAAACCTATCTTTGTACTGTTCATACACTCTGAGGAGGGAGAAAGCTGAGGGGAAGAGGGATAAGAAGGAAGAAAGGGACAATTAATTCTGTTGGCAAAGCCCAAGGATTTTTCAAGACAACTAGAATACTTTAAAAGGTCAGGAATCTAGGGCCCAAAAGGAAGGTGAAATCAGCATATATGGATGTAAAGACACCATAGCAGCATATCTATTAATGTGTTGGAATGGATATTATTGTTTCCAAGCTCAGTTGATGATGTCATGTGTTATAAAGGAATATGAGCTTGCTGAGTTTCCAGAAAGACACTTTCATACAGATGTGGCCAGAAATCCTTGTATCTCCAGCTATTCTGTAATTTCTCTGGCTTATTTTGTCTCTAGCCTCTAAAAACTAAGACTCCCTTAGAGAAACCAAGATAGCTCAACACAGGCCAACTTTCCAGGTACCAAGGCTCCTGCTTTCTTGCTTTATTCTCCTACAGACTATGAGCTGCCCAAAGTAAAGGATGTACCTTATTCATCTTTGTATCTCCAACATCTAGTCCAGGGCCTGGCCCATAGTAATATGCATCTGGTGAACTGAAATGAAAGCTTCCTGTTCTTCTTTCTCTTTTTTCTCCTACCTCTATGACATCATTCTTGTCTGTACATCCATAAGTGGCATAGTAGACACATAAAGATGGGAGAATGTGCAGAGAATATGGGCTCAGATCCAACCCTGCTTCCATCATTTACCCACTGTGTGATTTGTTATTATTATTATTGTTGATAATATTATTATTGTTATTATTTTAAGTAGGCTCCACACTCAATGTGGGGCTTGCACTCATGACCTGGAGATCAAGAGTTGCACCCTCTACCAATTGAGCCAAGCTGGGTGCCCCACTCATGGTGTGACTTTGAAAAAGAGAGACTAGTGAATGTTTCAGGGACTTCAAGTTTAACTGAAATGTGTATATAAAGAAACATTCTCCCTGGCATGTGACCTGCTGCCACCCCCCTCTTTATTTCCTGAAGCTCCTTGGGCCATCATCCTAGAGTGGGAAATAGATTGAGGCTCACCAAATTCCTCTTGACCTCCCCAGTGGGAGAAATAGAAGAAAAGGGGTAGAACATTTGAATGCCACCTGTAAAGTTGCCTGAAACAAATCCTTTTGGGTCCATGTTCTGGATAGTTTTGCCTTCATGATGAGTGGATATTATAAGAGAGGCAGCTAAGATAGTAGGGCTAAGGATAACAGAACCAAATAGTAATTTGTGATCACTTAACTTTAAAAAATGATTACGGGGCACCTGGGTGGTTCAGTTGGTTAAGCATCTGATGCTTGATTTTAGCTCAGGTCATGATCTCAAGGTTTGTGGGATCAAGCCCTGCATCCGGCTCTGTTTGTGGAGCCTGCTTGGGATTCTCTCTCTCCCTCTCTCTCTCTAGGCTGTTCCTTGTGCATGGTCTCTCTTTCAAAATAAATAAATAAATAAATAAATAAATAAATAAATAAACTTAAAAAAAAATTATTGGGGCAAGGTGCCTAGGTAGCTCAGTTGGTTAAGCATCTGACTGATCTTCCCAGCTGGGGTCATCATCTCATGGTTCCTGAATTCAAGCCCTGCCTTGGGCTCTGTGCTGACAGCACAGAGCCTGTTTGAGATTCTCTCTCTCCCTCTCTCTCTGCCTCTCCCCTGCTCTCTCTCTCTCTCTCTCCCTCTCAAAATAAATAATAAATAAACAAACAAACAAACTTTAAAAAATTATTGGGGCACCTGGGTGGCTCAGTCAGTTAAGCCTCCACTTCTTGGTTTATGCTCAGGTCATGATCTTTCAGGTTTGTGAGATCAAGTCCCACATTGGGGTCTGCATGGTCAGCATGGAGCCTGCTTGGGATTCTCTCTCTCTCCTCTCTCTCTCTCTGCCCCTCCCCCACATTGAGGTCACTTTCTCTCAACACACTATTTGCATTGTGAGCATTTTTAAAGGAGTAATTTTTTTCACCTAAAAGATTAACACAGATATTATTTTGTTTATTGTTTTGTACTTTTCAAACAACTTACATGAACATTATGCAATTTTATCAAAGTTACGATAGGTGAGTTTTCTCACTTTGTAGATAAAAAACCAAAGGGAAGAAGATAGGTGGCTTGCCTAAGCTTAAACAACTTGGACGTGGCAAAAAACAGGGTAATGACAATATATTTCTAGCTCTGGATGTTGCTTCTAATGGTCAACAACACCAACACCAAAAGCAAACTACAAGTGCTGAGATCCTCCCATTGCCAATCTCAAAAAACACTTGGTGAACTGGTGTCTATACAGTACACATGAATTTGGGCCACAAGCAACTTTACTGAGGGACTCACAGTGAGGTCTTTTCCCAGATAAGAATGGAGGCTAAGTGCACTGAAGCACCAACTTCTTTAGCCTTGTAAATTCCCCTCCCGCTCCAGACAGAGGTCTCCTAATATTTGTCCACTTTATCTTTTTTTTTTTAAGATTTTTTTTAAGTAATCTCTACACCCAGTGTGGGGCAGGAACTCACAACCCTGAGATCAAGAGTCACGTGCTCTACCAACTGAGCCAGCCAGGAGCCCCAACTTCATCTCATACTTAGTCCTGAGCAGTGTATTCTTAAAGGAGTATTCTTCATTTTTCTTCGTATCCTAATAATTTAGCACAGGTCATAGAACATAATGAGGCTCCAACAAATATTGAATGAAGAGGGGCGCCTGGGTGGCTCAGTCGGTTAAGCGTCCGACTTCAGCCAGGTCACGATCTCGCGGTCCGTGAGTTCGAGCCCCGCGTCAGACTCTGGGCTGATGGCTCAGAGCCTGGAGCCTGCTTCCGATTCTGTGTCTCCCTCTCTCTCTGCCCCTCCCCCGTCCATGCTCTGTCTCTCTCTGTCCCAAAAATAAATAAACGTTGAAAAAAAAAATATTGAATGAAGTAATGAATGAAAGAATATTTAAAAGTTCTTAGTGATAATTACGGAGTTTAGATTTCTCCAAGATCTTGCAACACCAAAAAAACGTGGAGGAAATTTGCCTTTCTGGCTTTATTTTTACAAGTCAACCTTCTGTAAAAGCCTAATTTCTTTTTAATGTTTATTTATTTTTGAGAGAGAGACAGAGACAGAGCGTGAGCAGGGGAGGGACAGAGAGAGAAGGAGACATAGAATCCAAAGCAGGCTCCAGGCTCTGAGCTGTCATCACAGAGCATGACATGGGACTTGAACTCGTGAACCGTGAGATCGTGACCTGAGCCGAAGTCGGACACTTTACCAACTGAGCTACCCAGGTACCCCCTCTATAAAAGCTTTAAAAAAAACCCTGCTCCAGTCCTCAGCACAGCCACATCAGAGAAAGCCTTAGGGAAGAAGAGAGAATAAAGGGAGGCCCTTTTGAAGAATATGTTTGATCTCAGATTAAACTTCCTTTAAAGTAATAATTCTATGGTACCTCTTATAAAAAATTTCCCAACGTTGCCAAATAGCTCTAGTTTATGGCTAAAGTAAAAATATATGCATTAAGCTACCTCCAATTGAGAACTATTTTAGCTTCGGTAGAACTTCTCAGCTTCTATTCTTTGGAATGGTTTTGGTACAAAGAAAATCATACTTACAAGAAAAAATCGAAAGATAAAAGGCCAGAGGCGAAAGAGAGCTGGCTACCAGAAGGAAAGCCGGAAGGGAATGATGCTGACTCACCAGCCTACACTTTACCAGGAATTTTCTGCTTGTGCAGGGCTAGGCCCAGTGAGAAGGGATTACCTAACCCTGGAGAAAGGGAGAAAGGATGATGAAAGAGGCTGCAAGAGGGAAGCTCGAGTGGTTAGTGAGATCATAGAAGGCTGTAAGAAGGAAGGGTACAAAGAACCATTTATCAGGCAGCTAGGTGTGCAATTCAGTCAATCCTTCCAGAAACCCAGAACCTGTGCTCAGGTTAGTCCAGCCCAGCCTCTAGCACAGGGATACTAGGAGAGTACCTGGTGCACAAAGCTCGGCCAGCACAGGGCCACTAGGATACTTGGACACCTGAGAGGCCATCCTCCTCCCCTCCTTCTGTACCTTGCACCAGATACCAAATGTATACTGAAAAACAAAACAAAACAAAAAACAGAAAGAACATAATTTCACTCTAGCAAACTATTCATAACCTCTAGTGCAATTCTCCTGCCTGGTAGCTTGGGATGAGGAGACACAGGTGCAGATTTTACACGATCATGGTGTGGAGGCAGATTTTGAAATAAATTCCTCATAGAATAATACTACCTCCTTGAACTACTGAGATAGGAGTTTCTAACTTTCATCTCCAGCTATCCTCTATCTTTATTTGAATGCTCATTTTCTTTACCTCCATACTGCCCAAGGTCCACTTTCACAGTCTTCTACCTGAATTATTGTGCTGGCCTTCTCATTGATCTGCAAACCTTCAGTCTCATCCCCACCCCAGTTCATTTCCAAAAGCAGTCATTTGAAGCACATATAATGGAGATTATGATTTAACAAACAAAATAAAAATGGGGTGCCTGAGTGGCTCAGTTGATTAAGCATCTGACTTCAGCTCAGGTCATGAACTCATGGTTCCTGGGCTCGAGCCCTGCATTGGGCTGGACAGCTCAGGGCCTGGGGCCTGCTTCAGAGTCTGTCTCCCTCTCTCCCTGCCCCTCCCCCTCCCCCACTCATGCTCTGTCTCTCTCACTCAAAAATAAATAAACATTAAAAGAAAAAATTTAAACAAACAAAATAAATCAAACAAAACTTTCAATAGCTCCTTACAGTTCTCTAATTTAACAACACACTCCTTACCTTGGCATTCATTGCTCTCATGATCCATCTCCAATTTACTATTCTTTTTTAATTTATTCATTTATTTTAAGGGGCGCCTAGGTGGCTCAGTTGGTTGAGCATCCGACTTCGGCTCAGGTCATGATCTCCTGGTCTGTGAGTTCGAGCCCCGCGTCGGGCTCTGTGCTGACAGCTCAGAGCCTGGAGCCTGTTTCAGATTCTGTGTCTCCCTCTCTCTGACCCTCCCCCGTTCATGCTCTGTCTCTCTCTGTCTCAAAAATAAATATTACAGGGGCGCCTGGGTGGCTCAGTCGGTTGAGCGGCCGACTTAGGCTCAGGTCACGATCTCGCAGTCCGTGAGTTCGAGCCCCGCGTCGGGCTCTGCGCTGACAGCTCAGAGCCTGGAGCCTGTTTCAGATTCTGTGTCTCCCTCTCTCTGACCCTCCCCCATTCATGCTCTGTCTCTCTCTGTCTCAAAAATAAATAAACGTTAAAAAAATAAACATTAAAAAATTTTTTTAATTTATTTATTTTTGAGACAGAGAGAGAACAAGCAGAGGAAGGGCAGACAGAGAGGGAGAGAGAATTCTAAGCAGGCTGGGCAGAGTCCAAAAACTGTGAGATCATGACCTGAGCCAAAATCAAGAGTCAGATGCTTAACCAACTGAACCACCCAAGTGCTCCTCCAATTTACCATTCTAACCACTTCTGTTACATACCCATTACTCCTACTACACTGATAACTGTGCAACATATTTTCCTATACTCTCTTTATGGACTTTATTATCTATTTTATAGCTTTTACAGATTTTTTTGTGTGTCTGACTACCAGACCATGCTGCCTGATTTAGAATCCTTGTCTGATTCAGCATGTGTTTCTCCCAGCATCTTTATAGCATTTACACATCAGAGGCACCCCCAAAAATACTTGTGGACAAAAATTGAGCTTGCTGTAGAAGTTTAACACCTTTGTCTCCAAGGTTTGCTAACCAAAATGTAAATGGTTCTTATAATAATCTACACTTCCTTGAGCCTTTGAGAGCCTTTTCTTAAAAAGGGTAGGGGTGGGGCATACTTACTGTAAAGCATTTGGAGAAGACAGAAAAGAAAATTTTTTAATCTACACTACCCAAAGATAGCTGATATCTTAACATTTTATTGTATTTTTCTTTTATCCATGTCTTTAAAAAATAGTTTTAACACAGTCTTCATACAATTTTAGGGGCAGTTTTGTTTCCAGTACATTATGACATAAACATTTTCCCTAGGTTATTAAAAATTCATGGGGTGCCTGGGTGGCTCAGTCGGTTGAGTGTCCGACCTCAGCTCAGGTCATGATCTCACAGTCTGTGAGTTTGAGCCCCCATCGGGCTCAGTGCTGACAGCTCGGAGGGGCCTGGAACCTGCTTCCGATTCTGCGTCTCCCTCTCTCTCTGCCCCTCCCCCACTAATGCTCTGTCTCTCTCTGTCAAAAATAAAAATAAACATTAAAAAAATATTTAAAAAAAACTCATTGCAGGGGCACCTGGCTGGCTCAGTCAGTGGAGCATGGGACTCTTGATCCCGGGGTTGACTTTGAGTCCCATGTTGAGTGTAAAGATTACTTAAAAATAAAATCCCAAAGGGGCTCCTGCATGGCTCAGTCAGTTGAGCGTCTGACTTTGGCTCAGGCCATGATCTCACAGTTTGTGAGTTCAAGCTCATCAGGTCCACCTCTATCAGCACAGAACCCGCTTCAGATCCTCTGTCCTTCCCCCCGACCCCCTGGCCCATCCCCTGCTCATGCTCTCTCTTTCAAAAATAAATAAACATTAAAGAATAAATAAGTAAAATTCAAAAAAAAATTAAAATTAAAAACTCATTCCAAATATCACTTTGTAGCTGCATAATATTCTATTATAAAAATGTATCATTAGAGGGGCATCTGGGTGGCTCAGTCAGTTAAGGCTCTAACTTCGGCTCAGCTAGGGTCATGATCTTATGTTTGTGAGTCAAGACCCCCATTGGGCTCCTCCCTCACAGTGCTGGGCCTGCTTGGGATTCTTTTTCTCTCTCTCTCTCTCTCTCTCTGCCCCTTCTCCTTCCTCACTCCCCCCCTTCCCCCCCCCTCCCAAAATAAATAAACAATTAAAAAAATGTATCATTAGAGGGGCACCTGGGTAGCTCAGTCAGTTAAACCTTTGACTTCGGCTCGGGTCATGATCTCATGGTTTGTAAGTTGGAGCCCCAAATGGGGCTGTCTGCTGTCAGCACAGAGACTGCTTCAGATCCTCTGTTCACCTCTCTCTCTGCCCCTCCCCCACTTGCACTGTCTCTCTCAAAACGAATGAATAAACTTAAAAAAAAAAAAAAAAGAAAATGCATATCTTAAAAAAATGTATCCTTGGATCCTAAATTGTTTACTTTCAATACTGCAGATCATTATCATTATTATTTAAGTATATTTACTTATTTTGAGAGTGCGCACATGCACACACACGCATGTGCAAACAGGGGGAGAGGCAGAGAGAGAGAGAGGGAGAGAGAGAATCCCAAGCAGGCTCCATGCTGACAGAGCCCTATGCAGGGGTTGATCCCAGGAACCATGAGATCATGACCTGAGCCAAAATCAAGAGTTGGACGTTTAAGTTTAACCGTGTCACCCAGGTGCCCCAGTACTGCAGATTATACTAAATCTTCATATTTAAGATTACTTTCTTATGATAGCTATCACGATAAGCAGAATTAGTTCTAGACAGATTCATTTTGAGACTTTTGATGCGTTTTGCCAAACTTTATTTCAGAGGCACCAAATCCTGTTTTTGCCACATCTTTACAAGCATTGAATATTAATATATTTGAAAACTTTCCAAATTTGGTAAGTAAAAATCAAAAATATTTGTGAATGTATACTTCATGGAAGTATATCAAAAATCTTTGTGAATGGGGGTGCCCATTCGCTGATCTGCTGATAGCATAGAGCCTGCTTGGGATTCTCTCTCTTCCTCTCTCTGCCCTTCCCCCACTAGTGCAAAAGCGTGCACACACACACACACACACACTCAAAATATATAAATAAACATAAAAAAATACACTCCAGTTACAAAACAAGTAAGTCCTAGGGTTGTAATGTAATGTAATGTATTAACTCTAGTTAATAATGCTTTTGGTATATCTGAAAGTTGCTAAGAGAGTATATCTTAAAAGTTCTCATCACAAGGAAAAAAATTTATAATTAGGTGTGGTGATGGATGCTAACTAAACTTATTATAGTTATCATTTCACAATATATACATATATTGAATCATTATGTTATGTATCTGAAACTAATATAATGTTATATATCAGTTATATCTCAATAAAATTAAATCTTTGAGAATTGGTTGTTCATAAATCATGTTTTCTTTTTCGGTTTTTAGTATGGTTGAACCTTTCCTCCATGCTTTGTTATTCAATTGTATTTCCTTTGTGAATTGCCTGTTCATGTCTGTAACCTATTTTTCCTTTGGTGTTAATGCTTTTATTCCTGCAATCTCAGTCTTTTATACACATTCTTATGTTTTAGGAAATAGTTCATGTTCAGGGAAAGAACTGGAGATCATGAAAAACTAGGGGTGCCTGGGTGGCTCAGTTGGTTAAGTGTCCGACTTCAGCTCAGGTCGTGATCTCACAGTATGTAAGTTCAAGCCCCGCATCAGGCTCTGGGCTGTCAGCGCCGAGCCTGCTTCAGATCCTCTGTCTCTCTCTCTTTCAAAAATAGATAAAAATTAAGAAAAACTACCAGTATGCGACATAGAGAAAGTCATTTCCACTGTATACACCTCAAATCTGTACCCAAATCTACGTACTGAAATCTATAAAAGGAGGGTGATGCATTAGAAGCTCTAAGAAGAGGAAAAGGCCAAGTGAATGGGGCTACCCTCCCAAACTCTTGCTTTCTTCTTTATCTAGAAGTGGTTCCTTTTTATCCATTGTTATACATATAATACAATAAATACACTATACAGACACACACACACACACACACACACACACACACACATATTCCTAAAGTCCTTCCATCTCTAATGACCATGGATTCCTTTATTCTGCCATAGTAGACTATAACCAGTTAAAGAAAAATTCTGTGGTTGTTATTTCCATTTTACAGATGAAGAAACTAAGGCTTAGTCCAAGTGAATAAATGATTCAAGTCTGGCTAAGAGGAAGCCAGGCCTTCCAACTCTGGATACTTCTGCCTTGGTGAAAGTTTGGATTTGTTTCTTCAGCACTCTTACCACTCTGAGATTTAATGATTCTGAGTTTCTCAAGACTGTAATACTCTAGAATCCTAAGACTGTAACATCTCTGAACGCTCTAAAATCTAATTCTTGTGGAACAACTTACATCTTGTGGAGGATGAAGTTGTGGAATACCCCAGCTCTTAGCTATCTCTCCTCTACCTGCCCCACCTCCAACTGATTATTCACGTAAAGTTCCAAGTGTTTAAAAAGCCATTGGGGAAGGAGTGCCTGGGTGGCTCCGTCAGTTGTGACTTGGCGGGACTTGGACTCAGGTCATGATCTCGTGGTTCATGAGTTTGAGCCTCACATTGGGCTATGTGCTGACAGCTCAGAGCCTGGAGCATGTTTAGGATTCTGTCTCCCTCTCTCTTTGCCCCTCCCTGCTCACACTTTCTCTCTCTCTCTCAAAAATAAATATTTAAAAAAATGTAAAAAGCTCATTGGGGGAATATGAAAATTATGGCTCATTCATCCATGGAATAGTTTATACTATGCATATAATTAAAATGACAAAGAAAAATAGTATGTAACAACAATAGATAATTTTATGCAGCATTGTCCCAATTGTGTTAAAACAGATACACAGTTGAACAAAAAAAAGGAAGAATGACAAACTGTAATCTTGATCGACTTTGGTTGGTGGAGTAATAAACATTTTTGTTTTATCACAATCTTTTAAATTATGCGTATATTTTTATAATCAGGAAAAAATTGTTTTAAGTTAAAAAGCGTCAGGCCACACCTGGAGTCGTCAATTTGTCTCAGAGATGGGATGTTGAGATGAGTCATCTTAAAGGAGTGGGAGGGGACAGCTGGGCTTCGAGTAGGGCTGGCTTTGCAGGGGAGGGACAAGCACTGAATAGGGTGGAGACTGATCAGCTCAGCTGGAATTCAAACCGGAAGCTCTGACGGTGGCATCCAACAGGGCAAAATCCAGCAGCAAAAGCTGGGGATAACGTGGCAACCACAACACGCGCTCAAGTCCAGCCTGGCCCAAGAACCACCCCCCGCCCCCCCCCATCCCTCACTGCCCTGCAGCCGACGCCCTCGCTAGTTCCGGCCCCTTGTCTCTCCCCACTGGTCCGTTGAAGCCCTTTGGTTTCCGGGGCCCGCCCCTCTGGGGCCCGAGAGAGGTGGGCAGCTCCCTCGCCCACTTCCACAGGGGCAGCCATGCTGAGAGTGGCGGGGCGGAGGAGGGTGGGGCTGTTGGCTCTATCCACTATCGCCGTACTCTCCCAGTGTTTCTCCGCCGCGCGCTTTGGGAACCCAAAGGAAAGAGTTGGTTGATCGCTTGGGAGCTAGGCGCTGGTATGAAGTGCTCACGGCTCCCGCACTGCCTCCAGTTGCCTGGAGGCCGGGGGGTTTTAGTTTTCTAGAGATGATGTCATCATGAAGCCTTTCCAAGGTCCTAATGCCCGTGGTTAGGATCTCAGAACCATTGAAAATTAGAGATCCTTAGAGATAGGATGACCATATAATTTATTATCCAAACTAGACAGCTTTCAGAGCCTAAGAGGATACCATTAATAATTAACGATTGGTACAACAGTTGTAAGTGTGGGCTGTTCTGGAACTTAAATAAGCCACCCTACTTAGAGATTAACTGATCCTAGGACCAACTCTTTTTATTTTTATTTTTTCTTAATTGTGGAAAAATGTAAATAACAAAATTTTCCATTTTAACCCATTTTTTAAAAAGATTTTATTCTTTTGTAATCCCTACACCCAATGTGGGGCCTTAACTCACAATCCAGAGATCAAGAGTCGCCACTGACTGAGCCTGCCAGGCACCCTCCATTTTAACCATTTTTAAGCATACAATCCAGTGGCATTAAATTGATGGCGTTCACTTCACCATTATCTATTTCCAAAATGTTTCATCACCCTACATGGAAACTACCCAGTAAGTGATAACTCCCCATTGCCCCCTCCTATTAATCACTTTTCTGTTTCTTTGAATTTGCCTATTGATATTTCACATGTCCTAAGTGGAATTATGTGCTTTTGTCCTTTTGTTTTTGGCTTCTTTTAGAATCATGTTTTCAAGTTTCACCCATGTTGTAGCTCATATCAGTACTTCATTCTGTTTCATGGCTGAATAATACTACATTGTATGGATATACCATAATTTGTTTATTCGTTCATCAGTTAATGGACATTTGGTTGTTTCTACCTTTTGGCTATTATGAACGCAACTATAAACACTTTCATTCAGGTATTTGACTTTGTGCTTTCAATACTTTGGAGTATATAACTTGGGAATGGAATTGCTCGATCATATGGTAATTCTATGATACAAAGTTTTGAGGAACTGCCATAGTGTTTTCCATGGTAGCTGGACCACTTTATATCACCACCAGCAATGTTTGAGGGTTCCATTTCTCCATATCTTCACCAACACTTCTTATTTTCTGATTTTGTCTTTAATTTTTTTAATTTTAATTTTTTAATTTTTTTAATTTTTTAATTTTGTCTTTTAATTTTATGGCTATCCTGGTAGGTGTGAAAGATTATCTCATTGTAGTTTTGTTTTGCATTTACCTTATGACCAACGATGTTGAGCGTCTTTTCATGTGCTTATTAGTCATTTTTTATATCTTTTCGGGAGAAATTTCCATTCAAGTCCTTTGCTCATCTTTAAACTGTTGAGTTGTAGGAGTTTTTTTAATTTTTTTTAAAAAATTATTTATTATTATTATTGAAGTGTATGTAGGACTTCTTTATATACCCTGGATATATGGCTAGAAAATATTTTCTCCCATTCTGTGGATTGTCTTTTTACTCATTTGATAGTGGTTTTTTTAAGCTTATTTATTATTTTGAGAGAGAGAAAGAGAGAGAGAGAGAGAGAGAGAGAGACAGAGTGTGAGTGGGGGAGGGGCAGGGAGAGAGGGAGACAGAATCTGAAGCAGGCTCCAGGTTCCCAGCTGTCAGCACAGAGCCCAACTCAGAACTCGAACTCTTGAACTGTGAGATCATGACCTGAGCCGAAGTCAGATGCTTAACCAACTGAGCCACCCAGGTGCCCCTGATAGTGTTTTTTTTTTAATGCACAAAAGTGTTTTATTTTAGTCAAGTCCAATTTATCTATTTATTCTTTTCTTGTCTGTGCTTTTGGTGTCATATTTAAGAAACTATTGCCAAATGCAAGATCATGTGGCCCATCTCATTTTACAGATGGAGAAAATTGAAATGTACAGGGAGAAAGCCTGAGCACACAAGGTCACTGGAAGTTAATAACAGCTAGGCCTGAACTCTAGCATTCTATTCACAACCAGTGATAAATAAAAGAAAACACACACTTAAAGTTATTTAGTGGAGTTTTGTCTTCAATAAGACAACATAATAGATTAGAATCTTCAGAACAACTTTGCTCCTAGTCTAAACAGAGAAGGCTGTATGTAAAGATCAAATTATTATGACAGTAGACAACTCTGAGTGGATAATATAGGGGTCAGTATTAAACAAAGAAATGAAAGTTGATGTCTTTGATAAAGAAACAAATAGGATCCTGGCTCACTTCAGGACATAACATCTATAGAATGCACTTTACTTCATAGCCTGGAATACTAGGATTTTAGAAATCTAAATCTTTCCTGGCTGAGCTACCTGAGAGGCTTTCTACTGAAGCCAAAAGCCAAAACGTCAATTTCACTTTCATTTTTTCACCAGTGTATATTAAAAGAAATTCCCTTCTAAAAGTTGGCTTTTTATTTATTTATTTTTAAGTTTATTTATTTTCAGAGAGAGAAAGAGAGAGACTGGAGATCTCACGAACTGTGAGATCATGACCTGAGCAGAAATCAAGTATCTGATACTTAACTAACTGAATCACCCAGGCACTACCAAAAGTTGTCTTTTTAAAAATATTAGGCACACATGTCTGAAGTTTAAATTCCTTTTATTCAACAAATATCTACAGATCACTTTAAATCTATTAGCTTCTTTATTCTTATATTATCAATTAATTTGTAAAGTAAGTACTGGCAATTTCTCTTTCTCTGACATTTACATGGTATACCCTGTTAGAACTCGAACAAGGCTAGTCCCATCATATATCCAAGTCAGGATGAATGTGGTGTGTAGGTAATGCCCATGCTTCCCCATAACATTCATTTCTGGACATTTTTAAATAGCATCATTTTTTTCCTTCAAGACTATAAGCTTTGGTAGAGGAGCAGTTAATTAGAAATCAGAAAGGGAGGAGGGAGGAATTCTCAGAACCTGTCCTAATCAAAGTAAGTGGTAATGGTGGTGGGGTCATTGACATATTATGATGTGCTTTTAAAAAGAATATGGATGCTTTTACTTTTGGAAACTTAAAAAAATATTTGTGTCTAAAATAGAAACTGCATTCATTCAGCATTTAGTTTTATAAGTGGAGAAATTACCAATAATAATATCTCCCTCTTTTAAATCTTTCTACCAATCTTCCTACCTCTTGAGCCAATCTTCTATTAGAATCAGCTTTAAAAATAAACTAATCTGAAAGAAAAGTGTATATAAATATGATTTTTTACCTGCAGAGCATATCTCTTCGCAGGAACATAAAAAGACATAATAATTATCTGTAGAGAATTTTTCTGCAGAGAATTATAGGGAATATTTTATTCTATCCTCTCTATAAAATGAGACCATTATAGTATAACATGTTTTCTAGTTCACTCTCGGATGACCATGTGGGATCCCTTGGTTTTCAGACTAGAGCAGTTTCACTACTAAGGAGAGAAGCCCTTAGCTAGTCTATGTGGCTGCAAAATCTGATTTCTTACTAAAGGTTTGTTAAAAACAAGACAACAGGCCCCAATGGAGTCACTTAATGCTAAGCTCTGTGCCACCAAACTGAGGCTTAACTTAGAGTGTTGGCTGTCCCCAAAATGAAATCTTAAACCAGTCAATCAAACATTGCCTAATCAGCACTAGTTAAGTCATCTACCTGATAGACCCTTGCCATCCCCTAAAGGAAAGTGTCCTTGGCATAACCAGTCCTCTTTTTTGTCTAGTATAACTTCCTTTCTCCACTCCTATAAAAGTCTTTCATTTTGTACAGCTCCTCAGAGCTACTTTCTGTGTGCCAGATTGGATGCTGCATGATTCATGAATCATTGAATAAAGCCAATAAAGTCTTTAAAATTTACTCAGTGAAATTTTGTTTTTCAACAGGTTACCCATATTTAGAGTTGCCAGAATTAGCAAATAAAAATAGGGATGCCCTGTTAAATTTGAATATAAAATTTTAAGTCAAATATAATTTGGCATAGTATATTTTATCTGGCAATGCAATCTATAATATACCAATATTACACATTTATTATTTCAATGTCTTTTTTAATGCTTATTTATTTTTCAGAGAGACAGCTAGAGAGAGAGAGAGAGAGAGAGAGAGAGAGAGAGAGAGAGAGAGAGAGTGAGGGGGGGAGGGGCAGAGAGAGAGGGAGACACAGAATCTGAAGCAGGTTCCAGGCTCCAAGCTGTCAGCACAGAGCCCGATGTGGGGCTAAAACCCACAAACCTTGAGATCATGACCTGAGCTGAAGTCTGGCACTTAACTGACTGAGCCACCCAGGTACCCCTATTTCAATGTCTTTATTGAACACCACTACAGTAAAACATTGGATTAGGCTTTGTAGGTCAAATGAAGGTAAAATTTGTGTCCTCAAAAATTTATAATTATTGGAAGATATAAGTCAGGACACTGAAATTACATATAAGCAAACAAAAACTACATGTATAATAATATTTCTACAAAGTGCTGTTAATCTATGTGTAGTTTGTTTCTTTGAATTTTGAATACTGATCCCTTCCAGCATTTGTATTTATAAGGGCAAGAGAGTACACCGTCTGTAGTCAAGCTCTGTCTTGGAATCAGCATGGCTTTTGCCTGTTCCTTGCTATTGAAGCATAAATATCTGGTATTAAACAGGATTGATCAATATTTTAATTCTCTGTATAGTAAAATGGAAAGCTAGAGAACGACTTACTCTTTTTTCATTTAAATCTCAAATGTGCTTTATCTTAATTTGTGATTGATATTTAATCAATAGTAGTTTGTTATACTTGAACTTTTGTTTTTCTTTCGGGTAGAAATTTAATGGAATTTAATGATCCCTAAACAAATACTTAAGAAGGTGGTGCTTAAAGAAACCTTGTTAAAAATCTTTTTGGGGGCATTTGTGCTCTCTCTCTCTCTCTCTCTCTCTCTCTCTCAAAAATAATAAGCATTAAAATTTTTTTTAATTTAAAAAAACTTTTTGTTTTTAATATATATTTTTAAAAGTTTATTTACTTTGAGAGAGAGAGAGAGAGCACATGTGGGGAAGGGGTAGAGAAAGGAGAGAGAGAATCTCAAGCAGGCTCAGTGCATTCAGCACCGAGCCTGATGCTGGGCTCGAACTCACAAACTGTAAGATTATGACTTGAGCTGAAACCAAGAGGGGGATGCTTAACTGACTGAGCCACCCAGGCACTCCAAAACCTTGTTAAAAGTCTTAAAGGGGCACCTGGGTGGCTCAGTCCGTTAAGCATCTGACTTTTGATTTCAGTTCAGGTCATGATCTCACAGTTGGGTTTTGTGGGATGGAGCCCTGGGTGGGGCTCTGTGCTGATGGCGTGGATCCTGCTTGGGATTCTCTCTCTCCCTCTCCCTTTCTGCCCCTCCCCAACTCACACATGCAAGTATGTGCTTTCTCTCGCTCTCTCTCTCTCTCTCAAAATAAAAAAACATGCAAAAAATCTTAGAAAACAGCAGGGGGAGGGGGCATCTGGATGGCTCAGTAGGTAGTATGACTCAATCTCAGGGTTGTGAGTTTGAACCCCGTGTTGAGTATAGAGATTACTTAAAAATAAAATCTTGGGGCGCCTGAGTGGCTCAGTCGGTTAAGTGTCAGACTTTGGCTCTGGTCATGATCTCACAGTTCATGAGTTCAAGTCCCATATCAGGCTCTGTGCTGACAGCTCGAAGCCTAGAGCCTGCTTCAGATTCTGTGTCTTTCTCTCTCTCTGCCCCTCCCCTGCTCACGCTCAGACTTTCTCCGTCTCTCTCAAAAAATAAATATTTAAAAATAATAATAAAAAGTAGGGGCACCTGGCTGGCTCAGCCGGTTAAATGTACAACTTTGACTCAGGTCATGATCTCGAAGCTTTTGTGTTCCGGCCCCATGTCGGGCTCAATGCTGACAGCTCAGAGCCTGGAGCCTGCTTCGCATTCTGTGTCTCCCTGTCTCCCCCTCCCCGTTTGTGCTCTCTCTCTCACTCTCAAAAATAAATAAATAAACATAAAAAAAAATAGTGATAATAAATAAAATCTTAAGGGGCGCCTGGGTGGCTCAGTCGGTTAGGCATCAACTCTTCATTTCGGCTTAAATCATGATTTCGGCTCAGGTCATGATCTCACAGTTCATGAGTTCAAGTCCCTCATTGGGCTCTGCACTGACAGTGGGGAGCCTACTTGAATTTCTCTCTCTGTCCCTCACCCCCACGTGCATGCTTTCTGTCTCTCTCTCTCATAAATAAATAAAGAAACATTAAAAAATTTTTTTAAGAATAGAATCTTTAAAAAAAAAAAGAAACCTTGTAAGTCCTTGGCAATTGATGGATTGTTTTGTAATGTGAGTAATTTAATTCCCTAATTTATGAGTTTATAAGGAAAATGGGTTAGTAGTTTAGATACTAATGTTAAGTTTTCCATAAAATACTATAAAAGGGATGGTATTCCAAGGTGGGAGAGAGTGACATCTGTAATTGTTTTTTCTTTATTTTTTTCATCTCTCTCCTCCAAATGATAGTAACTATCTATTGAGTTTTTTCTCTGTATAGGCTAAATGCTCTACAGGCATTACTAATTTAATTCTTATGGAGAAAACAAGGCTAGAGAGATTAGAGATGTGATCTAATATTTTTGGAGGCTATCTGGTGACCTTGGAAACATTGACAACAGAAAGCACAACAGCATACATTTTTTTCCCCCTTAGGTGAACAGTTTTATTTTATTTTTTTAATATTTATTTTTAAGAGAAAGAGAGAGAGAGAGTGCATGAGCAGGGGAGGGTCAGAGACAGAGGCTCTGAAGCAGGCTCTGTGAGACCAGACAGAGAGCCTGACGTAGGGCATGGACCCACAAATCGTGAGTTCATGACCTAAGCCTAAGTCCGACACTCAACCAAGTGAGCCACCCAGGATACGCCTTAGATGAACAGTTTTAAAGCACTCAATTCCGAATGGAGAGATTTGGGTTAAATATTAGGAAAAACTTCCTCATACTGAGGAACTGGAATGAGAGTGGAGAGATTTTCTTCACTATATATACTGAAAAATCAGCTGAATCATATATGCCTAGAGGCTGATAGAGATGAAAAAGCCCTATTGATACTCTCATGGCTCAGTAATTCTGGGAAAAGAGTTTGCCTAGAGACCAAAGAGGGGAACTTAATCTGCTGTGTTTTGCTTTCTTTGTAGCTTCAGCTCTATCTCCACTTACTGTGGAAACTTGTACTAAATTTCTACTACTTCAATTTGTACTTCTAAAAGAAAAAGTAGTAATTATTTACCTATAATTATTTGGATTCTTACTTCAAATGGAATATGCCTACAACTAAACTCACTATCTTTCTCTTTTTCTTGATCTGTATGCCTCTTTAGTTGCTGCCTGTTTGTTTTCTTTCCTCCTCTTAAAAACCAAATTCCTTCAATGAGTCTTCACTTCTTGTTGCTATTACTTAATCTCCCATGTCCTCCTAAATCCAAATCTGGTTTTTGTTTTTCTCACGCCATTGAAACTTCTCTGTCTTAGGCCACTGGTGACTCTTTAAAAAAAAAAAATCCACTTTACTAATATATAATTTACATATGATAAAAATCACTCATGTTGAGTGCACAGTAATCCACTGATTTTTAGTCAAAGAATTGTACAATCATCATCACAATCCAATTTTAGTACATTTTTATCACCCCAAAAGACTCCTGTGCCCATTTTCAGCCATTCATCTTTTGAGAGCAGTTTCAAAGAATGATTTTCAGTTTACAACATAGGTGTTTGCTCTGATGCATTTGGTGTTGCTAACCACACCTTTCCTTTTGCAACTTTCTCTTCCCTTCTTTTCTGATCACCACTCTCTCCTGGTTTTCCACCTAACTTTCTGGTATTTCTTCACAGATTAGTTTCTCTGGCTTTATTTTATTTTTATTTTTATTTTTTAAGTTTTTAGTTATTTTAGAGAGGGAGAGACAGAGAGAGACAGACCATGAGTGGGGGAGGAGCAGAGAGAGAGGGAGATACAGAATCTGAAGCAGGCTCCAGGCTCTGAACTATCAGCACAGAGCCCGACATGGGGCTTGAACTCACGAATCAAGAGACCTGAGCCGAAGCTAGATTCTTAACCGACTGAGCCACCCAGGCACTCCATTTTCTCTGCCCTTAAATACTGTTATTCCAGAGGATTCTCTCCTGAACTCTCAGCGTATACTCTACTTAGGTAATCACATCCATCCTCATGACTACAATCACCACCTGTAAAGTGATGACTCCTAAATCTGTACTTCTAGCTCGGACTTGAGTTCTGAGCTCCAGACTAGTATAGTATAGTATAGTATAGTATAGTATAGTATAGTAGCAAAAAGACTTATCACCAACAGTGAGTCTTTTCTTGGGCTCGGGTTATAATAAAATGTACATAGAAAAGTCATCAAAATAGGACGTAAATCCTATTCTTCTTGGAGGAGGAAATTACAATTCACCCATATGTAATTAAGTTTCAAAGTGGTCGATGAAATATGAAATATATGTATGATCTCTGAAGTCTATAAACAGTAATACACTCTTCTTAGCAGATCTTGTAAATTAGTTTTAACGTACCTGCATCTCTATTCCTTACTTTATTCTAACTTATTTTATTTTATATTTTAGTTTAGTTTAGTTTAGTTCAGTTTTACATAGCTTTCTGACCAGGAGATTGATATAAACCTGAGAGCAGGAACCAAATGTTTTAATGCTTTGTCCTTCCAGTAGGAAAACACAGTGCTTGGTACATAGTGCTTTGGTACAGGCAAAAGTGTTTGTAGAATAAATGAACAAATGAATGTATGGGAAACGAGCATACCTGAAACTGAACTGATGTGTTAGTGTAGTGAACATTGGTGGTGGGCTGCAAAATGTCATTTTCAATCTTTTCCCCTTTATAACAAAATTATAGTTTTATTACAATAATCTGTCTCCTTCCACAAAGTCATATACTTTTGTATTTGTCATAGTAATCCCATTTCTCTTGCCAGTGACAGATTTAGGATAGGTATATGAAGATATTCTGGTCAGTGAGCTGTAATAGGGAATCTGCTGGGGGGATTCTGGGGAAAGTTTTTCACTTCTAAATAGAGATACATCGAGCCATCTTCTCTCTTTGGACTTTATAGTGTCTAGATGTGTCAACCTGAACTATGACATCCATCTTGTCATTATTGGAGAAGCCAGTATCTAAAGAAAAAGTCCATATACTGAAGAAAACAGAGCAAAGACAGAAGAACCTCGTCATTGCAGACATTGCTAGGCAGAAATTAACCAAATCTGAAGCTTCCCTAGCTTGGAACCTCTTAATGTGATTTGCCCTATTATTTAAGCTATTTAGAATTGGATTTTCTTTCCTCTGAAGGATTCCTAACTGACAATGTTAGTAAATGAATAACAAAGCAAACAACCTGTGCCTTTTTTTCCCCTCTCTCATCAGACTACAGTGGAGTGTGGACAAAGGGCACATATCAACCCTGTTGTCTGTATTGGAATACAGCTGCAGTGTAGATGTTCTTTCAAGCCTCTTCTGGAAAGACTGTTTATACACTAACCTTGATAATCTCAAGATCTGGGCAACAAAACAACAATTTAGGATCTTACTTTTTCTGATGAAAATAATGAGACTTTTCAGCCTGGCTCTACTATGCAATGCTGACATTTTCAGCACAAGGGAACAGTCTTAATAGTAATAATTTTCAGGAGACTTGAAGACATATATTGACACTGGTTATATACATAATATATATAGTATATAATTATACACATCTTTATATATAAAAGATAATTATATATAACATTATATTATTATAATATTTTTATACAAGTTTCAGAACTTTTACCTTTTCTACTCCCCTTCCATCTACTCAAATTCTGCTATTATGCCGAGATGCAGCTGAGATTTCATCCTTGTCATAAATATAATGTATCATGAGGTAACCTCTCTTTTCTCTAATCTCTTAATTGCCTTAGTACTTTATTTGGACATGCAATGCTTTGTGAGATCTCTGTTTATTGTTTTAAAATGTTGTTCGAATCTTTATTAAACTTTTATTTTAATTGAAATTTAAAAAACTATTTTATTTTTATTCCAGTATAGTTAACATTTAAGCTTTTCATATGTCTTTCCTTTTCAACTTCATTTTAAGTTCCACAATGGCTGAATACATGTCAAAGTATCCTCACACAAGTATCTCATCTATTAGTTAATAAATTGTCGAATTATTTTTTGACAATTTTAATAAACTGTCAATTTAATTTTATTCTTAATAATTATTTATTTTTGAGAGACAGACAGAGAAACAGAGCACGAGTGGAGAAGGGCAGAAAGACACAGAATCCGAAGTAGGCTTCAGGCTCTGAACTTGTCTGCACAGAGACTGACATGGGGCTCAAACTCACAAACCGTGAGATCATGACCTGAGCTAAAGTCGGTGGCTTCACTGACTGGGCCACCCAGTTGCCTCTAAATTGTCAATTTATTAAATTATCAAATAAACAAAATGATTGTTTATTTTTTATTGTCAATTTTTAATTTAAAATGTTAAGAATGTGTAGAGAGAAGAGATTTGGCAAAGGAGTTAGAAATCTCATTAGAAATGTACTTTGTATTTTGTTGCTAAGAACTAAACAGATTTCTTTGATTACAAAAATATCCTTCCTTTACATCCTAAATTATATAATAATTCAGTGGTAATAGGTATAGAGAATCAAATAAAATAGGATTTGTTTAATTTTTGTAATTTATATATATACATAAATTTGTATATATATATTTTATATTTATTTATTTATTTATTTATTTATTTATTTATTTTCAACGTTTATTTATTTTTGGGACAGAGAGAGACTGAGCATGAACGGGGGAGGGGCAGAGAGAGAGGGAAACACAGAATCGGAAACAGGCTCCAGGCTCTGAGCCATCAGCCCAGAGCCCGATGCGGGGCTCGAACTCACGGACCGCGAGATCGTGACCTGGCTGAAGTCGGATGCTTAACTGACTGTGCCACCCAGGCGCCCCAACATTTATTTATTTTTTGAGAGACATAGAGAGACCTAGCACAAGTTGGGGAGGGGCAGAGAGAGAAGGAGACACAGAATCCGAAGCAAGCTCCAGGCTCCGAGCTGTCAGCACAGAGCCTGACACCGGGCTTGAACTCACAAACCGTGAGATTGTGATCTGAGCCAAAGTTGGATGCTGAACAAACTGAGTCACCCAAGCACCCCCAATTTTTGTTATTTTTAACAAGTTTTTATTTATTTATTTATTTCTGAGAGAGAGAGGGAAAGAGAGAGCAGGGGAGGGGCAAAGAGAGCAGGACAGAGAGAGAATCCCAAGCAGGTGCTGCACTGTCAGCACAGAGCCCAATGTGAGGCTCAAACTCATGAACTATGAGAACATGACCTGAGCAGAAACTGGATGCTTAACCGACTGAGCCACCCAGGTGCCCCTGTTTCAGTGTTTACATGAAGTTGATGTCCAAACTTTGTTTTCTCTCCCCCCTCCTCAGCACAAGGCACATTGCTTTGTGTTTCATTTGTACATAGTAAATGTTGAAACACATTAAACAACGTATACAGACTTGGGATTAGGTTCATGGATATTTATTGTACTGTTATTTTTTTAATAGACTATTTTTTAGAGCACATTTATGTTCATAGCAAAAGTGAGATGAAGATACAAAAGTTTAAGAATCTCCTGCCCCAACCCATGCATAGCTTCCCCCATTATCAATACTCTCCACTAGAATGGTACATATATTAGGATTGATGAACCCATATTGATACATTATTGTCACCCAAAGACCATGGTTTACACCAGTGTTCACTCTTGGTGTTGTACATTTTCTGAATTTGGACAAATGTATAATGATATATATCTACCATTTTAATATCATACAGAGTAATTTCAGTGCCCTAAAATTATCTCTTCAACCCTTCCTCTCTGAACCCCTGACAACCACTGATCATTTTACTGTCTCCATAGTTTTGATTTTTCCAGAAACATGAATATTTAACATAAACATCCAGTTAACATGAACATTAAAACCCCTTTTTCATCCTACCTTCGATTAGGATAAAGAAGAAGGGTTGCATAGATGGCTTAGTCAGTGGAGCATACAACTCTTGATCTCGGGGTTGTGAGTTTGAGCTCCCCGTTGTGTGTAGAGGTTACTTAAAAAAATTTTTTTAATAAAGAAATAAGAAATAAAGAAGAAACCATACCTGTGACAATGCTTCTGTATAACATAAACTATTGTACTTATGTTTACTTTTTTAATTGAATGATGATTCACATATCATAACATTCACCCTTCTAAAGTGTATATAGTTCAGTGGTTTGTATTGATTCACAATGTTGCACAGCCATCACCACTATCTAATTCCAGATCTTTTCATCATCCCCAAAAGGAAAAGCTAATATGAGGCCTTTTGCATCCAGGTTCTTAGCATGTTTTCAAGGTTTATCCATGTTGTTTTATGTATCAGCACTTCATTCCTTTTTGTGGCTAAATAATACTCCATCATATGGATATATCTGATTTTGTTTACCCGTTCATCAATTGATAGAAATTTGAGTTGTTTCTGCTTTTTGGATATATTTTTTTTTTAATTTTTTTTTCAACGTTTATTTATTTTTGGGACAGAGAGAGACAGAGCATGAACGGGGGAGGGGCAGAGAGAGAGGGAGACACAGAATCGGAAACAGGCTCCAGGCTCCGAGCCATCAGCCCAGAGCCTGACGCGGGGCTCGAACTCACGGACCGCGAGATCGTGACCTGGCTGAAGTCGGACGCTTAACCGACTGCGCCACCCAGGCGCCCCTCTGCTTTTTGGATATTAAGAATAATGCTCCTGTGAACCTTAGTGTGCAAGTTTTTGTGTGGGCATATGTTTCTAATTCTCTTGGATGTATACCTATAAGTACAATTGTTGAGTCATATGGTAACCATATGTTTAAGATTGTGGGGAAGTACCAAACTGATTTCCAAAGTGGTTGCACCCTTTTATATTCCCAAAAGTAATGTATGAACGTTTGAATTTCTCTACATTAATTCTAATTCTTGTTTTCTGGGTTTTTTTTTTATTATAGCCACTCGTAAGGTGGTATCTCATTATATTTTTGTATTTGCATTTCTCCAATAGCTAATTATATTGAATGTATTTTCATGTGGTTATTTGCCATTTATATGTCTTCTTTGGAGAAGTGTGTGTTCAATTCTTTGTCCATTTTTAATTGGGTTGTCTTTTTATTGTTGAGTTATAAAAGTTCTTTATATATTCTTGGGGCACCTGGATGGCTAAGTCAGTGGAGCATGTGATCTTGACCTTGGGGTTGTGAATTCCAGTCCCATGTTGGGTATAGAAATTACTCAAAAAATAAAATAAAATCTTTTTAAAAAAAATTCTTTAGGGGTGCCTGGGTGTCTCAGTCGGTTAAGTGTCCGACTTCGGCTCAGGTCATGATCTCACAGTTTGTGAGTTCAAGCCCTGTGTCAGGCTCTGTGCTGACATCTTGGAGCCTGGAGCCTGCTTCAGATTCTGTGTCTCCCTCTCTCTCTGTTTCTCTGTGTCTCAAAAATAAACATTAAAAAAAAAGTTTAAAAAAGTTCTTTATATATTCTGGATACTAGATATTTATCAGATCTATGATTTGTAAATATTTTCTCCATTCTGAGTGTTATCTTTTCACTTTCTTGATACTACTCTTTGGTGCATAAAAGTTTTAAATTTTAATGTTAATTTATCTATTCTTTCTTCATTGCTTGTGCTTTTGGTGTCAGATCTAAAATATCATTCTAAATCTAAGATCATACAGATTTACACCTATATTTTCTTCTAAGAGTTTTATAATTTTAGCTCTTACTTTTAAGTCTTTGATCCATTTTTAATTAATCAATTATTTATTTGTTTATTTTAAAGTAATCTCTACTCCCAACATGGGGCTTGAACTCACAACCCTGAGATTAAGAGTCACATGCTCTACCAACTGAACCAGCCAGGGGCCCCTTTTTAATTTTTTTGATTATATATATATATATATATATATATACAATCTGTATATAATGGATATACAGTTGTCCAAGCACCAATTTTTGAAAAGACCATACTCTTTTCCTGTAAGTTGTCTTGGCACCATGTTGTAAATCAATTGACCAGAAATGTGTAGGTTTATTTCTGGATTCTCAATTTGATTCCATTGATTTATGTGTGTATCCTTATGCTAGTACTACAGTCTTGATTGTTTTGGCTATTCTGGGTCCTTTGAATTTCTGTGTGAGTTGCAGAATTAGCTCATCAATTTCTACCAAAAAACCCAGCTGATATTTGGCTAGGGAATGCATTGAATCTGTGATCAATTTGGAGAGTATTTCCATCTTAACAGTATTGAGTATTCCAATCCATGAACATGGGAACTCTTTCCATTTATTTAGGTCTTCTTTAATTTTTTTCAGTTCTTTAATTATTGTGTCATTTTCAATGTAAATATCATGCATTTCTTTTGTAAATTTGTTCCTAAATATTTTATTCTTTTTTGGTGCTATTATAAGTAGAATTGTTTTCTTAACTTCACTTTCTATTGCTCATTGCTATCTATAGAAATACAATTGATTTTTGTATATTTATTTAGTATTCTGCAACCTTATGGAACTAACTTACTATTAGGTCTAGTTGTGTGTGTGTGTATGTGTGAAGCCTTAGGATTTGTATATACAAGGTGATGTCATCTGCAAAAAGGGATATTTTCTCCTTTCCAATCTCTATGCATTTTATTTCTTTTCCTTCTCTAATTGGTCTGACTAGAACCTCAAATACAAAGTTGAATACAAGTGGTGAGAGTGGATATTCTTGTTCCTGATCTTAGGTTGAAAGTGTTCCATTTTTCAGTATGTATGATGTTAACTTTGGGGTTTTCACAAATGCACTTTGCCAGGATGAGGAAGTTCCTTCCTTTACTAGTTGAGTATTTTTTTCATTACAGGGTGTTGGATTTTGTCAAATGTTTTTTCTGTATCTGTTGAGATGATAACGCATTTTTGTGTTTTGTTTGGTTTGTACGGTATAATATGTTCATTGATTCTCATAGGATAAATATCACTTGGTCATGGTGCATAATCCTTTTTATATGCTTCTGGATTAGGTATGTTAGTATACTCTTGAGGAATTTTGTGTCTATATTCATAAGGAGTATTGGTCTGTAGTTTACTTTTTTTTCTTTTGGTGTCTTTGTGTAGTTTCAGTAACAGGTTAATACTGGCCTCATAGAATGAGTTGGGAAGCATTACCTTATCTACTTTTTGGAAGAATTTTTAAAGGATTAGTATTAATTCAAATTTAAATGTTTGGTAGAATTCACCAGTGTAGACATCCAGTTCCTGGAAAGTTTTTTTTTAAATTATTATATTTTTATTTTGGATGAATGATAATCAGGTTTGTTTTTTTTTTTTACTTTTTTTTTAATGTTTATTTATTTTGAGAGAGAGACAGACAGACAGACAGAGAGCAAGATGGATAAGGGCAGAGAGAGCCAGAGACACAGAATCTGAAGCAGGCTCCAGGCTCTGAGCTATCAGCACAGACCCCAACTTGGGGCTGGAACTCATGCACCATGAGATCATGACATGAGCTGACATCAGGCACTTAACGGACTGAGGTCTCCAGCGCCCTGATAATCAAGTATTTTTAATCAGATACACAATTCTTTTTTTTTTTAAGTTTATTTATATATTTTTCAAGAAAGAGAGAGAGTGCGAAGGAGGGGCAGGGAGAGAGGGAAAAAGAGAGAATCTCGAACAGGCTCCACACTTCTAGTGCAGAGCCCAATGTGGAGCTCAAACCCAGGAACTATGAGATCATGACTCCAGCTGAAACCAAGACTTGAACATTTAACCAACTGTGCCATCCAGGTGCCCCTGGAAAATGTTTTGATTACCAATTCTTTCTTTTTACTTGTTAAAGATGTATTCAGATTTCTTTTTGGGTCAGTTTTGGTAGTTTATGGGTTTTTTGTTTGTATGGTTGTTGTTGTTGTTTCTGGAATTTGATAATCTCGTCTGGGTTATCTAATTTGTAGTCATTTAATTCTTCATAGTATCCCTGTATAATCACTTTTATTTCTCTATTGTTGGTAATAATGTCCCCTCTTTCACCCTGATTTTAGTAATTTGAGTCTTTGCTTCCTCTCTCTGTTTCTCTCTGGTTCAATCTAGCTGAAGGTTTATACATTTTGTTAAACTTTTCAAAGATTAACTTTTGGTTTACATTGATTTTCTCTGTGGTTTTGCTATTCTTTATCTCATATGTTTCTGCTCTAATCTTCGTTATATTCTTTCTTCTGCTTTTTTGTTTGTTCTTTTAGTTTATTAAGGTGGAAGTTTAGGCCATTGATTTGTGGTCCTCTTTCTTTTTAACATAGGCATTTATAGTTTAAAATTTTTCTTTAAGTACTGCTTTTCCTGCATCCCAGAAGGTTTGGTGTGTTGTGTTTTTCTTTAGTTCATTTGAAAATATTTTCTAATTTCCCTTGTGCTTTCTTCTTTGACCTATTGATTACCTAGGAGTGTAGTGTTTAACTTCCACATATGTGTGGATTTCCCAAATTTCCTCCTGTTATTGATGTTTAAAGTTTTTTTTTAAGTTTATTTATTTATTTAAGCAATCTCTACAACCAACATGGAGCTTGAACTCATGACTCATATCAAGAGTCGCACACTCTTCTTACTGCGCCAGCCAGATACCCCTGTTAATTGATTTTTAATTTCATTACATTGTAGTTAGAGAACATATTTTGTATGATTTTAATACTTTCAATTTATTGAGACTTTGTTTTATGGCCTAAGATATGATGATAGGCCATATCTTAGGCCATAAAGATAGGCCTATCTTAGGCCATGTGTATTTGTTGCATCCATGTTGAAAGTAGGGTATTAAAGTCCAACTATTATCATTGAATTGTCTATTTCTCCCTCAATTCTGTCAGTTTTTGCTTCATATATTATTAAATCTTCATGTATTATTAGGTCCATATATCTTTATTAGTGTTATGTCTTCTTGATGGGCTGATGCTTTTACCATTATAAAATATGCTTCTTTGTCTCTAGTAACATTTTTTATCTTAATTAGTAATAATTTATGTAAATATTTAATATACAGTCAACTCTACATTTAAATGTATGCCCTCTTAATATAGGAGTAAATGATGCAGTCAAGTAAAAATTATAAGTTCCTTTTTTTAAAATGTTTATTTATTTATTTTAAGAGAGAGAGAGAACAGCAAGGGAGGGGCAGAAAGAGAGGGAGAGAGAGAATCCAAGCAGGCTCCACACTGTCAGTGCAGAGCCCAATGTGGGGCTTGATCTCATGTAGCATGAGATCATGACTGAGCTGAAATCAAGAGTCAGAAGCTTACCTGACTGAGCCACTCAGGCACCACAAAAATTATAAGTTCTAAAGATTATTGATGGTATTTGCTTATTTTATTATTTTTTATGTATTTATTTTTTATTTTTAAATATTTATTTATTTTGAGAGAGCGAGAGTGCAAGCAAGCAGGGGAGGGGCAGAGAGAAAGAGAGAGAATCCTAAGCAGTCTCCACACTATCAGCACAGAGTCCAATGTGGGGCTCGATCTCATGAACCATGACATCAGGACCCAAGCCGAAATCAAGTTGGGACACTTAACCAACTGAGCCACCCAGGCACCCTTTGCTTAACTTATTTTATATATATTGCCATGCACATAGATTCAATATTCAGTTCTTAGCATATTTTTCTGAGCACCAAATACATATAAGACCCAGGAAGTACATTATATGCATCAGTCACACTCCTACCTTAAATAGCTTATAATCAAATTGACAAACCAGGACACAAAGAAAGTGTGGAGTAATAGACTGATTCTCAAACTTAAAGTGCATAAAATTCCACTTGTTAGATCCGTTAAAAATCAGTTTCCAAAGCCATACTTTCAGAGATTTTGACTTAGTAGCTTCAGTTTAGAGCTTTATAATCTTAACTTTTGACAAGTTCTTCAGATTGATCCTGATCGTAGATATAATGAAAGTCTCTACTGGAGAACATTGTGGAGTGCAGAGAGTGACATTTTTGTGTTTCTTTGGACTCTACTGCCATGAGAAATGGGCCCGTGGTAGGAGCATGAAAGCCCAGATTCATTCAAATTATCCTACTAATGGTAACAGTGAATATGGAGACAATTAAATAGAAGGATGTTAAAGAGTAGCGTTCATAGGGTTTGGTGACTGATTAGATGGTGGATGATACAGAAGAAGAAAAAGTCAAGGACGACAGTAACTTTCCTGACTTAAGTGATTCCCATCTCCTGTTAGCTCTATTACTGATTTTCTAAATTCCACATTTTTTAAGTGAAGATAATGGTATCTAACTCATTGCATTGTTATGAAGTGTAAATAAATTAGGGTGGTTAATAGATACTCAATAAATAGTTTTCTGAAAGAAGTTTAACAACAATAGAAGGTAGCATATGGTTAGTGTTTAATGAGGGACTGGCAAACTATAAGAATTAGAGAAGACCTTTAAAACTTAAAAGAGTTAATTGTTTAATCAAGAAAATATATGTATCTTTGTATAATAACATACATATTTATGTATATATGACTCGTTTAAGAAAGTCTTAAAATAGTGGGGGCGTGCCTGGGTGGCTCAGAGTTACTCTTGATCTCAGCTCAGGTCTTGATTTCAGGGTCATGAGTTCAAAGCCCTTTATTCACATGCTGGGTGTGAAGGCTACTTAAAACAAAAAACAAATTAATTAATTAAATTTAAAAAGAAAGTCTAATAGCGCTCGGAGCACCTGGTTGGCTCAGTCGGTAGAATTGTGACTCTTGGTCTCAGGGTTGTAAGTTCAAGCCCCACATTGGTGTAGAGATTCCTTTAAAACAAAATCTTTAAAAAAAAGTCTGATAGTGCTAAGATGCTATTTCCATTTGCCTAGTTTTTGTTGCACTTGTTGGCAGCTTTTCCTCTAGTTGTCTCAACTCCATTTCCTATGTGGTTAAATTTAACTTCCATTTTTCTGCTCCATCTCTACTGGTTACTCTCTAGGCCTGCTGTACAACTGTTGCCCTGTGACTACTCTTTGCATTTCCTGAGAATACCTTTTACTTTTTTCCTGTATAAGATTTATGATTCCTGGATCTGTAACTTTCCTTTCATTTAGCTCCTTGTTTGGGTCTTCCAATAGCTTTTTGGAAAAGTGTGAATTTTTGAGACCTTGCATAGCTGGGAAAATCCTTTCACTTAGAAGAAATTGCTTCATTGTTTCCCAATTTCCAGTGTTATTATTGAGAAGGTTGATGCCATTCTGGTTTTCAGTCTTTTCAATATGTCCTGCTTTTAATTTCTGGGAACTTTTAAGATCTCCTTTTGTCTTTGATGTTGTGGAATTTCATGATATAAGCTGATGTGGTTTTCTTTTATTTTTGCTGGGCAACTGACATACACTTCAATCTGTAAAGTCATGCCCCCCGGGTGTGAGAACTTTATTTATATAATTTATTTTCTAATTTTTTTTAGACTAAAGTTTTCCTTGTTTCTCTCCATATAATTCCTGTTATTTGTATGCCGCATCTCCTGGATTAATCTTAAAGACTCCTCAAATTATCTAGTGTCCATCTCTTAGCTTTTTGCTGTGCTGTCTGGAACATTTCCTTAATATCTTCCAATTCTTTTTTCTTTTCTTTTCTTTTTTATTCTGGTTTTATCTTTATTTAAGCAATCTCTATGCCCAATGTGGGGCTTGAACTCATGACTCTGAGATCAAGAGTCATATGCTCTTCTGACTGCCCCTCTTTTATTGTATTTTTAAAATTTGGTTGTTATAATTTTAACTTCTAAGAAAGCCTGTTTTTGTTTCAGTGTTCCTTTTTAAAAAATATGATCTTGGGGTACCTTGGTGGCTCAGTCGATTAAGTGTCAGACTTCAGCTCAGGTCATGATCTCGAAGTCCGCGAATTCGAGCCCTGTATCAGGCTCTGTGCTGACAGCCCAGAGCCTGGAGCCTGCTTCAGATTCTGTGTCTCCCTCTGTCTCTGCTCCTCCCCCACTCATGCTCTGTCTCTCTGTCTCTCTGTCTCTGTCTCTCTCTCAAAGATGAATAAACATTAAAATTTTTTTTAATATGATCTTGTTCTTCTTTCATAAATGCAATAGCTTTTCTCTCATCATAGACTTTCTCATTTATTTCTTGCTGGTTTATTTGTTTTATTTTCTTTGTTTCATATTGGAGACTTTTATCAAGTATATGGGAAACCTTTAAGGTTTGTTCAGTTTTAATAGCAGACATCAAACTAATTGGAAGGTCAATGTGAGGAGGTAGCATTTACTGATTAGAAGGGTTCATTATAGAATGATTTAGTGGTCAAACAGCTTTTAAAATTTTTTTTAAATGTTTATCTATTTTTGAGAGAGAGAGAGAGCACGTAAGCAGGGAAGGGCAGAGGGACAGGGAGACAGTGGATCAGAAGCAGGCTCTGTGCTGACAGCAGACAGCCCGATGTGGGGCTTGAACTCATGAACCATGAGATCTGACCTGAGCTGAAGTTGGACGCTTAACCGACTGAGCCACCCAGGTGCCCCTCACCTGGCCTTTTTTTTTTTTTTTTTTTTTTTTTTTTTTTTTTTTTTTTTTTTTTTACCGAAGTTACCCCCATATTCAAAATTTACAGGTCTTTTTTTCTGGGATGTTTCAGCTTATCTTTCAGTCTTTTGGGGAGGGCATATAAAACACTGCCAGTGTTATGAAAGGGGCATGGGGAGAGACCTTTGGTTATCAATTCCCCTATCTTCTGGTGGCACCTTACCCTAGCACTCCACTATGCCTGGTTATCTGAGCCTAGTACTCCTAGTACACTGTGCCTGGTTATAGAGCCCCTTGTGTTTAATTCTTCCATAGATGCAGATGGGTTCATGACTACTATTTATGTAGTCTTTGATACAATTCCCTTGGTTTTGGCCCCATTCCTTACCCCTACCTTCTGTAGTACTTGGTACTTCACATTCTTGAACCTTTCTGGGGTTCTGTTTGGTTACTTGACTTGCTTCTTGTTACTTTCTCCTTCAGGGAGCCCTTTCTATGCTCTGTTTAGTCAGTTACTGCTGTTCTATCTTTGTCTCCCAACTTAAAATATTACGGCTCTGGGTTACAGAGAGCCAGAGTTTGCATTTTTATTTATTTATTTTTTTTTTTAGAACAATTCCAGAAAAGGAAGGAAGCAGAAACATCTTTAATCTCTCATCCTGTAACTGGAAGTTAGTTTAATTTTCCCAAGTGATGTTGTGGCTTCTTATCTCACTGGATAGTTTCAGCTAGCTATATCAGCCACATCGCTGGATGTAATGACTTCGTAAAATAAATAAACTGAATAGATAACAAATACATAAATTAAATAAATTAATCAAATTAAATAAAAATAAGTCCTAGTCACTTTGTGCTATTCAAAAATCAGGAGAAATGTTCACAAAAAGATGGCTTCTCTTGGCTTCTTAGGCAAGTTACAATTTGGCTGTACAGTCTGTTGGCATTTTAGTGCAAACAGTATTGGTCCCACTTTTCTGTCCTAAGATGCTCTGTTCTTTACATAAACAGCAGTAGAAGCAGTTGTTCTCTTCTACTCTGAGAGTGATTATCTCTTAGTGGTAAGTGGAGTGATTCATTCTCCTATACATCTTAGAGGAGACTTTATTATCTGTGGGGGATACAGTGTGGGGAGAGGAGAGCTCTAGCAATGTGTCAGGTATTACACATTCTGGACTGGCATAAAAAGAAGCAACCTCTTCCCCCACTGCAATTTTAAATCCTGGAAGTAACACCCCACATCTAAGGCTGTGAGAAATCACATTATTCATAACAAGGACCATGATTCACATGAACGGAACAAAATGCAATTATCAAAAATAGATTCTGTAGATTAGTCTGTAGCAAAAATATCTTCTGACTTAGCTTATGAATTGGCTATAATCACAGGAAGGATGATTCCATTGAGGTTTTACCACCTTCTCCTCCACCTTGACTGAATAACCTTTATACTTCTCCCATGGCACATCTTTGTAGGTCAGGGTATTTGGAAAACTGATTTTGACATGACGCCTCCCTCCTCTTTTTTTTTTTCTCATAGTCTTTAAAAAAAAAAATGAGACTCACTTAAAACATACCTTGTGTTAATTCTACTCGTTTCATTGGTCACCTTGAATTATTGAGCATTTTTCATTTTTATGCTTTCTATATTGACCCACTATTATTTTTAGCAGTGATGATTATGATAACCTGCAGAGTGGGCTAGAAGGGCTTCACATTTGATGGAATTTGAATTCCTGCCAGAGCTATTATTTGTTTCAAATATGAACAATATGATTACAGTCCTTTTACCTGGGCAGTTTTCTACTTCTATTGATTTCCTGCCTCTCCAAGATTAATAAATTCTTTTTAGGGAGTAGTAAACAGAAAAGGGCAGTTCCTTTTGATAACTATCACTGTATTATGTATACACACACACAGTATTGCATAACTGATGCTCAAGGAATTGTGTGAGATGTTTTAAGAGATCTGAAGATGAGAATGTCAGATGCTTTCAGCTGCAAGTAACAATGATGAAGACATCTGAAGACATTATTAAATACAAAGACATTTGTTGTTTTGCTAAAAAGATATCCAGAGGAAGGCCATTTCCTGGATTGGTACAATGGCTCAATGATGCTTTTAGCTCAGCCATCAACAATGGGTTGGGTTTTTTCTTAATGCTCTAGATATCATGTCCTTATATAATCACATCTAATGGCAGAAGAATGGCAGTTTTTCCTCATCTACCTCTTTTTTTTTTTGAGGACTTTTTTTAAAGTTTATTTATTTATTTTGAGAGAGAGCATGGGGGAGGGACAGAGAAACAGGGAGAGGAGAATCCCAAGCAGTCTCGGCGCTGTCAGCTCAGAGCCCAACTCCAGGCTGGAACCTATGGACCGAACCATGAGATCATGATCTGAGTGGAAAACTTCACTGACTGAGCCATCCAGGTGCCTCTAATGATCCCTTTAAAATTGTTTAAAGAAAACTGTTCCAGATACTTTTGATTTGGAGCTGCCAAAGCTGTCCTCTCTTGTTGTCCCAAATTTTTAGTCACAAATCTGTTCTGAGCATCTTTTTCATAAGTGGTGTTAAGGAATGTAGTATCAATTTACATAGTGTGATTTTTTTTTTCAAGTCGGCGCCACACCCAGCATGGAGTCCATCGCAGGGCTTGAACTCACAACCTGGAGATCAAGACTTGAGCTGAGATCAAGAGTCAGACACTTAACCAACTGAGCCACTTAGGCGTCCTTACATAATGTGATTTTAGGTGATGTTCTCTTCCTCCAAAAGCTCTCGCCCGTCCATCTTCACATGCCCAAATCTCATTCATCCTTTAATGAAAGCTAAAAATAATGCCTCCCATTTATTTCATTTATTCAACAAGTAACTGTCGCATGCTTATTATGTCAAGCACTCTGCAAGTGTTGGGTATACAAGACATGAGCTCTGACCTCATGGAGCTTACAGTCAGGTGGGGAACACTGACAATTAACAATAACAATTAAGTGATAAGGAAGAATAAGGTACAAGCAGAGGACAGGTAGAAGTATTTACACTGTTGGTGGGGATGGAGCAGACAGAGAATTCTTCTTGAAGACTTTTGAAAGATGATACCTAAAGGATGAGTAGGAATTGGAGAGAGAAAGGGAGGGGAAAGTGTTTATGGTAAGGAGAAGAGTGCATAAGAAATCATGGAGCAGAAAGTGTTGGTGAAAGCACTCTGGAAAAAGGCCTCTTTAATTCCTCCTCCCTGCCCACCCCCGCAAGTAACTTTCCATTTGATGAACCCCATGCACTTGATATACAATTTTTAGACCATAAGATCTCTGAAGGCAATACATATGACTTATACACAGTACTGGATAAATATGAGTGCAACTTCAGAGAAGAGTGAGGCTGTGTATGTGTCAATGCAAAATGCTAGCTTAAATATTGAAACAGCTAAGGGAAGAGGTGGATTATACCACATCTCTCTTCAAAATGATAAGAAAAGCATCACCTGTCTAGGTGACTACAGGGACCAGGGAGGCAACAGGGAGGAATTGATTCATAAAGTTCTGGAGGAAGTACAAAGTAATTATAGCTCCAATGCTCAGATGTTACTTTAAAAGCTATTTCAGGAAATATAATGAAAACCTGGTACCCATCAGGAAGAAAAAATAGCCACTCACTTATGTTTGCAAGAGGTTTTCTTTTTGAATATTCTCTTGGCGTGGACTGCTCTTGGTGTGTGCCACGGTTCTGGGTTACTGGTGGGGAGGGCCCAACCAGACCTGACAAGCTACTTTTAAATCAAATATTAAAAAAAAAACAACAACACACAAAACACAAATGTCCATATCATGACTTGGGTTTTTATCATTTATTTATTTTCCACTTCATTAAAAACATTTTTTTTAACGTTTATTTATTATTGACAGACACAGAAAGACAGCATGAGCAGGGGAGGGGCCGAGAGACGGGGAGACACAGAATCTGAAGCAGGCTCCAGGCTCTGAGCTGTCGGCACAGAGCCTGACGCAGGGCTCAAAATCACAGACTGTGAGATCATGACCTGAGCCGAAGTCAGATGCTTAACCAACTGAGCCACCCAGGCACCCAATTTTCCACTCCATTTTAGAGGTGTGTTCCAAAATCCTTTTGCCACTTGGCTGTGAGGAACCAAAAGTGAGTAAATTTTGATAGGGAAGGAGGTTTGGAGATACAGCTATTGTCTTGATAGGCCAGAATAGACAGTATTTTGAGTTCTCATAGAAAGCCCCCCTTAACTTATGTCTCTCCTTAATTCTAGTTCAGCAATTCATCACTGAGTTTGAGATGGTGCTTGTTTGATCCTGTAAGATTTTATTTCGTTGTTAACTTGGGAAGTATTTTTGATAGTTTTTTCTTTAAAGTAATCTCTACTCCCAACATTGGGCTTGAGCTCCCAGCTCGAGATCAAGAGTTGCATGCTTTATTGAATGAATCAGCCAGGTTGTCACTCCCCATTTTTTTTTTTTAATGTGTATTTATTTTGAGAGACAGAGAGAGACAGACAGAGTGCGAGTAGGGGAGGGGAAGAGAGAAAGGGAGACACAGAATCCAAAACAGGCTCCAGGCTCTGAGCTGTCAGCACAAAGCCTGACGTGGGGCTTGAACTCATGAACCATGAGATCATGACCTGAGCCGAAGTCAGACGCTTAACCAAGTGAGCCACCTCAGCGCTCCTTCCACGTTTTTTTGATACTAGTTTTTTAAAAGTGTCCTCCTCGAGGATAGAGATTACATTTTTGGATGCTGTCCCATAGTGTGGTGAGGTGTGGATGCTGAATTCTTTAATTTGGTGATTCTTAACTTTTTGTTTGTTTTATTAATATACTTTATTTTTTTAGGTTTTTAATTTACAGAAAAACCGAGCAGTCCCCATATAAACTCTCCTTCCCCAGTTACCTTTATTATTAATATTTTATGTTAGTATGAAACATTTGTTATAATTAATGAACCAGTATTGATACACTGTAATTAACCAAAGTCCATATTTACTCAGATTTATTTTAGTTTTTGCCTAAAGTCCTTTTTCTCTCCCAGGATCCCATTCAGCTTAAAAGCCTATGCCGAGTTGTCCTGTTACTTACATCTACATTATACCTAGTTGTCGGGTCTCCTGAGGTTCTTCTTGGCTGTCACATTAGCCTTCATTTTTTGAGTCATAAACTGGATTGAAAATCTGATGAAAGCTATGGGTCCTCTCCACAGAAAAATGCGCCTGCTTCAGAGGTCTAATTTAAGGGAGGTCCACCCATAACTGATTCAGAAACCTAGCTTCAGGAGGAAAAGGTGATCTTTAAAAAATTCCTTCCCTCACACTCAGGCTCGAGGTCAGGCTCTACCTCTACTTTGTTGTGTGACCTTTTTGCATAGCTGTTTTCCTACTTGGACCTCAGTTTCACCATCTGTGAAATGAAGGGTTTGATTTACATGATGTCTAAATCCTTTTCTAGCACAGTGGAAGGTGGGCGTCACCCACAAAGGAACAAAGGCTGTTAACAGACCAAGCCAGGTCAGGGAAGTGGAATGGCTTATCAATAATGAGGTCGCAGAGGTTCAATGGGAAAAAGACATAACCTAGGTTCCACTTTATGGCTTCGTGGATTTTGTAAGTCATTTCCTTCCTCTGAGGTTCAATTTCCTCATCTGCAAAAATGTAGAGGCTCTGCTTCTGGTAGTTATGAAACTCCTGGGAGCAACACTGAGGAATTATGATAAGAAAAAAAAAAATGGAGTAGGTGGGTGGGTGCACGGGTGAAGGGCAGATTTAAGGAATACGAGGCAGGGCTGAGGGTTCTGGAGAAGAGAAACACAGCAGACACCTTAGGGATCTCACACCACACGCCCACCGTGCTGGGGTCAATTCAACCTAGGTGCCGGCCCCGCCTCCTCCCTCCCCACGCTTCCCCTCCCCTCGGGCTGCGACGCGCCACACTTCGCATGGTAGTCACCGTGAGTCGCTTTCCATCGCGCTAGGGCCGCGCGCGTTCTCGCGCCGCCACCTCACTGCCATCTCTGCCCGCCTTTGGCCCCTTCCGATTGGCTCTCACGTTAGTGACGTACATGCTCCTTATTCTACCCCCGTCACTTCCCCAGGGTTCCGCCCCGCCTCCCCCTTACTTCTCCTGATTGGCGTGGCAACCTAACCTGCCCTGGTCTCCGCTGTGAAGGAGAAGCCGGGAGAGCAGGCTAAACCAGGAAGGCGCTGGCTTGTGGCGCGCACGCGCACGCACGCACGCCGGCGGCCGGAGGGGCGGCACGCTCGCGCCCGGGCTCGCCGCGCGCCGCGCCAGAGGCTCGCGCACTCAGCAGGTTGGGCTGCGGCGGCGGCAGCTGTGGGAGCTGAGGCGCAGCGCGTGAGAGGTCCCAGACGCGTCTGCGGCTCCGGTTCCGCCACCTTCCTCTTCTCTCACCCCAGTCTCGGTGCCGGGTGCTGAGAAGGGAACGGCGCTAGCCTTGGTAACTTAGAGCCCACCCTTGGCTGCTTCCGACACCGCCATCCTTCCTTTCCCAGCCGCGGGCCTCTCGGTGCTAAGGCGACTCTGCGGGGAGGCGGCGGCGACGGCTGCCTGTCTGTGGGGAGGAGTCCTGCCCTCCAGTCTTGCTCCGCCGCCGGGCCCTGCAGGGTCCAAGAGAGCTCGGCGCCGGTCCTTCCTCTCACCTTTTTCGTTAGCCGATTGGTGCAGCGTCGGTCCGAGAGGTCTCTGAGCTGAGGCGGCGGCAGCTCCTTCGGCTTCATCATGTCCGCGGGCGGAGACTTCGGGAATCCGCTGAGGAAATTCAAGCTGGTGTTCCTGGGGGAGCAGAGCGGTGAGTGCGCGGCTCCCCCACTCCTGGCAGCTGGCCGCGGCTTCCCCGCACCGCCCCCAGTGCGGCCCTTCTGTCCGCGAAGGCTCTCTCTACCGGCCTCGCGTTTACGCTCGGTGGTAACCCCCAGCCCTGCCCGGTGTTTGCTGACCTCTGTTAGCCACCGGCTCCTCTTCGTCTTGATCCGTCGGTCAGATTTTTGACCCTTCCGTCCCCGGTTCAGACGTCTCCTTCCACCACCTCTCCCCCCCCCCCCCCCCCCCCCCCCCCCCCCCCCCGCCGCAGCCCGGGCCTCTCCCGTCGGTCTGCCTCCTCCCCCCAGTCCTCACCCCGCCCAGCCCCAGCCTGCTGTCCATCCCTTTATTCCTCCCGTCTCCGCCGTTTCACCAACCGTAGCCCCCTTCCTTGAGCCCCACCCTTATCTTTGCTTTTATTCCAGTTCGTCAGCTCTGTGAAGGCCCACCCTGGGAAGCCCCACTCCGGGAAGCCCCGCTCCCGGGAACCGACCCTCTTCAACCTTGGACTAGGAGGGTGGGGGGATTAGGGCGTTGTTTCCTTAGAGGCTTGGCCCTGGGATATGCGGATCTTATGGGAGGTGGGAAATGGGGGGTCGTAGAAATTCTTGGATGGTTTTCCCTTGGGTGGGGAATTAGTTTGGAAGATATATGTCTGAATTAGAGGCGACTTGAGGATGGAGTGGTTGGGGAGTAAGAGGGGTGGTGGCGGCAGTGGTGATTTTTGTTTCTTGGGTTAGGCTGAGGCTTGTTGGAAAACCTCATTTTCTTCTCATGACTTTGAGCCCTGACAATTCTTCTGGCACTGTTGATGCTTTGCCGATCTCTGCCAGATGCTATGTCATGATCGTTTTACTTGGAATTTTTCACATCTCACCTCTCCTCCTCTTTCAACATGAAGCAGTGTCTGATTCTCTTTATGGTGGTGCAAACGGGGATTACCGGGGAAATGTTAATTATTTCATTTCTTCTGAGTGTTTTCAACATATAAATATATCTAGGATTCCTGTGAGAGAAGGCCTGAGAATAGCGAACATCTTTGTTTTGTAGGATTTCCTTAGGGGCTAGGGAGTAATGGAGTAGAGTAGAATAGATTCATCATCTGGTTATCTAAATTAGATTTCAATATGTAATGCCGTTTCGGCTAAATGACCCTTTTATGCTTCATATTCCACAGTATATGATGAGTAGCGTGATCTTACTTACCTGGTCAGGCTTCTGCTGTCGCTTACTTTGTATTACATACAGGATCATAGTTTTGTGATGGCTTTCTCCAAAATAACTTCTTGTGGTGATTCCAATTTTATGCTGAATTATGAAACTTGGCACTCGACAATTTAGAGATTATCATCCTTTTTTGTTTTTCTTACATTTTGCATGACCATCTTTAAAATTCACACATTGAGAGGTTAGTTCCTCCTAAATCATCATTGAGTTACCTGCTAGGTACCTTAGATTAGGCTGTAGGGAAGAAAATTTCTTTTGATTGGAAAGCAGATAACTGATATAAATTCAGAGCTTTTACAACTACCTTGAACTGTTTATACTAATATATATGGCGTTGAAGTAGATTAACGTTAGTTGCAAAATTGCTTCTAGTTGGAGCTGAGAAATCACTTCTCTCTTTTCATATATAATCTTTGCCTCTTCCTTCCTTACCAAGGAAAAGGATAGTCTCCTCTTTGCTTATGAATATTCCTGAAGCATGTATAAACTTGTTTCTTTAAGTAACTTGGTAAGTAAGACCTGTGAGCGTGAACCCAGTCTAGGTGTTTTATGGCACTTTTAGGACAATGCCATGTGTAAAATATGGTGTATTCGTCATTATTGATAAATAGGATCTAAAGTGCTTATTGTGCACTCTAGGGATGTTATTGCCGGCCTTATGTTGTGATGAAGAACTATTTAGTTTGCATGAAGAAACCTTTTATCTCTGCCCTAGGAAGGTTTTAGTATGAGTAGAGATCATAAGTTCGATATTTAAAGGTTTCCTTTGAATTCCTTGAGTATTTATGTTCTAAATGACATTGCAGAGTTCCGTGGCTTCTCATTTTTTACTTTATTTAAGTCTTGACAATGACCTCCCTGTAGTTCCTGAAGTCATCTTAGATTTTTTTTAATAGACTATTTTTTAGAACAATTTTAGATTTACAGAAAAATTGAGAAGATTGTGCAGAAGGTTCCCACATAGCCCCACCCAGTTTCCCCAGTATTCCTCGGTGTTCTTAACATCTTAAATTAGTATGGTACTTTTTTATAATGAATGAACCAATATTGATGTGTTATTATTAACTAAGTCCATAGTTTATTCAGATTTCTTTTCATCTTTTTTTCTTTCAGGATTCAGTTCAGGATACCACATTACGTTTAGATGTCAGTGTTTCTTTAGGCTCCTCTTAGATATTTTCTAAAGTATTGTATTTACATGTTTTTTAACTCTGGAACTGTGGGGTTAATTATCTTTTAAGGCTGCTATAATGCTAAGTAATGCCATCCGATAGCTTTGACAGTGAAAGATTGATCTCTGTTTTCCTGGGCAGTGTCTGTAGTTTTCTTATGCATTAGTAAAGGTCTTTGGAGCCCATGTCATCTTGATGTAACTCTTCATGAATTATTTATTTTTAGGTTTTACAGTTCCACAATTCAGCTTTCAAAAACTAATCTGTGGCAAAGCATTTACCACATTTATAATTCTTATTTGTATGTGTGTGTGTGTGTCTGTTACCCACAGCAGAACGTAAGTCCCATGAAGATTACAACTTATTTTTTTGTTCATTGTATCTCCAGTGCCTAGCATAGCACCAGGCTCGTAAGTACCAGAAATATTTGGTAAATGAATGATGGTTGAATCTACTAGGAATCAAAGCTAGTAGCCTGTATTAGTCTTTGCTGTGGTGGAATCTATGTTTTATTTTTCCCATAGGCACTTAGTAGTTTAACAATAACATTTTATACTTACATTAGTTGATTGTATGCTGGGATACTTTAGATTCTTGGGGTTGGGGAGCAGGGAACCTGCTTTTTTTTTTTTTTTTTTTTTATAACTCTTGCCATTTTGCTAAAAAAAATAATAATAATGAGACCAGGATTTTGCATTTTTTGGGGGGTAGGTTGAGAAAAATTAGTTTTGTTTAGTTAAAGCTATTGTTAAATTGTTTGCTATTAGCGTAGAACCTAAAAGTATGTCAAATGTTATTAAAGATGTGTTCATGGAACTGATTTGGAGTTAAGTAGGCTTCTGTTTAGCTTATCAAAAATAAAGCTTCTGTGCTTTGTAATGAAGATGAGTTGTTTCAGTATGTGAAGTGTCAGAGCAAGTTAATGATACTAGTCTTGGTAATCTTTCTAACAAGTCTTAGGGTTTATATTTCAGTAGTATACATGATTTAATAAAGGAATGTTGGAGTATACAATTTACAGCCGAAGTTTCCTTAAGAAATCTCTTTTATTGCTACCTCTGGCTGCCGTCTTGAAATGCTGAGGCACTTTTAGGAATGCATTCATGGTTTATAGTGGAAGATATTACTACAAACAAATGTTACAAATAGGGTTACAAATTAGGAAATATCTCGGGTAGAAGCACATATTTGGCCTAGTGCTGCTTATTTTTTCATTCTATGTTATTCTTTTTACATCAGGTCTTTTGAATTATAACATGCTAGATAGGGAAAATGTGTCTTTCCATCAGGGATCAGGAGTACTGAACAGTTTAGATTGGCTAGATCAGTGATCTTAAACTTTTCTTCTCAAGATACCGTTACCTGTTATGCTTTTACAAATTGTTGAGGCCCCTAAAGAACTGTTCATATGGTTTATATCAATATTTATTGAAAATTAAACAAAGTTTAAAAATACTTAATTCATTTAAAAATAAAAATAAACCCATTACATGAACGAACTATTTTGCAAACAAAAATTTAGTGAGAGAATGGCATTGTTTTACAAATTTGCAAATCTCTTTAATGTCTTTGACTCATGAGAAAATATCTGGATTCTCAGATCCTTCTCCATTCGATCTATTGTAATGTCACGTGTCATATAGGCTCTGGGAAACTCCACTGTACACTCATGAGAGAACGAGGGTGAAAAAAGCCAAATAACAATATTATGAAAATGGTTTGACTCCCAGGAGGGTACTGGACCCTCTACTGAAGAGTCCTGGGGATCCTGGTGGTCAGTAGACCACACTTTGAGAACTGCTGGATTAGATGATATTAAGCCATTTGTACCATGAAGCTTCATACTGCAAGTTAGGGCAGTCAAAGAGAATGTTTTCCAGATCTGGTTTTGGAGCCTTAAAACTAAACAGTAGAGCTAGTGATTAAGAGCACAGAGTCTGGGTTTCATATTTTAGCACTGGCCACTGGCTTTGGGCAAATTATTTGACTTCTTTGTGCTTCAATTTCCTTCTCTAAAGGTAATAGGAACTATAATACAGAGTTATTGTGAAGATTAAATTAGTTAATAAACGTGAAGCATTTACAAGAGTGCCTGGCACGTGGGAAGTGCTCAAACTATTTAAAAAAAAATTTTTTTTTAATGTTTATTTTTGAGAGAGAGACAGAACGCGAGCAGGGGAGGGGCAGAGAGAGAGGGAAACACAGAATCGGAAGCAGGCTTCAGCCTCTGAGCTGTCAGCACAGAGCCTGACCTCGAACCCATGAACCAAACCCATGAACTGCAAGAGCTGAAGTTGGGTGCTTAACCTACTGAGCCACCCAGGCACTCCATGCTTGGTAACTATTTTAATTTAACACATGTGCATGTAAAACTATGCTGTCAAGTGATTTGATAGAACATAAGCTTAAATTTACATTTTATCAGGAAAGAAATATTGCATATAATATCTAAAACAATACAGTGTGATAAGTGCAGTTGCTTAGAAAAATAGAGTTAAAAGGTATAAAGAAGTGACAGGAGCGTGGGGTTTCAGGGAAGACACATTATAAATGACTAATAATTTAAGTACTTTGAGCTGAAATTCTTGAATTAGAACATTACAGAATTGGAGGAGACTTTAAGAATTCATCTAATCCATATCTCTTAGGGCTTTAAACTGGATAACTTTCCCCCCCTCTATTTTTTTTTTTTAATTTTTTTTTTCAACGTTTATTTATTTTTGGGACAGAGAGAGACAGAGCATGAACAGGGGAGGGGCAGAGAGAGAGGGAGACACAGAATCGGAAACAGGCTCCAGGCTCTGAGCCATCAGCCCAGAGCCTGACGTGGGGCTCGAACTCACGGACTGCGAGATCGTGACTTGGCTGAAGTCGGACGCTTAACTGACTGCGCCACCCAGGCGCCCCATCCCCCCCTCTATTTTTAATAGGTAGTACAAACATAAAAAGGTGTACTCTGAGAAAACTTACTACTACCCTTGTTCTGGTAGCTCCTTTCTCTACTCCACCCCCTCCTGCCTTATATATTGTTTGTATATATTGTTTTCTTGTGTATATTCTGGGATTTCTTTATGCAAATACAAGCAAATACGAATATAATTTCTTATTTTCTCTTGTATAAGATGTATCAGACTCTACTCCACACTTTTCTTTTTTTACTTAACAATACATCCTAGAGATCTTTCCATATTATTTGTACATACAAAAACAGCTTTCCATTTCTGTTTTTTGTTTTCCAGTAAAATTTTTGTAAGAGGCACCTGGCTGGGTCAGTCAGAGGAGCATAGGGACTCTCAGTTCATCTCAGGGTCATAAGTTCAAGCCCCACATTGGGTGTAGAGATAACTTAAATAAAACTTTAAAAAAATATTTTTTATTTTATAATAGTTTTAGGGGTGTCTGGGTGGCTCAGTCCGTTAAGCATTTATCTCTTGATTTTGGCTCAGGTCATGATCTCACAGTTTGTGAGATTGAGCCCCATGTCGGGCTCTGCTACCAGTGCAGAGCCTATTGGGATTCTCTCTCTACCCCTCCCTGGCTTGTTCTGTCTCTCTTTCTCCCCCCCCCCCCAAAATAAATAAATAAATACTTAAAAAAATAGAGTAGTTTTATATTGACAGAAAAATTGCAAAGATAATTCATTTGTACATTTTCATAGTTAATGAACCAGTATTGATACATTATTAACCAAATTCCATATTTTATTTAAATTTCTTTAGTTTTTATCTAGTGTTTTTTCTGTTCCAGGATTCCATCAAGGATACCACATTTGATTTGTTATTAGTTCTCCTTATGCTGTTTTTAGTTATGACAGTTAAATTGGATCACTCTTAAGTTACTTCATTTATAGAAATCTCCAAGATAACACATTTTTTATTTTTTTTAAAGTTTGTTTATTTAAGAGAGAAAGAGAGTGGGCACATGAGCAGGAGAGGGGCAGAGAGAGGGGGAGAGAGAGAATCTCAAGCAAGCTCCAAACTGCCAGTGCAGAGTCCAATGCGGGGCTTGAACTCAGGAACCGAGAGATCATGACCTGAGCCAAAGTCGGATGCTTAACCGACTGAGCCCCCCAAGTGCCCCTGTAATTTTTAATATCAAATTTCCCTGTTTTGAAATTTTCAAATCTATTCCTGTGCTATATTGTTAAGCTCTTGTCCTTGGGGAGGCAACATATATTGATATAGACAGCTCCAGAGACAATCAGACTTTGGCGCTAATCCTGACCCTAGTATTTCAGTGTTATCTTGGAAAGTTTATTTAACTTTGCTAAGCGTTTTTTCCATTTCTTATATGGCAACACTAACCTGGTAGTAGTGTTTTTTTCTACCCTCTAGTTATAGATATCATACATTTTGGTTAGGTCGGTATTTCATTTATACGGTATTGTAATTAGGTAAATGATATTCACAGCTGAGTCATGTGGTATACTGATTACTTATACTTTTTTGCATATTTTTTTTGTTTTCCTTTGTTTAATTTATATACATATCCTGAATTTATCCCCCAACTTTTTATCCACAATGTAAATCACGTCTCTGTGTATAAGAATGCATCAGGTTTTTCCTCAGAAGAAATTCATTTAATTTGAAGACCTCTTGAAGACCTCTCTTCCAGAACCTTCTGGCCTATTCTAATATATACTAGTTACCACCCCCGTGATGGGTGCTCAGCTGTCAACCTGGGATCTACCTTTGTCATCATTTTGAGAATTTCCTTTTCTCTTGTGTTAGATGGATCCATTGTTTCTCAGATTACATTTTCCTTTTTTTTATTGGTTTACTCTATCATGAGGTTGAACATACTCTCCAGTTGGTAGTTTCCTAATAAATGAAACATGGGAGAAAGTTTTTTGAGACCTTGTGTTTCTGAAAATGTATTTGGACAACTTTTACACTGGAAATTTGGTGGAGTTTAGAATTTTAAGTTGGATACATTCCTAAAGAAGTTCAAAAACATTAATGTATAGCCTTGTAGATTCTTAGTGTTACCTTTCTGACTCTTGGTCTTTTGATCTTTCATACTGATGTGTCGATTTTCATTTTGTGTGCTGAGTAATAGATATAATTTCTTTCAAACTGGAAACTTAATGTTCTTAGTTTTTAGGAAATTTTCTTAACTAGTATGATATCCTCTTCTCCATTTTTGGTTCCCTCTTGAATTATTAGACCTGGACTGATCTTCTGATTTTGTCTTATTTTATGTCTTTTCTTTTTCTTCATGTTTCTGTTTTAATTCTCAAAAGATTTTTTCAGCTTTCTTCCATCCTATTTTATTTCTATCATTTTCATTTCAAAGAGGTTTTTTTTGTTTGTTTTCTGAATGTTCCTTGTCTGTAGCATCTTTTTGATTCTAGTATCTTTGGTTTTTAAAGTTTCTATTTATTGATATTGAGAGAGAGAGAACATGTGTGTACATGTGTGCGAGTGAACAAGGGACAGGTAGAGAGAGAGGGAGAAAGAGAAACCCAAGCAGGCTCTGTACTATGAGTGCAGAGCCCAGCCCGGGCCTTGATCCCATGAACTGTGAAATCGTGACCTGTGCCAAAATCAAGAGACATTTGCTTAACTGACTGAACCACAGAGGAGCCCCTCCAGTATCTTTTATTATTTTGAGGATATTATTGAGATGTATTTCCTCTTCCCAATACTCAGTTTTTTGTATATTGTTAGTACCTCTGTTTATTTTGATTATTCTTTCTTGCTTGATGTGGTCCTCAAAAAACAAGTAATTCTTGGCTATCCTCCTATGTTTAAAAAAGTTGAGCACTAAAAGCTTGATTTTAAGCACTTGTGCGGGTTTAGGGAGCTTCTCTGTAGGATGATCTGGCTGAGTTCTTTTGGGGGGAGTTAGCTCCTTTAATTCTTTCTTTTGCCCATCAGATTCGTAAAGAATTATCCAGTGTCTTGCTGGAGGGAGTAAGCTTAGTTCCCAGTTTTCTTGGTGCTGAATGCAGACAGAGTTTGATGATAACATAGAGTAATGTATTTAATTTCCTTGTTTTTAATACTGTTTGTATTTTAGCCCTCACTTGTTTCTTTTATTTCCCAGTCCAGAAGCTCTCTATTTTCCTTTCTCATAGAATAACTGTCTAATCTTCTGGTGAAGTGGGAGAGGGACCTGGCTGTGTGGAACAGTGGAGGGGACTTTCATTTGTTCGTTTTGTTTTTAGCACCACCTTTATACTTATTTCTTAGATATGCTTGGTGCCTGCAATTCCTGAGCCATTTGGGGGTTCTCTGGCACAAATCAGATTGTTTCTCAGCTTTCTCCATTGTCAGTCTAAAGTTGATCTTTATAGAACCTATTAGGTCAATTACCACTTTTCCATTTACTTTCTACCTTCAACTTGGATGATTTAGATTTTCTGAGAACCAGTACTTTTAGGTGTTTAAAATTGCTTAGGGTTTTCAGTTTCTCTTTTTTTCCTTTTCCTTTTTCATTTTATAAAATTAAAACCAACTCATTTGTACCCATGTTTATAGTAGCGTTCACAGTAGCCAAAAGATAGAAGCAACCCAAGTGTCTCAGTGGATACATGGATAAACAAAATGTGTTATATACATAAAATGAAATATATTATTCAGCCTTAAAAAGGAAGGAAACTCTGATACATGCTACAACATGGATGAATATTGATGACATTATGCTAAGTGAAATAAGTCAGTCACTAAAGGGCTAAATATTGTAGGATTCTTTAAATTAACGGATAATAAGCATTATCAGTACTGTCATTGTGAGATTGTATGAAACCATGCCCAGACACCCCAATAGATTTCTCTTTGAGATGAAGTCCAGACTCTTCTTCTTGGTTTAAAGACTGTCATAGTCTGGCTTCTACCCTCCTATCTCTGATCTTATACCTAATATTCATCTTTACCCTTTGTTATGCATATTACAGAAGAGTTTTTTTTAATCATCATTAGGGTGTTACATGCTATGCAGAATACATGTCTTCCATTCTTAGAATAATAGAATCTTAAAGATCATTTATTCATTTAACAGATCTGCTCATGGTGTGCCAGGCATGGAGCTAGGTCCTGGGGGATATAGTTATTAATAAATCAGATATTCTCTATTCTTGCTTACAGTCTGACAGTAAAGTAGATTTAAATCTTTTACATTGCTCTGGACCTTCCAATCTCTGTTCTTGGACCTCTTCTTCAGTCTATCCTTTAAATTATTAGAATGAATTTTATAAAAATGTGAATCAGTAACTTCTTATCTTAAAAACATTGTGAATGTACTGAATTGTACACTTAAAAATGGTAAATTTATATGTATAGTTTATCACAATAAAAAATTAATTTTCAAAAACTCAAAAGCCTCACATTTGTAGGTTTATTTGGTCACTTTTATTTATTTTTATTTTTTTATTATTTTTAATGTTAATTTTATTTATTTATTTATTTTTAAATGCTTATTTATTTTTGGGAGAGAGAGACAGAGTGTGAGGAAAGGAGGGGCAAAAAGGGAGGGAGACACAGAACTCAAAGCAGGCTCCGGGCTCCAGGCTCTGCATTGTCAGCACAGAGCCTGACACGGGACTCAAACTCACAAACTGTGAGATCATGACCCGAGCCAAAGTCGGGTGCTTACCCAACTGAGCCACCCAGGTGCCTCTGTTTTGTCACTTTCAGAATAAAATCAACCTTGAAAATAAAACAGCCAGGTAGTTATTTCACCAGCAAAATGGGTTTATTTGGAATAGCAGAGGAATGCCAGATCAGGAGAAGTAAGCCATCGTGAACCATTGGCAAGTCTGGAGAACAAATCAGAGATATGCTCTTTTATAGAGGAAGGGAAATTGGGAGGGGCTGTTATAAACAAAAATCCCTTGGAGTGAACTGGGAGTTTGAAGCTTAGTGACTTTTTGTTGGCTGAGTTGTGATAGTCTCCTATTGGTTGGGCTGTTGCTAGGCAAGGAGGGAATCTATCCTTCTGGGGTAGTAAAGTAGATTTCTCCCTGTTGGGAATGCAAGGTTAAATCTCTTCCTGGTGGGTCTGCAAAGGGCTGCAGTGAATGGTATGGCCCAAGAACTCCCCCTTCTGGTCTCGTGACTCCATTTTAAATGAGGTTTCTGTTGTTTTCCCCCTTAGATTAAGATCTTCTGAAAGCCTCGCTGGTCAAGAGTCAGGTTTTCTGTATTTAGTGCTTTTGTCCTTTGGTGTCAGGAAAGATGACCTTTCCCCCATGTTGTGTTCCACATGGGAGGGAAAGTACATAGCAGTTGGAAACCATTTAAGGCCATATTTGAGTAACAAGAAAGTTTAGGCGGGAGAACTCTCAGACACTTCTTACCTAGTCTATATCTTTTCAGGGTCATAAATGTTAGAGAAAATCTTGAAGCACTGAGCTAGCATCATCCTATTGTATATGTCATTTTTGTAAAAGTTTGACATGTGACAAGTAAAAGACTTCAAAATAATTATGCAAAGCAGAATCAAAAGTATGTGAAAAATACAGTTTGATGGTTCTAAACCAGGAGCCCAGGCTTGAAGGTAATCAGTTAAATAGGTCAAAAGATCAGGGATCATTAGGTGAAATTTGCAGTGACCAGAGGGCTTGTTTTCTGATTTTGTTTAATTGAATTTCTACCTCTCCAGAGATATTTATCCATGTGCAACAGGTAGTATTTGCTATTACACAAATGCCTCCTTGTTTAGCAAGTAGGTAATCAGAGACTGTGTAGTTATCCAAAACCACTTGATCTAATGATTCAAGTGATCATTGTTGGGCTTCCACTGCTTTGGCTGTGAAATCAGCTACCTCTCCTAAAGTTAGGGAGTTTCTGACCAGGCATTCCTTGGCACTTACCCAACCTGAGGAGAAAGCTCTCCCTGTGTAGGTAAACCCGGAGTCATATAGGCCTCCTTCAGTTTCCATTTAAAGCAGCCATGGATGTTTAATGGGGCAGAACAATGAGAGGTTTTTTATTTATTACGGATGTTGACAGTGACACTTAAATGTCCCAGTAAGCATTGACCTCCAATTTGCCAGCTATCTAACCATTTGTATGCCCATGGGAAATGCTATCTACTGTAGACAAAAGTGAATCCAGGCAGAGTGCAGAGGAGTAAGGTATCCCTTAGCTGGAATTTCCTGATTGACCTTTCCAAGACAGGGATCAGAGGAATTTAGATGACATTCTGTGAGGTACCATCCCATACTAAAGAGGACTTTTCTAAGTCTTGCAGAAAGGAGTTAGCCCATTTGTATATCTCCTTAGTGCAGGGGAACAGGTTATTGGAGAAATTGCCTACAGATAAGACCAAGGAATCTCTGACATTGTGAACAGTTTCTGGTGATGGATCCAGCAGAGAGAGGGAGACACAGAACTCGAAGCAGGCTCCAGGCTCTGAGCTGTCAGCACAGAGTCCGACTTGGGGCTCGAACTCACAGACTCACAGACTGTGAGATCATGACCTGAGCTGAAGAGAGAGTGGGGGAAGGGTAGAGAGGGAGGTAGAGGATCCCAAGCAGGCTCCACACCCAGCACAAGGGCCCAACTTAAGGCTTATCCATGACTGTGAGACCATCACCTGAACTGAAATCAAGAGTTGGATGTTCAACTGGCTGAGCCACCCAGGCAGTCTGAGGAGGTCTTTCTTTTTTAAAGAAATTTTTTTTAATGTTTATTTATTTTTGAGACAGAGAGAGACAGAGCATGAACGGGGGAGGGTCAGAGAGAGGGAGACACAGAATCCGAAACAGGCTCCAGGCTCTGAGCTGTCAGCACAGAGCCTGACTCGGGGCTCGAACTCACGGACCGCGAGATCATGACCTGAGCCGAAGTCGGCCCGCTTAACCGACTGAGCCACCCAGACGCCCCACGAGGTCTTTCTTTAAGAAGGTGACAGAAGCATTATCATACTGATGTTGAGTAAATAGGAAAAAAGTAGAAAACTACTAAAGTTACTACTCATTTGTAAACTTTCCATATTTATCAAGTTGTTTTTTATGAGACATTTCTTTCCTTTGGCCTGTAAAACTTTTAAACTTAATATGATATGGGGAAAAGTCTTAGAGCAAGAGTTAGGAGAACTGAACTGTGGTCTTTGCTCTCCCACTTTATAAATTATGTGCTTTTAAAGAGTTCACTTTAACTTTTCCATGCCTCAGTTTCCTTGTATGTAAAATGAGAAGAATCTTCCCATCCCCATATATGGTATCGATTGCATAGATGGTTCTTTGTAGGCTCTACCCATGGACTTCATGTTAGCACTGTCCTATATTTCTACATATTTAATATTCACAAAGCTTCCAGAAATTGAAAGTGGTTCCTTCCCACAAAAGATTGAGTACATTTAATTTTAAATAAAGCATTCCTTTTGTACTCTCAAAATTCTTTAATTGAACTTCTTTTTCTTTCTAAGATATTGTACATTTGTTTTCAAAGTTTCTGATACTGAAATGATTAAGTCTTTTAAAGTTTTATTTTGTTTTTGAGAGAGAGAGAGAGACAGAGCGTGAGCAGGGGAGGGGCAGAGAGAGAGGGAGACACAGAATCTGAAGCAGGCTCCAGGCTCTGAGCTATCAGTACAGAGCCCTATGCAGAGCTCCAACTCACGAGCCGTGAGATCATGAGCTGAGCCAAAGTTGGATGCTTAACTGACTGAGCCACCCAGGCGCCCCTGAAATAATTTAGTCTTTTATGTAAACAATCTAAATAGTTATTTCAACCTTAGTCTGGTTGGTATTATCTTAAATACTGTTATAATTTTTATTTTTCAGAATTTTTAGTCTCTAAAACTGTAGCCTCTAAAACCATGAGGCAGTAAATTTCTGTTGTTTAAACCAGTTTGTGGTGCTTTGTTATAGCAGCCCTAGCAGACCAATAAAGTGCTCAGTATTCCTTTGTAACTAAATGTAAAACTCCATGTAGCACCTCCTGACAACTGTACTGGAAAATATGTAATTCTTATCAAACCACTAAATTTTTTCAATAGTCGGAATACCTTAATTTTGTGAGTAAATTTATGTTTTGTAGTTTCCTGACATTAATATATTTGTTTTGCATACAAAGTAATAATGTCAACTGACATTTGATTACTTACTACATATCAGGCCCTGGTTTAAGTACCTTACGATCTAACTGATTTAATCCTTAAAACCAGCTCTGTGAGCTCCTGGAGAAATGGTTGATTTCAGGGCTAGGGCAGGGAAAATACAAGATGAGCCCAGAGCTGCTTCTGGTGGTACAAAGTAAGGAAGTGTTTAAGAAAGAATGGGGCTTCTTAAAAGGGCACAGGAACCAATGTGAAAGAGCACCCAATAGAGAAAGTTGGGATAATTTGAGCAAAATAAATGATGATGATATTACATTATAACCCACAGATTAAATATCCATGAATCCAGAGTTAAATAGATAAGAACCACTCTTTCTTATAGAAGAATTCCAGTTAATAAATATAGATGGAATGAGGGAAATGCAAAATCACCGTTAGAATACCACAGTAATGGTGCACCCGTGTGGCTCAGTTGGTTAAGTGTCCGACTCTTGATTTTGGCTCAGGTCATGATCTCACGATATGTGAGATTGAGCCTCACATTGGTCTCTGTGTTGACAGTATAGAGCCTGCTTGGGATTCTCTTTTTCCCTCTCTCTCAAAATAAATAAACTTAAAAAAAAAAAAGGAATACTGCAGTAATTGTTGTATGCAAGATCGATTTTTTTAAAGTAATCTGTACCCCAACATGGTGCTTGAATTCAGAGCCCCCAGATAAAGAGTCTGGAGTTGCAAGATCTACTGACTGAGCCAGCTAGGTGCCCCTGGCAAGATCCATTTTTGAATGCTAGAATTGGTTGGCAAAAGTTTGAAAAGACACAGGACGTTTGTTAATTAGTCTCAAAGTATCTCCCCTAAGATAATTATTACAAGAGGAAAAACAGTAGCTTTTATAGTAGAAAAATTATGTAGAGATGACCATAACCAAGTCATCAAGGTTAACATCAGGAATAAGACATTAACATTATATCATGTTCCTCTTGTTATGATGCAGTGAGAAATGCTTATCAGTTTTTGGTAGTCTCGTCAAAAAAACGCATGATCTCAATCTAATGAGAAGACATTAGGCAAATCTAAATTGAGGGACATACACAAAATAATTGACCAGTATGCTTCAAAAGTGTCAACGTTATGAAAACAAGGAAAGACAGGAAATGTCACAGGTGAGAGGAGACTAAGGAAACATGACAACTAAATAGTGTCCTAATAGTCCTGGGTTGGATCTTGTAACAGAAAAAGGACATTGGTAGAAAACCTGGTGAAAGGCAAATAAGTTCTGTAGTTTAGTTAATAGCATTGTATCACTATTCATCTCACAGTTTTGATAATTGTGCTATTTAAGATGTTCTCCTTGGGAGAAGCTGAGTGAAAGGTATACTGGAATTCTCTGTACTAGTTTTATAACTTTTCTGTAAATTTAATGTTATTTCCAAATAAAAAGTTAAAACGGTCCCGTAAGATAGGTACTACTGTTATTCCTATTTTACCTTGAGGAAACTGAGGCACAGATAGGTTAAAGAACTTAACCCAATTGTATAAGGTTGGTAAATGGCCAAGTTGGGATTTCAGCTGAACAGTTTAGTTCTAGAACTCCAGTAATAAAACCCTAAACTATTATTACCTTTCCTTGTTAAATTTTATATAGGTGAAATATGTGCAGAAAATAAAGGATACTTAGGTGTTCCCCCAAACACGGAAGTGAAGTAACTAATCATCTCTTGAAAGTTGAGCTATATGAACTAAATCTGTTAAAGTTAAGTGTTTCTCAGGTATTTTGCACTACCAGACTTTTATAATTTGTATGACAGATTTTTTTTTTTAAATATTTTATTATTTATTTTTGAGAGAGAGAGAGAGAGAGAGCGCGCGCGCAAGCCAGGTAAGGGCAGAGAGAGAGGGAGACATAGAATCCAGTGCAGGCTCCGGGCTCTGAACTGTCAGCACAGAGTCGGACGCAGGGCTCAAACTCACAAACTGTGAGATCATGACCTGAGCCAAAGTTGGATGCTTAACTGACTGAGCCACCCAGGCGCTCCAAAATTTGCTTTGTTAATGATTATATTACTGAGTTACCAGAATCATTTCAAAATACTGTTTATACACAAGGAAAACCATAGATCTATTTAATTAGAGAATTAAAATGTGATATTCAACTGGGAATTGTTCAGTCTCATCAAGAAGGCAAAAACACAACTGAAAAAAGGCTTTAAGTTTGCTATGATACTATACAAAAAAGATAATAGCTAATTACTTTGCAGGTACAAGATCTGAACAAGAAATGCTTAAGCCGAAAAAGTTGTAGATTACACTAGGTTATGAAATCACCTAGAGAATATTTCCTTTTTTAAGTGAAAAAATGATTTTTTGGAGCATTTCAGCATAATGCTGAATGAAGTTTTGTGTATTTTTGGTTGAAAATAATGTTCAACAAAAAATGAATAGCCACAGTATTCAGGATAAGATTAGTTAGGCTCTGATTGAAATTGTCACATAAACTCCTTTTTATAGGAGGATATAATAAATGCACTATTAGGGATTTTGAAAAGTGTTTTGGAGAAGAGAGTAAACTTAGCTTAAACAGCTTTGAAAGAATATAGAAGAAATGCAAATATAGTAGAAATGCTGATTTAAAATTATGCCTAAAATATATGCGAAAAGGAACTATTTTAATTTCTAGAAGTCTTGTGATCATAAATGGGTAGGAATATATGAAAAGATACTAAAATATGTCTTTGGACAATGTAAAGGGGCCACCTATGTGGACTGTACTCCTCTTTCTCTGGAATTTTGGGGTAACCTCAGTATAAGGAGGATGCAATGACTCAAATGAACACTGACCCCATGAGAGATTGAGATCCTGATCTACTATTTGGAGATTCCTTCTTTAAAACAAAACAAAACTAACTTGAACTAAAATATGAAACAATTTATCCTCTATACCTAAGTGATATATAACCCATATTTTAAAGTGTACTTATTGTTAGTTTAAGCTCATGTGAGCAAAGATGTTCATTTCCTTATTTCTTGGGACTTAAAAAACATTGATAGGCTGTAAAATTTGTTTTATTAGAGTTGAAAGAAGAATTTTTGTTTTTAACTTATTGTCAAGTTGGCTAACATAGTGTATACAGTGTGGTCTTGGTTTTGGGAAAGGAGAATATTTTCAAGCCTTGTTTTTCTTTGTTGGGGTTTTAGTTTTGATTATTATTGTAATATCCAGAAACATTTTTCCAAAGTCAAAAATTCTTGCTTAAATTTTGCCACGGGGGAAAAGTTAAGGTACACATGAGAGTTTATAGTCACAGTTTAAAGAAAGACTTAACCCATGATACAGATACTGTGTGGTAGAGTCTTAAAGTATTGTTTCATCCTCCTACAAAGTGTGTGTTCTTCATTCTCCATGAAGAAAAACAGAAAGTGTGTGGTTGGTTGTTTTTTGTTTTTTGTTTTTTTTTTTTGGTTTTCAGAATAGACCAACCTAGCTTGCTTCCTTTTTTTTACCTTTTTTTTTTTTTTTAAAGAGAAGAAGAGTGAGCAGGGGAGGGGCAGAGAGAGAGAGGGGGACAGAGAATCTGAAGATGGCTTGATGCGAGGCTCAAACCGTGAGATCATGACCTTTGCCCAAGTCAGATGCTCAACCACTCAACTGATTAAGCCACCCAGGTGCCCTGCCTTTTTTTTTTTTTTTTTTTACAATAATGACAACTTTTTCATGGGCAGAAAATATTAGTTTTAATGTGGTAGATGCGTCCTGTTTTAAGAAGTTTTTCCATCTACTGAGTAATGAAGATAGATTCCTGTATTATGTTTTAGAAGTGTTTTTGGGTTTATGTGTTTGTTTGTTTGCTTTGCCTTTCACATTTAGGTTTATAATCCATTGATTATAAATTGATTTTGATGTGTGTTCTGAAGTATATGTCAGTCAGGTTTAAATTTTTTCAGCATGGGTACATATTTATCCAAACATGTATTAAAAAAACAGTACTTTTCCTCACTGCTTTGCCGTGTCAAGTTTTGTAATAATCAGCTGTCTATAAATTAGATTGTTTGGTTCTGGAATTTCTGTTCTGCCAGTTGGTTTGTCTACCCTTATAACAATACCAGACTTACCATAAGTTTATATTAAAGTGGCTAATTTGGGGCACTTCGGTGGCTCAGACAGTTAAGCAGCCTGCTTTTGGTTTCAGCGTAGGTCACGATCTCATGTTCATAGGTTTGAGTCCATGTTGTGCTGTGTGCTGACAACATGGAACCTGCTTGGGATTCTCTCTCTCCTCTCTGCCCCTCCCACATCTGTTTGCATGTGCACTTTCTCAAAATAAACAAACTTAAAAAAAATTGGCTGAGGGGTGCCTGGTGGCTCAGTTGGTTAAACGTCTAACTTTGGCCCAGGTCATGGTCTAATGGTTTGTGGGTTCAAACCCCGCATCAGCCTCTTGCTGACAGCTCTGAGCCTGGAGCCTGCTTTGGATTCTGTGTGTGTGTGTGTGTGTGTGTGTGTGTGTGTGTGTATGTGTCTGCCCCTCCCCTGCTTGTGTGCGCTCTCTCAAAAATAAATAAGCATTTTTTTAAAAAATGACTGATTTCCCAGAGAGTAAATACTTCCACCTTATTTTTTTTATTTAAGAGTGGCGTGGCTTGGCAATTCTAGGCCTTTGGCAATCTTGAAGAAGGTTGTTAAAATAGAACTTCAGGGGCGCCTAGGTGGCTCAGTTGGTTAAGCATCCGACTTCAGCTCAGGTAACGATCTCATAGTCCATGACTTCCAGCCCCACATTGGGCTCTGTGCTGACAGCTCAGAGCCTGGAGCCTGCTTCGGATTCTGTGTCTCCCTCTCTCTCTCTGCCCCTCCCCTGCTCATGCTCTGTCTGTCTCTCTCTGTCTCAAAAATAAATAAAAAACATTAAAGAAATAATAGAACTTCAGTTTCTTTAGTAGTCATAGGACTATTAATATTTTGCCTTCTTAGTGTTTTTCTAGGATTTTGAACATTTCACCTAAGATTTTAAATTTATTACTACAAATTATTCATATTGCCCTTTTATGTCTGTGGGATCTGTAATCATGCTTTTTTTTACACTTATTTATTTTTGAGAAACAGAGTGAGACAAAGTGTGATCGGGGGAGGGGCAGAGAGAGAAGGGGACACAGAATCCGAAGCAGGCTCCAGGCTCTGAGCAAGCAGTCAACACAGAGCCTGATGCGGGGCTCAAACCCATGAACTGTGAGATCATGACCTGAGCCAAAGTCAGACGCTCAACCGACTGAACCACCCAGGTGCCCCAAGTAATCATGCTACTTCAATGTCTAATACTGGCTATCTGTATCTTCTGTCTTCTTGATAAGACTTGCTAGAGGTTTATAAATTTAATAGTGTTTTTTTCCCCCAAAGAATTATTAGTCTTCTCAGTTGTGTGTTTTCTTTTTCATTAATTTCTGCTCTTTAATTCCTGTATTATGGTTTCTTTTGCTGGTCTTTTCCAACTTCTTGAGCAATACATGTAGCTGACTGACTTTTAGCTAATATATGCTACATGTAAGTGTGCATGTTGTATAAATTTCCTTTTAAATACTGTTACAGTTGTGTTTTGAAAATTTGATATGCAATACTTTTGTTACTCAGTACAGAATGCTTTCTGATTTGTATTGTGATTTCTCTTTTGACACATTGGTTATTTAGAAGTATATTATTTCCAAACACTTGGGGATTTTCTAGTTTTCTTTATATTTTCCACCTTAATTGTACTGTAATCAGAGAATATATTTTTAGTATTTTTAATTTTCTTGAGAATTTTTTGTGGCCCATGTCATATCAATTTTATTTTATTTTTAAAGGTTATGTATTTTTTGAGAGAGAGCAAGTGGGAAAGAGGCAGAGACAGAGGGAAAGGGAGAATCACAAGCAGGTACTGTGCTGTCAGCACAGAGCCTGATGTGGGGCTCTGTCCAGTGAATCATGAGATCCTGACCTGAGCTGAAACCAAGAGTCAGACACCAATTGACTGAGCCACCCAGTTGCCCCATATCAATTTTAATAAATAGTCCATGTTTCCCTGAAAAGAATGTATTTTATAGTTGTCAGATGCTGAATTCTTCGTAAGATTACTGGATCAATTTTGTTAATCGTGGTTCAAATATTCTGTCTTCATTGAATTTTTGTCTATCCTGCTGTTGAAAGAGATATGTTAAAATCTCCCCCAGTGATTATAGTTCTTTTCATTTTTACTTTATGTGTTTTTGAGACTTTGAGATTAGATATATACAAATGTGTAATTGTTATATGTTCTTGGTGAATTGAACCTTTTATCATCTTCAAGTGTTCCACTTCATTTCTAGTAATGCTTTTGGCCCTAAAGTTTGTTTTGATGTTAATTTAGGTATACCATCTTTCTTTTAATGTTTTTATAGCATTTATATTTATTTCTTTTTACTTTCAACTTTTTTATATTCTTAGGTTTCAGATGTGTTTTAGTGGTCATCCAGTTAGGTTTTCTGTTTGTCCAGGCTGATAATCTGTTTATAAAATTGGAGCATTACTACATTTACATTTAATATAATTGTATATTTGGATTTAAAGTAAATCTACCATTTTAATGTGCTTATTTTTGTCCTTGATATTTCTTTTTCTTTTCTGTTACTTGAATTTATAGTCTTTAAAAATTATTCAATATAATTGGAACACTCAGCCGGTTGAGCATCTGACTTTGGCTCAGGTCATGACCTCACGGTTCATGAGTTCAAACCCTACGTCAGGTTCGCTGCTGTCAGTCTGTCAGTGCAGAGCCTGCTTCTGATTCTCTCTTCCTCTCTCTGCCCCCCCCCCCCCGCCGTCGCTTTCCCAGTTAAAAAAGTTATTCCATATTCTTTGCTTTATTAATTGGGAAGTTATAAATTTTTTTCCATTTATTGATTACTGTAGAAATTGTGGCAGGTAGCCATGACTTACAAAAGTTTGCAGCTAATTGATTCCTTTACCCTTCTGGACAATGTAAGGACCTTAGAACTCTACTTACCACTCCCTCTGACTTTACTATGTGTATTTTAAGTGTGTGTGTATGTAAAACCCTGTATGATGTTATTGTTTTAAACAATGATTATTTAGATTTTTTTAATAAGGAAAACTTTCTTGAAGTACAACAGGTAAAAAAAAGCATACAAATCATAAGTGTACAGCTTGAATGAGAAAATTTGCTAGTCATATTGACTTGAATATTGCCATACTTATGAAAGTTATTTCTTACTGTAAATTAGTAAATTTGACTTTCTGATTTTAAAATCTCAATTTCCTGAGCTTTATTATTAAGCATGTCTTATGAGCTGTATCTACTTCCATCTTTTCAAGAATGAAAGGCTGTCATAGACTATTGTATGCTACACTCTGGGCCACCTTCGTAATGAATGTTGTCTACTTGGTGAAGTTTCTGTTTATTGGTTAATTTTTCAGTGCCAGCAGGAACTGATACTGTGAGTGTAGATAGCATGAACAAGATAGATGAAGTTCCTGTTCTGCAGCTTACAGTTCATAAGTTGGGAGAGGTAAACTAGTAAATAAATGCACAAACAAGATAATTTGAGATGAGTGTTTTTGTATTGCCATTTTTTTCTTATTTTTCTTTTTTCTTTTTCTTTTATTTATCATTTATTTTCTTTATTATTATTTATCTTTTTATCTTTTATTTATCTTTTTATCTTTTATTATATATCTATTATTTATTTTCTTTTTATTTTTTCTTTTTATCTTTTCTATTATTTCTTATTTTTTCTTATTTTTTCCCATAAGAAAAAATAGATCATGCTTTTTATTATGTTAAATGTCTACACCTGGACTTAATATTTTTGAGTAAAAATTCTGGTAAAATGAATCTTATGCTAGTACTTATTTTGAACTTTCCACTGGACTATTCTTTGAGAGTACAGATGATTTCCAATCCGTTTTTTTTATCCTTAAAATACATCCATAGATGGATGTTCACTTTGTTGTAGGAATACCATAAAAGCCTTGCTGCCATCTAAAATACTTGTAGAAATACAATCTTAGGCTGAAAGTAATTTTGAGAGGTAATTTAGTTTTTCTTTCTTTCAGGCAGAACCATAGCTGATACTGAATTTATAAGTTCATAATGTAACCAGGAAAGAAAAGTTCCACAAAATTAGGTTCCATGAGCAAAATCTCAGAGGCTTTAAGGTACATGTTATACTTGAAGAATAACTAATAGCTTTCTATTCTTGTCAGATGAAGTTGTTTGGCAAGAGTAAGAGATGAGTCTAGAAGGCTAGGTTCCAGTTTGATTGTAAAGGTCCTTGAATACCTGCTAAGGATTTTTAACTTTATCTTATGGATACTAGGGAGCCTTGAAAAATTTTTTAAGTTTATTTATTTATTTTGAGAGAGAAAAAGAGAGCACAAACAGGGGAGGGGCAGAGAGAGAGGGAGAGAATCCCAGACAGGCTCTGCACTGTCAGCTTGGAGCCCAGTGCGGGGGCTCAAACTCATGAACAATGAGATCATGACTTGAACCGAAATCCAGAATCAGTTGTTTAACCCCTGGAATGTTTTATAAATTGAGAAAAGATTCCTCTAGCAGTATAGAGGCTGGACACTTTGCCCAGTGCTTTCTTCTCTTGTTCATTCTCTTATACGTATCTCTTTCAGTGGATTGTGAACTCTTTTGTGATAAGTGCTTTATCACTTATTTCTCATTCTCATCCACCAACCTCATTGTTCTCTAGCACTTGGTTTTGGAATGAAGTGAGAAACATAGAATTAAAATATTTCTTTACTTTTTTTAAAAAAATGTTTATTTATAGAGAGAGAGTGAGAGTGTGCAAGCATCAGGGAGGGGCAGAGGATCCAATGCTGGCCTCAAACTCATGAACCCTGAATCACTACCTGAGCCTAAGTTAGATGCTTAAACGACTGAACCACCCAGGTGCCCCATTTACTTTTTTTTAATGCTTATTTATTTTGAGAGAGAGAGAGAGAGAGAGAGAGAGACATTCAGCAGGCAGTGTGCACAGGGGAGGGGCAGGAAGAGAGGGATAGAGAGAGAATCCCACTCAGGCTTCGCACTGCCCGAGCAGAGCCTGACACAGGGCTCACAGTCCCATAAACAGTGAGATCATGACCTGAGCTGAAATCAAGAGTCCGACGCTCAACTGCCTGACCTAGCCAGGTGCCCCCAAATATTTATTTTTTATTTATCTTTAGTAAGATTAGCCAGTCAGTCTTTACCTTCGTGTGAGTATCTTTCCTATCTTCATCTCTTTTTGTTTATTAAGTTTTTGTTTTAATTCCTGTTAACATACAATGTTATGTTAGTTTCAGGTGTATAATGTAGTGATTAAACAATTCCAAATATCACCCAGTGTTTGTTTTTTTTTTAAGTTTAAAAAAAAATTTTTTTTTAATGTTTGTTTATTTTTGAGAGAGAGAGAGAGACAGAGTGTGAGCTGAGAAGGGGCAGAGAGAGACACACACAGAATCTGAAGCAGGCTCCAGGCTGTCAACACAGAGCCTGACATGGGGCTCGAACCCACGAACTGTGAGATCATGACCTGAGCTGAAGTCTGGCACTTAACCGACTGAGCCACCCAGGCACCCCTTAAGTTTTTATTTTAATTCTCCTGTCTTCATCTCATGTTCTAATTTTTTTTCCCCCTCTGGATGTCTCAATTTCATCATCCTGGAAACCCGTACTAAAGGTCTTATGCCTCTCATATAAATATTATTGGAAAGCTAAAGCACCTTTATTAAAAACAACTTTCAAGACATACATATCAAATTACTTATTTCAACAAATCTTCTACACAAACTCATAATCCCTATTTTTTAATATGATTGTATAAGGATAGTTGTTTTTTTTTTTAACTTTGGGAGAAACAAAAAATTTTATTTAAGTTTATTTAAAATTTTTTTTTAACATTTACTTATTTTTGAGAGACAGAGAGAGCACAAGTGGGGAGGGGCAGAGAGAAAAGGAGACAGAATCCAAAGCAGGCTTTAGGCTCTTGAGCTGTCAGCACAGAGCCTGACGCGGTGCTTCAACTCACAAACTGAGATCATGACCTGAGCTGAAGTCAGGCACTTAACCAACTGAGCCACCCAAGCGCCCCTAAGTCTATTTATTTTGAGAGAGAGAGAGGATGCATGCAGGCAGAAGGAGGGGCAGAGAGGGAGGAGAGAAAGAATCCCAAACATCCTCCACATGCTGTCTGCGCAGAGACCAACGCAGCAGACTTGATTCTGCGAACCGTGAGAACATGACCTGAGCTGAAATCAAGAGTCAGATACATGATGGGGCGCCTGGGTGGCTCAGTTGGTTAAGCGTCCGACTTCAGCCCAGGTCATGATCTTGCGGTCTGTGAGTTCAAACCCTGTGTCGGGCGCTGTGCTGACAGCTCAGAGCCTGGAGCCTGCTTCTGATTCTGTGTCTCCCCCTCTTTCTGCCCCTCCCCTACTCATGCTCTGTCTCTCTCTGTCTCAGAAATAAATAAACATTAAAAAAAAAAAAAAAAAAGAGATACATGCTTAACCGGGTGGGCCACTCAGGTGCCCCTAGGAGGAACAAAATCTTTATTCAATTTAGGTGTTTAGAAAAAGGCCACTAGATTTATTGAACTTTAGTACTGTTGACTAGGTTAGCTATATTGAAGTAGCATTAGCTTGGTTAATTGATTTTTCTGAGTTTCTCCCCCACTCCCCCCCCCCCAAGTAAACTCTACCCCCAACCTGGGGCTCAAACTCACCACCCTGAGACCAAGAGTCACATGCTATTCCACCTATGCCCCACTTTTCTGTTTTGCTATAGAATTGCATTACCTATGAGCGATATCTTTTACATGATATTGCATTGGATTTTGCTTGCAGTTGAGCATTACTCCTATGGTCCCTTTTTTAGCTGCTTTCATTACCATGATGGAATAGTGACTCCAGATAGGGGTTTTTTTGTTAGCTCTGTTACTAAAATCATAGCATCTAATTTAAGTTACTATTAGTATCATAGCATGATAATCTTTTATAGTGGCTTATTTTTGTGGGAAAAAGTTAGAAAAATATAAATAACCATTTGGTCCGTTTCAGTATTTTCTGACCAGTATAATTGGCTAAGAATTACAAAGCAGTTCATATGTTTTCATTATATAGGTTGTAGAATAATTCAGACTTCTCTTATTATACAAACATCTGTCTTCTTTGAATCTTAAGTATTCTTGAAGAGTATATTATATAAGGAATTATTATACAACTTACAGAAATTCTGCCCTAAATTAGTATAAATTGTTTTTCTAGAGGTCCAATAAGGAGTTTCTCTAATCTTTAATAATCTGCCCCTTTTAAAGCATTCCTTTTAGTTATCCTTGGTGTTCCATTATTAGATTTTTTAATTTTTAATTTATTTTTATTTTTTTAATTTACATCCAAGTTAGCATATAGTGCAACAATGATTTCAGGAATAGATTCCTTAATGCCTCTTACCCATTTAGCCCATCCTCCTCCCACAACCCCTCCAGGAACCCTCTGTTCTCCATATTTAAGAGTCTCTTATGTTTTGTCCCCTTCTCTGTTTTTATATTATTTTTGCTTCCCTTCCCTTATGTTCATCTGTGTCTTAAAGTCGTCACATGAGTGAAGTCGTATGATATTTGTCTTTCTCTGACTAATTTCACTTAGCATGATACCCTCTTGTTCCATCCACGCATTGCAAATGGCAAGATTTCATGTTTTTTGATTGCTTAGTAATACTCCATTGTATACCACATCTTCTTTATCCATTCATCCATCGATGGACATTTGGGCTCTTTCCATACTTTGGCTATTGTTGATTGTGCTGCTATAAACATTGGGGTGCATGTGCCCCTTCGAAACAGCACACCTGTATCCCTTAGATGAATGCCTAATAGTGCAGTTGTTGGGTTGTAGGGTAGTTCTATTTTTAATTTTTTGAGGAACCTCCATAGTGGCTGCACCAGTTTGCATTCCAGCCAGCAGTGAAAAGAGATCCTGTTTCTCTGCATCCTCGCCAACATCTGTTGTTGCCTGAGTTGTTATTGTTAGCCACTCTGATAGGTGTGAGGTGGTATCTCACTGTGGTTTTGATTTGTATTTCCCTGATGATGAATGATGTTGAGCATTTTTTATGTGTTGGTTGGCCATTTGGATGTCTTCTTTGGAGAAGTGTCTATTCATGTTTTTTGCCCTTTTCTTCACTGGACTATTTGTTTTTTGGGTGTTGAGTTTGGTAAGTTTTTTATAGATTTTGGGTACTAACCCTTTATCTGATAATGTCATATGTAAATATCTTCTCCCATCCCATCAGTTGCCTTTTAGTTTTGCTGATTGTTTCCTTTGCTGTGCAGAAGCTTTTTATTTTGATGAGGTCCCAATAGTTCATTTTTGCTTTTGTTTTCCTTGCCCCCCAAGACGTGTTGAGTAAGAAGTTGCTGCGGCCAAGGTCAAAGAGTTTTTTGCCTGCTTTCTCCTCAAGGATTTTGATGGCTTCCTGTCTTATGTTTAGGTCTTTCATCCATTTTGAGTTTATTGTTGTGTATGGTGTGAGAAAGTGGTCCAGGTTCATTCTTCTGCATGTCGCTGTCCAGTTTTCCCAGCACCTTTTCCTGAAGAGACTGTCTTTATTCCATTGGATATTCTTTCCTGCTTTGTCAAAGTTTATTTGGCCATATGTTTGTGGGTCCATTTCTGGGTTTTCTATTCTGTTCCGTTGATCTGAGTGTTCTTGTGCCAGTACCATACTTTCTTGATGTTTACAGCTTTGTAATACAGCTTGAAGTCTGGGATTGTGATGCCTCCTGCTTTGGTTTTCTTTTTCAAGATTGCTTTGGCTATTCAGGGCCTTTTCCATACACATTTTAGGATTGTTTGTTTTAGCTCTGTGAAGAATGCTGGTGTTACTTTGATAGGTATTGCATTGAATATGTAGATTGCTTTGGGTAGTATTGGCATTTTAACAATATTTGTTCTTCCTTTCTAGGGGTGTGAAATATTTTTCCATTTTTTTTGTGTGTCTTCTTCAGTTTCTTTCATAAGCTTTCAATAGTTTTCAGTGTATGGGTTTCTAACCTCCTTGGTTAGATTTATTCCTAGGTATTTTATGGTTTTTGGTGCAGTTGTCAATGGGATCGATTCCTTGATTTCTCTGTCACTTTATTGTTGGTGTATAGGAATGCAGCCGATTTCTGTGCATTGGTTTTATATCCTGCCACTTTGCTGAATTCATGGATCAGTTCTAGCAGTTTTTTGGTGGAATCTTTCCATATAGAGTATCATGTCATCTGTGAACAGTGAAAGTTTGACCTACTCCTGGCCGATTTGGAGGCCTTTTATTTCTTTGTGTTGTCTGATTGCTGAGGCTAAGACTTTCAATACTATGTTGAATAGCAGTAGTGAGAGTGGACATGCCTGTCTTGTTCCTGACCTTAGGGGGAAAGCTCTCAGTTTTTCCCCATTGAGGATGATATTAGCATTGGAATTTTCATATATGGCTTTTATGTTCTCCAGGTATGATTCTTCTATCCCTACTTTCTTAAGGGTTTTTTATCAAGAAAGGATGCTGTATTTTGCCAAATGTTTTCTCTGCATCTATTGAGAGGATCATGTGGTTCTTGTCCTTTCTTTTATTGACGTGATGAATCACACTGATTGTTTTGTGGACATTGAACCAGCCCAGCCTCCAAAGTATAAATCCCTCTTAGTTGTGGTGAATAATTTTTTTTAATGTGTTGGTGGATCCAGTTGGCTAATATCTTGTTGAGGATTTTTGCATCCACGTTCATCAGGGAAATTGGTCTATAATTCTCCTTTTTAGTGGGGTCTTTGACTAGTTTTGGAACCAAGGTAGTGCTTCATAGAAAGAGTTTGGAAGTTTTCCTTCCATTTCTGTCTTTTTGGAATAGCTTCAAGAGAACAGGTGTTAACTCTTCCTTAAATGTTTGGTAGAATTCCTCTGGAAAGCCATCTGGCCCTGGACTCTTGTTTTTTTTGGGAGAGTTTTGATTACTAATTTGATTTCCTTACTGGTTATGGGTCTGTTCAAATTTTCTTCCTGTTTCAGTTTTGGTAGTGTATATGTTTCTAGGAATTTGTCCATTTCTTCCAGATTGCCCATTTTATTGTCATATAATTGCTTGTAGTATTCTCTTATTCTTGTTTGTATTTCTGCTGTGTTGGTTGTGATCTCTCCTCTTTCATTCTTGTTTTTATTTATTTGGGTCCTTCTCTTTTTCTTTTTGATCAAACTGGCCAGGGGGTTATCAATTTTGTTAATTCTTTCAAAGAACCAACTTCTGGTTTCATTGATATGTTCTACTGTTTTTTTGGTTTCGGTAGCATTGATTTCTGGCCTTATCTTTATTATTTCCTGTCTTCTGCTGGTTTGGGGTTTTATTTGCTGTTCTTTTTCCAGCTCTTTAAGGTGTAGGGTTAGTTTTGTATCTGAGATGTTTCTTCCTTCTTTAAGAAGGCCTGGATTGGTATATACTTTCCTCTTATGACTGCCTTTGCTGCATCTCAGAGGTTTTGGGCTGTGGTGTTACCATTTTCATTGGCTTCCATGTACTTTTTAATTTCCTCTTTAACTTCTTGGTTAGCCCATTCATTCTTTAGTAGGATGTTCTTTAGTCTCCAAATATTTGTTACCTTTCCACATTTTTTCTTGTGGTTGATTTCGAGTTTCATAGCATTGTGGTCTGAAAATATGCATGGTATGATCTCAATCTTTTTGTACTTGTCAAGGGCTGATTTGTGTCCCAGTATGTGATCTGTTATGGAGAACATTCTATGTGCACTAGAAAAGAATGTGTATTCTGCTTTAGGATGAAATGTTCTGAATATATCTGTTAAGTCCATCTGGTCCAGTGTGTCATTCAAAGTCATTGTTTCCTTGTTGATTTTCTGTTTAGATGATCTGTCCATTGCTGTAAGTGGGGTGTTGAAGTCCCCTACTATTATGGTATTATTATCAATGAGTTTTTTTATGTTTGTGATTGATTTATATGTTTGGGTGCCTTCACATTTGAACCATAAATGTTTACCATTGTTAGATCTTCTTGGTGTATAGACCCCTTAATTATGATATAATGACCTTCTTCATCTCTTGTTACAGTCTTTATTTTAAAGTCCAGATTGTCTGATATAAGTATGGCTACTTCGGCTTTCTTTTGGTGACCATTAGTATGATAGATGGTTCTCCATCCTCTTACTTTCAATCTGAAGGTGTGTTTAGGTCTAAAGTGGGTCTCTTGTAAACAACATATAGATGGATCTTGTTTTCTTATTCATTCTGTTACCCTGTGTCTTTTGAGTGGAGCATTTAGTCCATTGACGTTTAGAGTGAGTACTGAAAGATATGAATTTATTGCCATTATATTTCTTGTAGAGTTGGAGTTTCTGGTGGTGTTCTCTGGTTGTTTCTAGTCTGTGTTGCTTTTGATCTTCTTCTTTTTTTTTTTTCCTTCATCTTTTCTCCCCTCTGAGAGTCCCCCTTAAAATTTCTTGCAGGGCTGGTTTAGTGTTCACAAACTCCTTTAATTTTTATGTGTCTGGGAAACTTTTACTCTCCCCTTCTATTTTAAATGACATCCTTGCTGGATAAAGAATTCTTGGCTGCATATTTTTCCGATTCAGCACATTAAATATATCCTGCCACTCCTTTCTGGCCTTCCAAGTTTCAGTGAGTAGGTCTACTGCAAACCTGATCTGTCTTCCCTTGTAGGTTAATGACTTTTTTTTCCCTTGCTGCTTTCATGATTCTTTCCTTACCTGAGTATTTTGCGAATTTGATTATATGCCTTGTTGATGGTCAGTTTTTGTTGAATCTAGTGGGAGTCCTCTGTGCTTCCTGGATTTTGATGTCTGTATCTTTCCCCAGGTTAGGACAGTTTTCCAATATGATTTGTTCACATAACCCTCCTACCCTTTTTTCTCTCTCTTCGTCTTCTGGGACCCCTGTGATTCTGATGTTCTTTTTAATGACTCACTGAATTTTCTAATTCTTAAATCGTGCTGATATGCTGCTTTACCTCACCCATCCTTACCGCTGTGGCATCCATTTCAGATTGCATCTCAGTTATAGCGTTTTTTATCTCATCCTGACTAGCAAAAGCTAGAAGTAAAAACTTCTTTTATCTCCACAGAAAGGGATTCTAATCTATTTTGACCCCAACTAGTATTCTTATAATTGTGATTCTAAATTCTGGTTCAGACATCTTGCTTGTATCTGTGCTAAATCCCTGCTTGTCGTTTCTTTGTGCTCTTTCTTTTGGGGTGAATTCCTTCATTTTGTCATTTTGAAGGAAGCAAAGGAATTAGTAAGGAAAAAAATTAAAATTAAAATTAAAAACAACACACACACACACAAATCAAATAAATGATGCTAGATCCTAGATGTGTTTTGGTCTGGGTGTTGAAAGGGGCTTGATAGATTAGAGAAAAAAGGGAAAAAGAAAAAAAAAGAAAACGTTTGAAAATTTGAAAAAAATGAATACAATGAAATAGAATAAAATGAAATGATGGAAGTAAAGTAGAATTTGAAAAATTAACAAAAAAGTAAAAAATATAGTAGAAGGAAATTAAAAATATTTTTAAGAAAAATTGAAAATAAAAATAAATTTTTTTCTTTATTCAAGGAAAAGAAAAGAAACAAACAAACAAAAAAAAGAAAACTGAATAGATGGACCAGTGAACATCCTGAAATATGATTGAAATTACACTGTTTTCCCCTAGAAGTCAAACTATGAAGCACTTTATAGTCCATAAACTAAGCAGGCAGAGAGACTTGTATTGTTCCTGAAGAGCAAGGTTGGCCCAGTTGGGCGGGGCTCAGTTTAACAGCTCCGTTCTCCACTAGATGGCGCTGCTTAGCTTACTGGGGTGGATTGTTGTGGTGCTTTTAGGTATGTATGTGCATGCGTGGGAAGGGTGAAAATGGTGTCACCCACCTACCCAGTCTCTAATATCAAAACTCTTTTCTCCCCAGTCAGCAATCACACACCCGTCCTTTGTCTCCAGCTTCTGTCCGCTCCCTGCTTTTACACTGTCTGTGACCAGGCCATCAGGTTGCCACACGGCACCTCCCTTCTGAGTGTATTCTCAGATACTGCTGTGTTTCCCGACCCCTCACTTATGAGGGACTGCCTTTTTGACCCGTTCTGACGCTCTGCAGGAGGGTCTCACCAAGCAATGGCTGGGTGCTGGCTGCACCCAGGAACGTTCGCAGGATTGTGCTGCTGCTGATGCCCAGAGACTGTGGCTGGGTGCCAGCCCGCCCCAGAAAAAGTTAACGCGATTGTGTAGCAGCAGCATTTCAGGGATTATGGAAAATCACAACATACATCTGGCACCAGGCTTCACCCTTAATGACCTTGTTCCAGCACCAGTGAATGTGGTTGTTCTCTGGGGTCTGCTGGGACCCCTGGGGTCTGCTGGGGTGGTCGCACAGACTCTACCAAATGTCCTCCCAGCAGGGGAACTGACTCTCCCTGTGTGGCCCGAAGACTCCCCAGACTTTACTCTGCTCCTGGGGTTTCACCCTTCCCACCAGAGCACTGCCAGGTACCGAGTTGCAAAGTTTTAGACTCTGCACTCCCTCTGTTTATAGAGTCTTTTTTTTTTTTCAACTTTTTTAAATTTATTTTTGGGACAGAGAGAGACAGAGCATGAACGGGGGAGGGGCAGAGAGAGAGGGAGACACAGAATCGGAAACAGGCTCCAGGCTCCGAGCCATCAGCCCAGAGCCCGATGCGGGGCTCGAACTCACGGACCGCGAGATCATGACCTGGCTGAAGTCGGATGCTTAACCGACTGCGCCACCCAGGCGCCCCTCTGTTTATAGAGTCTTAATGGAATTTAAACCCTCTCCTTTCTCCCTTTTTTTTTTTTTCAGTCCCCGTGGCTGTTTCCACGTTTCCACTTTCTCTCTAGCTGCTTTTGTGAGAGGTGTTTTTCCCATACTCTCCCCCTGTCTCCATGTTCTCTCTGCAAGCAAAAACAGCTCCCTGCCCTCCGTCGCTTCTCTCTCCCCTAGTTAACCTCTCCATGCCACGTACCTGCTGAGTTCTGTGGTTCAGTTTGTGCAGATTGTTGTGTTAATCTTCAGATCAGTTTTCTAGGTGTGCAGGATGGTTTAGTGTTGATCTGGCTGTATTTCATGGACACAAAACACAAAAAAACTTCCATGCTGTTCTGCCATCTTGGCTCCTACATTGGGACTTTTGAGATATCTTTGAGTTATAAAGTTCTTGTTTAGTTTCACTGAGGGCAGAAAGCATATCCTATATGATTTCATACCTTTAAATTTGTTGAGACTTGTCTTATGACCCAGCACTTGTTTTCAGTTAGGGAATACCTAAATTCTAGATTCATCTAGAATTACCTTTACTCTTCCATTGAAGTCTTAGATTGTTACAAAGAGGACTGTCTTCTAAAATGCTAAGAATTGCTTATGTTCACTGAGCATATTGAATCACACTAACCACATTTATATGTATAAACAACCATTCTGTGACATAAGATTTATTATTATACTTATTTTATATAGATGAAACTGGGGAACAGAAAGATTAATTAAACTCCAAGTTACATAGATGGTAAAGGTGGGCTGGAAAACAGAAAAAAAATCCATAGCGATAGAAAGTAGATTAATGGTTGTCAGGGATGAGGATTATAGGGATTGACCGCTAATAGGTATGGGATTTTTTTTGGAGTAATGAAAATGTTTTGGAATTAGTGGTAATGGTTGTACAACTTTGTGAATATACTAAAAACCACTAAATTTTGTTCTGTAGAGGGGTGAATTTTATGGTCTGTGAATTATTTCTCAAAAAAAAAAAAAAAACAAAAACAAACTGAGATTCTAACCCAGAAACTGCTTCATATATTCCTTTTTCATTCAGTAGACCTTTGAGGTTGGAACAGGTTCAGTATTAGAAGTAAAATCTCATCAGAAAGACTATAATTTAGAGATATATCCTTTATATGGCCTATTGCAAATGTTCTGGTTTTTCAGTAATTCAGGTACTCCCATGTATAAATGGAATTACATATTTAAATTTATTTCATTTTGAGTATATTCCAGATAAGATTGGAAAGTTAAATAAAGCTCTGCAAGTAGGCCCTCAAATAAAGGATAGCTCATGGTGCTTGTTAAAGGCCTGTGATGCCATCTGCCCTCTCTCTTTTAGCTAACTTCACCTTCCAACCTCAACTTTAAAGTCATTTTTTTCTGGGAAGTTTTTTCTAATCTTCCAGCCTTATAGAAGACTGTTCCTCCCCACAACATCCTGTGCGTAAAGTAACCTCTTCCCCCAACGGGGGGCTCAAACTCATGACTAAAGACTGGGAGTTGCATGCCCTACCGACTGAACCAGGCAGGTGTCCCACTTCTGTACTTTTTATCACACTCAATAATTAATTTTTTCTGTCTCCCCTATTTAAACCAAATGGGGGCTATGGTTTTTTTTTTTGTTTTTGTTCTAATCTTAGCATTCGCATTATCCTTGGCATTTAGTGTGTGTGTTCATTAAAATGAAGAAATAGGAGTAGGATCTTTTCTTACATTTGCTTTGGGCTACAAATCTTTAAAAGATACAGCCCTACCATTTGGATTAGATTTCATACCTAAATTGTTTGCCAGTGGTTGTCATTATAGTAAAATGGAATTGGAATTTCACTGAAATCATTGTCATGCCTGGTCTTTAGAGAATTACAAGAGAGAACATAGTATTTTGCAGATGGTGTCATTTCAGAAATGTTATTATAAATGTTGGATTTGAGCTAGAATTTCTATTTTTATATATTTTTTTTTTCAACGTTTATTTATTTTTGGGACAGAGAGAGACAGAGCATGAACGGGGGAGGGGCAGAGAGAGAGGGAGACACAGAATCGGAAACAGGCTCCAGGCTCCGAGCCATCAGCCCAGAGCCCGACGCGGGGCTCGAACTCACGGACCGCGAGATCGTGACCTGGCTGAAGTCGGACGCTTAACCGACTGCGCCACCCAGGCGCCCCTAGAATTTCTATTTTTATATGGAGGGAGCATTAAGGCAGCATTGTAAGTGATGTTATAAGTTTTAGAGATCACTTACAAATATTTGCATCAGAATGGGATTTTTTAACTTTTCATTCCAGTTTGCTAATCTAAAATGAGCTATTTAGAGAATTATCTTTTGAGTAAATGTATACCTTTTTGTGTTTAAAACTACCGCTTCTTTGTAAAGAAATTCAGTAGACATTAGTGTTGGTAATCAGTTAACTAAAAGTCATATAATGGGGAATAACGAAAAATGATACATAGACCTTTAATTAATTATTTTTAATGTTTATTTTTGAGAGAGAGAGACAGAGTGCGAGCGGGAAGGAACAGATAGAGAAGAAGACACAGAATCTGAAGCAGGCTCCACGCTCTGAGCCGTCAGCACAGAGCCCAACGTGAGGCTTAAACTCACGAACCACGAGATCACAACCTGAGCCGAAGTCGAAAATTTATGAGCCACCCAGGTGCCCCTGAAGTCCAACTTTTAAATATTTTTCTTTTATACTGCTTTTTGAGCCCTATTTAAGAAATCTCTGCCTCCCCCAGCACATGAAGATAGTATCCTGTACTTTTGAAGCTTTAGTGTTTAAACTTAAAATTAGGGCTGTGATCCTTCTCAAAGTAATTTTTTTGTATATGGTGTAAAGTGTTGTAGGGATTAAGATTCTTTTATATTTTATGTTTAGATGTCCAGTGTCCCTTATCTTCCCCACTGAATTCTGTTTACACCTTTGTAATAAATTAAGTAGCCATACATATGTGGGTTCATTTCTGGACCCTACTCTATTGGCATGTTTGTGTGTACATTAATATCATATTGTCTTATTTATAACTATAGCTTTATAGTAAATCTTGAAATCTGGTAGTGTAGGCCCCTCTGGTAGCGTAGATTCCTCAGTGTTACTCTTCACGATTGTCTTGGCACAGCAACATGTCGGTGAGGACGTGGAGAAGAGGAACCCTTTTGCACTATTGGTAAGAATGCAAACTAGTGCAGCCACTCTGGACAACAGTATGGAGGTTCCTCAAAAAATTAAAAATAGAACTATCCTGTGATCCAACAATAAAAACAATTAGTATTTATCCAAAGGATACAGGAGTGCTGATTTGAAGGGGCACATGCACCCCAATGTTTATAGCAGCACTGTCTACAACAGCCAAACTGTGGAGAGAGCCGAAATGTCCATTGACGGATAGATAAAGATGATGTGTGTGTGTGTGTGTGTGTGTGTGTGTGTGTGTGTGTATGATGGAATATTACTCGGCAATGAAAAAGAATGAAATCTTGCCATTTGCAGCAATGTGGATGGAGCTAGAGTGTATTATGCTAAGCGAAATAAGAGAATGATAATATCCTATGATTTCACTCATATGTGAAATTTAAGATACAAAACAGATGAAAATAAGGGAAGGGAAGCAAAAATAATACAAAACCAGGGAGACAAACCATAAGAGACTCTTAAATACAGAGAACAAACTGAGGGTTGCTGGTCAGGTGTTGGGTGGGGGCATGGGCTAAATGGGCAAGGGGCATTAAGGAGGACACTTGTTGGGATGAGCGCGAGGTGTTATATGTAAGTGATGAATCACTAAATTCTATTCCTGAAATCATTATAACACTGTATGTTAGCTAACTTAGATTTAAATTAAAAAAAAAAAAAGATTGTCTTGGCTCTTCTAAGTTATTTGCTTTTATAAATAAGTTTTTGAATCACTTTGTCAATTTATACCAAACTAACCTAGACCCTGCTCTTTAAATTGGGATTGGATTGAATTTATTTTTTTTATTTTTTTTTTTATGTTTATTTATTTTTTTTTTATTTTATTTTTTTTAAATTTTTTTTTTCAACGTTTATTTATTTTTTTGGGACAGAGAGAGACAGAGCATGAACGGGGGAGGGGCAGAGAGAGAGGGAGACACAGAATCGGAAACAGGCTCCAGGCTCCGAGCCATCAGCCCAGAGCCCGACGCGGGGCTCGAACTCACGGACCGCGAGATCGTGACCTGGCTGAAGTCGGACGCTTAACCGACTGCGCCACCCAGGCGCCCCTATGTTTATTTATTTTTAAGAGAGAGAGAGAGCAAGCGAGTAAGCATGAGCGGGGTAGGAGCAGAGAGAAGGGGAGACACAGAATCCCAAGCAGGCTCCAGGCTCTAAGCTGTCAGCACAGAGCCAGTGCAGGGCTGGAACTCATGGATTGCGAGATCATGACCTGAGCCAGATTCAGATGCTTAACTGACTGAGCCACCCAGGCGCCCTGGGATTGCATTGAATTTAACAATATTGAGGCGATACCGAGTTTTCCAGTCCTTGGACGTGGTATATTTCTCCATCTATTTAGTTCTTCCCTAAGTTCTCTCAGCAGTGTTTCACAATTTTCAGTGTAGAAATCTTGCATATTTTATTAGATACCTAGGTATCTTGTTTTTGATACTGCATAAATAGTATTCTTAGTATATGTGCTGCCGAAGCGAGCACTAAATAGTATTCTTAAATTTCAGTTTTCATTTGTGGCTAGTGTGTAGAAATACAGTTGATTTTTGTATAATGACTTTGTATGCAGGGCCTTGCTAAATTTACTTATTTAAAAATTTTGTAGATTATTTTGTATCTTTGGTCATGAATGATATTGGCCTGTAATTTTCCTTTTTAGTAATCTCATCACTTAAAAAAATAAATCAGAGTTATATAGGCACGATTGATTTCATATTTGAAAGTCGGCCATTCTAATTCATTCCATTAACTTAAAGGAGTAAAACCATATAGTCATTTCAGTAGATGTAGAAAAAGCATATCACAAAATTAAAAACCTATTTGTAATTAGTTACACTTAAAAAATTTTTTAATGTTTATTTTTGAGAGAGAGACAGCACTAGTGGGGAAGGGGCAGAGAGAGAGAGGGAGACACAGAATCCGAAGCAGGCTCCAGGCTCTGAGCTGTCAGCACAAAGCCTGATGTGGGGCTTGAACTGTGAGATCATGACCTGAGCTGAAGTCAGACACTCAACCAACTGAGCCACCTAGGCGCCCCTCAGTACGCTTTTAATTAAGAACAGAAGTGAACATCCTAAATCTGATAAAGGATATTTACCAGGAGCCCCCTTCCCCCAAAATAACCTACAAATAACATCATACTTGATAAAAATACCGACCTCATTTCTTTTGAGTTTGGGCAGAAGACTGATGTCCATAGGAATATTTTAAAATCTTTTTTAATGTTTATTTTTGAGAGAGACAGAGAGAGACAGAGCACAAGGGGAAGGAGCAGAGAGAGAGGGAGACACAGAATCCAAAGCAGGCTTCAGGCTCTGAGCTGTCAGCACAGAGCCCGATGTGGGGCTCAAACTCACAAACCGTGAGATCATGACCTGAGCTGAAGCTGGATGCTCAACTGACTGAGCCACCCAGGAGCCCCTACATAGGAATATTTTAAAGCCAGCCCCAGAAATCTAATCATCCTATCAATAGTTCTGGCAATTAGCCTACAAAACAATGGAGAGAAAATATCAGAATGCATAGTCCATAGCAGTTTCATAAAACTTTTACTTCAGTAATGTAATTGTATACTGGATTGGGATTTTAAATGTATATGTTAATGTGCTTTTATAGTCAGAATACTTAGGAGCCCACTGTCCTAGAATATTGAATCTTTGAGAAATATACCGATTGCTTGAAACTTCACTTAAATGAAACTTTTGCAGTTTGTTTTATTGAGGCTGTTTTGTGACAAATTATTTTTCCTTACTAGTTTTACTGAGGAAGGCTGTTGTCTAATTTATAAAAATAAACTGCACTTCAGGGGCACCTAGGTGGCTCAGTTGGTTAAGTGCCCTACTCTAGATTTTGGCTCAGGTCTTGATCTAGTGGGGTTGAGATTGAGCCCCACGTCAGGCTTTGCCAATCCTGCTTGGGATTTTCTCTCTCCGTCTCTTTGCCCCTACCCCGCTGGCTCATGTGTTCTCTCTCTCTCCCTCTCTCTCTCTCTCTCTCTCTCTCTCTCTCTCTCTCTCTCTAAGTAAATATTTGAACAAAAAAAGGGGCAACTGGGTGTCTCAGTCAGTTAAGTGACTCTTGGTTTTGGCTCAGGTCATGATGTCCTGTTTCGTGAGATTGAGCCCTGCATTGGGCTCTCTGGATATGGAGCCTGCTTAGGATTCATTCATTCTCTCTCTCTCTCTCTCTTTCTCTCTCTCTCTCCCCCCCTTCCCTTTCTGTCCCTCTCTCTCCTTTTCTCTCCCTCTCTCTCCTTCTCCCCCTCTCTCCTCCCCACCTGTCCCTCAACCTTGCATGTGTTCACTCACTCTCTCTCTCAAATAAATAAACTTAAAAAAAAAAAATTCTCCTTCCTTCTTCCTCTGCCCCTCCCCCACTCATACTCTCACGCTCTTAAAACAAAAACTACAATTCTTTGACGCTTGACAGTGCAATAATCACAAAATAAAGAACATCTCCATCATGCCTGAAAGATTCTATACTTTACCTACTAGCCCTAAGAAACCACTGATCTACCTTTTTTGTTTGCTTTATTTTGTTCTAAGGATAAATGAATAATGAATTAAACAATTTTAAAATAAGCTATAATTTTTAGAATAGTTTTAGATTTACAGAAAAACTGAGAAGATAACTATAGTTCCCATAAACCTGTACCCAGTTTCTCCTATTATTGACATCTTTCGTTAATATGGTACATTTTTCATAATTAATGAACCAATATTATACATTATTATTATGTAAAATCCATAATTTATTTAGGTTTTCTTACTTTTTTCCCCAGTGTCCTTTATCTGTTCCAGGATTCTGTCAGATATCCTATTACATTAGTTTTCATGAGGCTCCTCTTGGCTGTAACAGTTTCTCAGACTTTTTTTTTTAATGTTGATTTTTGAGAGAGAGAGAGAGCGTGAGCAGGGGAAGGGCAGAGAGAAAGAGGATCCAAAGCAAGCTCTGCGCTATCAGTAGAGAACCCGATGGGGGGGCTCCAACTCACAAACTGTGAGATCATGACCTGAGCTGAAGTTGGAAACTTAACCGACAGAGCCACCCAGGCACCCATCAGATATTTTATTTTATTTTATTTTATTTATTTTATTTATTTTATTTTATTTTATTTTATTTTATTTATTTTTTAACGTTTATTTATTTTTGTGACAGAGAGCATGAATGGGGGAGGGTCAGAGAGAGGGAGACAAAGAATCTGAAACAGGCTCCAGGCTCTGAGCTGTCAGCACAGAGCCCGACGAGGGGCTCGAACTCATGGACCGCGAAATCATGACCTGAGCTGAAGTCGGCCGCTTAACCGACTGAGCCACCCAGACGCCCCAGATTTTTTATTTTAATAAACTTGACAGTTGGAGGAGTACTGGTCAAGTATTTTGTGAGATGCTCCTCTGCTGGAATTTGATCTTTTCGTTATGATTAGACTGGGGTTACTGATTTTTGGAATTGATTTGCTCTTTTTATAAGAAAGAACATTCTAAAAAGTGGAATAGCCTTCTTAAGGCTGCAGTGGCTGTTTAAATGGCTTTGAGATTGAAAAAATGGTCCTGAAACATTGTGCAGTGTCTGGCACAGTATAAATAACATAATGAAAAAAGAGCCCTGGACTAAGTATAAATGCCTCTTTTTTTAGTATATATTGAGAGCACTGTTTTATTTTTGCTTGCTCCATAGAGACCCTTCATTTAAGTTTTTAAATCCCCCTTTAAAAAAAAAAGACATTTTACCCACATGTTCCTAAATTCATCTTAAATTATGTCTATAAAATAAACTTACTTAGACCTTAGATCTAATGACAGTTTTAGAGACAAATTTGCAGAATTAGGATTAATTGAAGGTATGGCTTTCATCAATGAAGAGTATTTTTGTAAGGGTTGTTAGGAAAGAAATAGAGCCACCTTGAGATTTCTCTGAAATCTTCTTTCCTAACGTATCACTTAGAAAATTTCACTTTTTCGCATTAACTGTGTTTCATTAGTTTCATCCCAGTGCTACTTTTCTCTGTTGCTAGCAAAATTAAATCTTTTCCTTAAACAAGAGTTGGCAGAAAAAAATTAGATCTCTACCAAATTTTGGAAAGGTTAAGGATTAGGATGAAAACATTTGTTCTCTAAAATTCCTTGTGATACAACAGTGTCATTATAGTGGAGATGTTTGCTTGGGAATAAAATGTTAATTTCATATTGGAAAGTTGTTTAAGATTTAAAATAAATTGTTAATTTTCTTATAATATCCTTGAGATGCTAATGTGGAAGAAAATTAAAATTGTTGGTTTTCAGGTCCTTTTGTTAGGGGCATTGGGTAGGAGAAAAAATTTTGGTCTCACAGAGATAGAGGTGGTTATTCAACAGCCTAGTTGCTCACTGTTTTCAAGATTGTTTTAACTATTTTAGATCCTTTGCATTTTCCTGTAAACTTTAGAATCAGCTTCTCATTTTCCATTTTTTAAAGGCTGTTGGGATTATGATTGAGATTATGTTTAACGTGTAAATTGGAGAAAATTGATATCTTAATATTGATTCCTCTTAATTTAGTATATGGTATATTTTTATATTTATTTAGATTTTCTTAATATTCTTTTTTTTAAATTTTTTTTTCTTAAGTTTATTTATTTTTGAGACAGAGAGAGACAGAGCATGAACGGGGGAGGGTCAGAGAGAGAGGGAGACACAGAATCGGAAGCAGGCTCCAGGCTCTGAGCCATCAGCCCAGAGCCCGACGCTGGGCTCGAACTCACGGACTGCGAGATCGCGAGATCGTGACCTGAGCTGAAGTCGGACGCCTAACCGACTGAGCCACCCAGGCGCCCCAATATTCTTAAATATAGAGTGTTTTGGTTTCAATGTAGAGTTCTTACACATCTTGTTAAGTTTATTCACCATATGTGGAATTTAACATTTTTGGTTTTGTTTGCTTCTGGTATTTAGAAACGCAGTTGATTTTTGTATATCGACCTTCTGTACTGAGACCTTGCCAAATATACTAGTTCTAGTAGATTTTTGTTTGTTTGTTTATAGTCCTACTAGATTTTGAAAATTCGTTTCTTAGGATTCTTCTACATGAGAAGTTGTGTCATCAGTAAAAGAGAACAGTGTTTTGTGTGCCTTTTATTTATTTTTCTTATCAGTATTGCACTGGCCAAGACCACCAATACCATACTGAATAGAAGCGGTGGATTGAGGGCATCAGGATGGGTCAGTCAGGTGAGCGTCCAACTCTAGATTTTGGCTCAGGTCATGATCCCAGGGTCATGGAATTGAGCCCTGAGTTGGGTTCTGCACTGAGAGCCTAAGAGTCTCTCTTCCTGTATCTCTGCCCCTCACCCCACTCACTTACACACTCTCTCCCTCTAAAAACAAAAGTAAAAAGTAAAAAAGAAGTGGTAGGTTGGACATCCTTGCTTTTCCCCCCCATTCTTTGGAGGAAACCATTTAGTTTACCATTACAATGGTGAATATAGATTTCATTGTATATACTGTTTATCTGATTGCTACATTTTCCTTCCATTTCGGGTTTACTAGTTTCCTTACAGTTTTCATCATGAATCTGTTGAATTTTGTCATATACTATGTTTATATATATTGAAATAAACTTATGGATTTCTTTTATTCTGTTAATATTCTGGATTACATTATTTTATTTATTTTGTATGATCTAACCTTTTATTCCTGGGATAATCCCCACCTACTTATGAAGATATTTTTATATATACAGGGATTTGATTTGCTAATACTTTGTTAAGGAATTTTGAGTCTGTGTTGATGAGAGATAATTGATCCATAATTTTCACTTTATTGTAATGTCTTTGTTAGGGTTATGCTCATCTCATATCATGAGTTGGAAAGTCTTCTTTGTCACTTGAAAAAAAAATGTCTATTTTTTTTGAGCCGGGGGTGAAGAGCAGAGAGAGAGGGAGACAGAGAATCCTAAGCAGGCTCTGCATTGTGAGCACAGAGCCTGATACAGGGCTCAAACCCATATCAGACCTGAGCCAAAATCAAGAGTCACTTTTTTTAAAAAAAAGAGTTTAGGGGCACCTGGGTGGCTCATTCAGTTGAGCATCCGTCTCTTAATTTTGGCTCCAGTCATGATCCCAGGGTCATAGGAAGTTGGGTTCAGTGATGAGCATGGAGCCTGCTTAAGATTCTCTCTCTGTCCCTTTGTGTGTGTGTGTGTGTGTGTGTGTGTGTACATGTTCAAATATATATTCGGCTCAGGTCATTCAATATGTGTGTGTGTGTGTATATAATACATGGGGGGCACAGAGAATATATCTATAATCGCAGCATTAAATCCTTGTTTTCTAACTATAACATCTGAGTCATCTTGGATTGGAGCCTGTTTTCTTTCTTTCTTTTTTTTGAGTATGAATTATGTGTTTTTATTTCTTTGCATTTACTATTTTTTTTATTATATAGTAGACATGATGGAGAAAGTATACAGAGACTCTGGATTTTGTTGTTCCTCCAAAGAGTTTTTTGTGGCTGAGAAGGCAGTTACCTTGGCTTGATTCAAACTCTAAACTCCCCGTGTCCTGTAGTAGCTCAATTGTTTCAAAACCCAGCTGCTACTTTTCACTGGGAATCCTGAAGTCTTCCCATCGATCCTCCTAGGTAGTTTAGGAAATCAGCTAAGGATTTGGAGATGTTTTATGTTTTAAATGCAGATTTTCCAATTCACTTTCTTTGTAGCTTCTTCTCCGTAATGTTTCTCATTGTTCTGTGCCCTGAACTTTGTCCTCCAACTCAAGTCAGTTAGGTTGCAAAAAATTACAGACTGGAAAACCTCACTTTGCTATTTTTCATTCAAGGATATAGTATCTTTCATTTTGTATTTTCTTATGGTCTGTGTTCAGGTTCTTTAAAACCTGGAGGCTGGGTAGGTAGTGCAACATAATTTCTTCTGCCATTATGGCCATGTTACCTTTTTTTGTTTTTTTTTTAAGTTTATTTACTTATTTTGAGGGGGTGGAGAGGGGCAGAAAGAGAGGGAGAGGGAGACTCCCCAGCAGGTTCTGTTTGGAGCCCAATATGGGGCTTGATCTCATGAACCATGAGATGATGACCTAAGCTGAAATCAAGAGTCAGGCACTCAACCAACTGAGCCACCCAGGTACCCTACATTTACTTTATAGAGTCCAATCAGTGTTCAAAATAGTACTGCGTATATTGTTTCTGGCTTTCCTTTGAATGGTTCTAGCATTTTACCTTTATGTATTTTTAAATATAAAAAATATTTCAGAAAAACATATACTAACATTAGTTATATATGGGTGGTATGATATACATAATTTTCACTTTGTTCTTGTTATTTTCTGTGCTGCCTGCTTTACAAATATACATTTTACTCTTTTATGTGAAAGAGGTGGTGGGTGTTTTTTTTTTAAAAAATGAAAACTAGGGGCGCCTGGGTGGCGCAGTCGGTTAAGCGTCCGACTTCAGCCAGGTCACGATCTCGCGGTCCGTGAGTTCGAGCCCCGCGTCGGGCTCTGGGCTGATGGCTCAGAGCCTGGAGCCTGTTTCCGATTCTGTGTCTCCCTCTCTCTCTGCCCCTCCCCCGTTCATGCTCTGTCTCTCTCTGTCCCAAAAATAAATAAACGTTGAAAAAAAAATTAAAAAAAAAAAATGAAAACTATATGTACTATTTACTAATGAAGAAGTACATAGTTCCACTGTTGCTTTATAAAGAGACTTCTTCTCAAACATCAATTTGCTTTTGACTAGGGTCTGGGGACTAGCTATAGCTTTTCTCTTCAACATGCTGTTTTAGGCTTTCTGAAATAAGACATTTGGGGTACATGATTTAGTGGGATTCTTCCTTCTTTGGCCCATTTTTTCCCCTCAGGTTTTCATATGATATATGATTAGAGAATATAATATAGAGGCCAGGATCACACCTCTTTTACATTTGGGGGAACATTTGAGATACTTATTTGCACATAATTAATTGTGTGCACATAATTAATTGACATAATTAATACACTTACTTGTATTTAGTATTTGTTGGATCTGTGTCAAGCTACTGGAAAAATAGGAAAATTAGATATGGCTCTTGCCCTTGGAGAGTATGCCCATTGGTAAGGAAATTGCCAGTATTCCTCTATTTTTTATTTAGTGACACTTTCCTGTGGATTAACCTGAAAATACCAGTACAAAGTAGTATTATGAATCTTTGGGATTGCCTCGCCAGAGAAGTGGAGAGATGTGATCCTGAGATGAGTTTCAATACAGTTTTCCTTGTCACTTCTTTGTTACTCTTAAAACATTGTAGTTCTTGGGGCGCCTGGGTGGCGCAGTCGGTTAAGCGTCCGACTTCAGCCAGGTCACGATCTCGCGGTCTGTGAGTTCGAGCCCCGCGTCGGGCTCTGGGCTGATGGCTCGGAGCCTGGAGCCTGCTTCCGATTCTGTGTCTCCCTCTCTCTGCCCCTCCCCCGTTCATGCTCTGTCTCTCTCTGTCCCAAAAAAAAATAAATAAAAAACGTTGAAAAAATGAAAAAAAAAATTAAAAAAAAAAACAAAAACATTGTAGTTCTTGTGGCCCTCCTATTCCTCCTAGGATTCTCCATCTTTAGTCTTTATATTCCCAGGAGTTTGATTCATTAAATGAAGTGAATGTGAACCTCAATTTTTCCAGGTTACTGTCCAATAAGTGAATTATAATTTCTTCAGAGTCTAATCTTAGTTCTGTTAGGGCCCAAGTGAATATCTGCTTTCCCTTTTGTGAATTAGAAATGTCAACATAATTGATTGTTTTCCTCCATCTTTTCATTTTCCTCAATTCTTAACTATATACTCTTTACCTGTGCTCTTAATTTGAGAGATTGTTATCTGTTATTAGAGAAAGGTGTTTCAACAAACTAGGGGCTATATATCTTAAAATTATTATTAGTAGAACCATTGCAGATATTTCCCACTGACTGTAATTGCAGTCCTCTGTAGAAGAATGGCTTGAGAACCCAGTGTAATATGTTAACTAAGTGAATCTTTTTCCTTTTCATTTCAGTTGGAAAGACATCCTTGATCACCAGATTCATGTATGACAGTTTTGACAACACCTACCAGGTATTTTATTTTTGCCAATTTACTGATTGTCTCTATTTTGTGTTAGAAGTAGTATTTAAGGACTTTTTAAAAGTTCACATTTACATAAAAGCACTTTCTGTAATCTGTAAAATGCTTTATAAATACAGAGTATAACTGATTTTGCTCATTGTCCTCAGTCTTTTCACTTGATTTCTTTATCTCCTCTTCCAAAGTCCTTTCCAAAAGATTATTGGTAATTACCATTTGGGATAGAGGTAGGAGTGATTGTAGATACTCTGTTATGTGGTTCAAGCCTAGGATTATCTGACCTTTTGATCTACACTTAAAGTCAAGAATAAATGAGTAATGCAATTAGAAATCATTAACAGAAGGAGATTTTGGAAATCTACAAATGTGGAAATTAAATAGCAAATTCCCAGATAACCAGTGAGTCAAAGAAAAAAAAATCACAAAAGAAATTAGAAAATACTTTGAGACAAATGGAAAAAAAAAACCCTAAACCACAACATACCAAAATTTATATGATAACAGCTAAAGCAGTGCTGTAAGGAAAAGAAGAAATACATTAAATCAGTAATTTAGCCTTCTACTTTAAGAAATTAGAAAAGTAAACTAAACCTAAAACAAGCAAAGGACACATGATAAAGAACTGTTATCCCAAACATACAGAACTGTTAAAATCTCATAGTAGTAAAGAATTAACTCTTTACATTTTGACATGTTTTGATAGATGTGTATACCTATGAAGCTACCACCACAGTCAAGATTAAGAACATTTCCATCATCCTAAGAAGGAATTTGTTTTTAATTAAGCATTTTATTAACAACCATAAATATCATAGAACAGAAATGACTCATCCATAAATCTGACATTTTAGAAAAGTCTCTTAAATAAAAAACCAGTTAATGTGTACTGTATATATTTTATTATTCTTTTGAATATCTCAGAAATGGTTTAGCTACTTCATAAGACATGAGAAAAGCGAGTTTAAAAATGAAAAATAGCTCAATCAACAAGAGTGCTTCAGTTTCTTTTGGACTCCTTTATATCATATATCCCCAATTTTCTAGGTCCCTACAACTCTATGGCTTATAGGCCTTACCTAGATGACCTTGTCTTTTGTACAGTATCTTGATTCTGAGCAATGCTCTGTCTCTTCTCATCAGAAAAACTACAAATACAAGTCTTAGAGACTAACAAAAATATTGATGTCATTGAGCCATATGTGGAAAATTCCTGAAAAGTGTAAGCTTAACTGTTTGGGAGTAGACCCAAATACCATAGGCTAAAAAATCTGAACTAGGGTCAGAGTCTTGGGCTAAAGACTCACTAGCTAGAGCCTATTTAGAGTTCTCTGTGTGTTTCTAAAGGATTTTGTTACACTCATGGTCTCAGTGAAATTAAGTAGATCTTTCAAGCATATATTAAAGTGCCATTGCTCTTTCTTCATGCTGCTGTTCAGTCAGACATATATAAGGGTAGTGATGTTGACATAAATATAGTGATATTGATAGAATTTGACAGATAGGGAAGGATTTTGATTCTTTGTGGAAAAGTTGTTGCTAATGAAGCTAAAATATTGTACTTTGGCATTAACAGGAGACGTTTATTAACAATGTGAGTTACAGGTTTTTATAACAATTAGGTACAGTCCTAGATATTCTTTTAGTTTAGCTCTAACAGAAAAATTTGGGCAATGTAGTACCCTAGGTCCTTATTTAATGAAATCATCTTGACAATATATTAAGTATTATCTTTGCATATGAAGAATTGACCTTCTGTAGTTAGCTGCCAACTTAGTTATCAGGTGAAGAGTTCTTCAGTGAATCATTTGAAGATTCCCTATATATACCCCGTCACACACACATCAGAAAGACTTCTGAAATGACTAATTAAAGAGCTAGTCTCATTGCTAGAAATTTATTATTGGGCTTATAGGAGCCATGTGTAATGTATGTATCAAACTTAGTTTAAGTGAAGTTTTATTTTACAAAAATGATAAACTTTAGTTAATAATTCATGTTCCCTGTATGATTCCTTTGCACTGACTTCATTTCATTTAAAAAGAAGGAAACTGGCCAAAAGAGTCCTTAATTGACCAAAATTTGGGCAGTATGTCAAAGTGAAAAAAATAAAACCTGTTCTTTTTAAGTAGAGCGTCTGGAATTGATTCTCTTAAAGTTGCTCTTCTTATTCACCACTTATTTTCTTTATCCAGTTATAAACCCACAGATTTTTCTTTTTTTGTTTATTTCTGTTTTAGATTCATTCGTTTATTTGAGAAAGATTATATTGCTCAGACTAACTTCTGAGATTACGTTGAATTTAGAGGGTTTCTTATTCCAAAGGCTGTTACAAAGTGACAATCAACATAAATTCACCTTCATGGTAGACAATGAGGCCATCTATGCTATCTGTCGTGGAAACCTCAATATTGAATGCCCAGCCAACACTAAACTAAATAGGTTGATAGGTCAAATTGTGTTCTCCATCACTGCTTCCCTCAGATTCGGTGGAGCACTGAATGTTGATCTGACAGAATTCCAGACTATCCTGGTGCCTTATCCCCACATCCACTTCTCTCTGGCCACATATGCTCCTGTTATCTCTGCTGAGAAAGGCTACCATGAGCAGCTTTCTGTAGCAGAGATCATTAATGCATGCTTTGAGCCAGCCAACCAGATGGTGAAATATGATTCTCACCATGGTAAATACATGGCTTGCTGTGCACCTGTGTGGCTCAGTTTAAGTGTCCAACTTCAGCTCAGGCCATGATCTCACGGTTTGGGGGTTTGAGCCCCGCGCCAGTCACTGTGCAGACAGCTCAGAGCCTGGAGGCCACTTTAGATTCTTTGTCTCCCTCTCTGCCCTCCCCCACTTGTCCTCTCTCTCTCTCTCTCTCAAAAATAAACATTAAAGGGGCGCCTGGGTGGCTCAGTTGGTTGAGCGACCGACTTCAGCTCAGGTCATGATCTCACGGTTTGTGAGTTCGAGCCCCGCGTCTGGCTCTGTGCTGACAGCTCAGAGCCTGGAGCCCGCTTTGGATTCTGTGTCTCCGTCTCTCTCTGTCCCTCCCCTGCTCATGCTCTGTCTCTGTCTCAGAAATAAATAAACATAAAAAAATAAAATAAACATTAAAAAGAAATAAAAAAAAAATACATGGCTTGCTGCATGTTGTACTGTGGCAACATGGTTCCCAAAGATGTCAGTGCTGCCATTTCCACCATCAAGACCAAGGGTACCATTCAGTTTATGGACTGGGGCCCCACTGGCTTCAAAGTTGGCATTAATTATCAGCCTCCCATTGTGGTATCTGGTGGAGACCTGGCCAAAGTACAGCCATGCTGAGCAACACCACAGCCATTGCTGAGGCCTGGGCTCACCTGGACCTGATGTCCTGATGTATGCTAAGCATGCCTTTGTTCACTGGTATGTGGGTTAGGGCATGGATGAAGAAGAGTTTTCTGAAGCCTCTGAGGACATGGCTGCCCTTGAGAAGGATATGAAGAGGTTGGTGTGGATTCAGTTGAAGGAGAAATGAAGGAGGAGAGGAGTACTAAAGTTAAAAATATCACAAAGGTGCTGCTTTAAAGTTGTGCTCTGATCAGTTTAATTTGTATGTAGCAGTGTATACTCTTTATATACAATTACTGATCTGTGCTTTAAAACATAATGCTTTGTTACAACCCACGCTGTCCATTTCTCTGATGGATTTGAATAAAGTATTTGTCTTAATTGGAAAAAAAAACCCATAAATTCAGGGTTGTATAGTTTAAAATACTGAAATGTTTAAAACAGCTTAAGTGAATTTTTCTAGGAAGATGGTGGTGATCAAATACATCCTTAACCTCTTTAAGTTAAAGCTTTTAAATTATTCTACACAAAATTATACTTTGTTATATGGAAATAAAATCTGCACCCAACTCCCACCCCCACCCCCCGCCCCACTAATGGGACTACTTTTCTCATCCAGTGTTTGATTTCTTATTTTTAAATTTTCTTTAATTTTTAAGGACTTTTTTCTCCTATCAGAAGTATTGTCATTTTATGGGAGGTAGGGGGAGAACAGTTCCTTTTTTTTCAAACTGTGCTAAGAACACTTAATATAAAATCTACCTCCTAATCAGATTTTTAAGTATACAATACAGTATTAAATATATGCACAATGATCTCTAGAACTTGTTCACTTTGCATAAGTAAAATTTTATGCCTATTATAGCGACTCATTTCTGAAATAGATTCTACATAGTTTCTGTTCTAAGTAATGTGGCACAAAGATATCTAAGAGAAAAGTATACATACATACATAAATATACACATACATAAATATATATAAACATGTGTAGTAATGGGATGGTTACCTTTCTAAAATGGAACCCATATCAGCGTCTTGCTTCTGGGATCCTTTGCCTTTCTTCATTGTTTTTACTTATCTCTGTTAGTCAGTGTTAGATAGACTCTTCTTTAACTTGTCCACTCTCTTCTTTCTTTATTCTAGTCTTTGCCTTTCCCAACACTTATTCTTGATTTATTTTCTCCTGCTAGGGAAAGCAGCAGCTAGGCAACAGAACTTTGTATGTTTGGACCACAAAGGAAGCTGATTATCATTGCTTGGTACAGAGGAAAACTTGTTTTCCTTACTTAATTACTTTTGTGTAGGAAAACTCATGTTCCTTAAAATCATGATGTTGAGGGGTCTCGACTGTGTATGGCATCAGAAAAGGTGATAAACAGTTATGTAGGAAGGAAGTCAGACAAAATAGTAGTTTACATCTGCAGTATTTTATAAAATTGCTATTGGGGCAAATAAACACTGTTCTGAGTGGAGAGCATCCAAGTATAAATATCCAAACTACAGTTATCATTATTATCTTGATGCTGATGTATTTAGGTAAGTCATTATTCAATCTTGAATTGTGTGCTCCCACAGTAAAAGTACTCAATTTAATTTTTTGTCTTTTACAAAGTAGACTTCCCTTACCCAGTGAATTAATTAACACTTAAAATAATGCGAAGCTATAAATTAAGATATGTGGGAGAATTTTCTCTAACCTTTGGTTTCTTCTACAATTATTGCCTTCTGCATTTCTATAAAGAAGATGAGCAAGAGGCAGCACTGATGTCTCATCCCTCTTTTATGAAAGTTTGAATTAGTTCCACATCAGTATCATTTAAGATCCTAGAATAGCTGATAATGTTTAGTTTCCTAGCCATTCTTTCTATTTTTCCTGCTGTTGGCTTAATTCCTGTGGCTGATCGACTTCTTTGCCATTGTAGCTCTGCTTGGAATAAAATTAACTGAAAAGAAGAGCAGGCAGGAACAGGCTATGCTTTTCAGGTTAATTTTGACCTTTATGAGTTCAGTGTATGAATGATGTCCCAAAACTAAGACAGTGCAGTGGAAGGAGGGGATTATTATACATTTTATCATAAAGTCTTACTTTGTACTAATTTTAAAAACATTTATATGTGTTGACTGTGAGATCTGAGAATGCATATTTTTGTTTGTAGCTATTAAAATTATTTTTGGCTGTTTATAATAAACATAAAATAACATTATTAAGTGATATGAGAATTTTTTTCATGTAAAAGAAGTTTAGAGGTAAAGTAGTCCTGGGCTTGTGTGGCAGCTCCATGGTCATCTGGGACTAAGATGCCTTCTAAATTTAATCAGATCTCATTCATATATGACTTCCTTGTGAAGGTTGCTTCATGGTTACTGAATGGTTCCTGGAGTTCTGGGTGTGGTATCTATATCCAGGCAGGAAGAAGGAGAAAAGGAAAAATACCAACAGTGCACCTCTCAACTGAGTCAACCCCATTTAAAGCACAAAGAAGACTGGAAAATGTAGTCTTTTTAATGGGAAAAGTATGGATTTAAATAAATGTTTGATTTTTTTAATAAGGAAGAAGGGGAAAATGGGATATTTGTCTAGACAATTAGCTGCCTCTACCACATTATCTGATTAAATGAGGTTCTACTAATGAGATTTCTTAAATGTAGCCCTATACCATTCCTGTATATTTTTCAGGTTTGTCAATTAGATGCTTTTGCACAATAATTCGAATTTATAAACCCATTATTCCCAGCCTATAACAGAATAGGATACACACTTTCAGATTAAATGTCATAAGATGGAATTATAGAGAGAGAGAGAGAGAGATACTTGTAATATGTAGTCACATAGTTTAGGATAAAGGAGAACGCTAGCTTGCTTGCTTGCTTGCTTGCTTGTATGCTTGTTTGCTTTCTTAATAAAAGTCGGTATATAATTGAAATCTACAAAGCACTGCTCACAAAAAAAAAAAAAAAAAAAATTAAAGATGACTTAAGTAAGTGGAGAGACATCCCAGGCAGAGGGATTGGAAGACTTAATATTAAGATGTCAATACTAACTACGCAAAGCAGTCTACAGAATCAGTGCAATCCCTGTCAGATTTCTACTGCCATTTGTGTAGAAATGAAAGAGTCAATTTTAATTTACAGAAGCCAAAATAGTCTTGAAAAAGGAAAATAATAATTGGAAGACTAATACTGATTTCAAAAAAATTTTTTTAACAGTTATTTTATTTTTGAGAGAGAGAGAGAGAGACAGAGTGGAAGCAGGGAAGGGGCAGAGAGAGAGAAGGAGACACAGAATCCAAAGCAGGCTCATGAGCTGTGACATCATGGCGTGAGCCAAAGTTGGTGCTTAACCAACTGAGCCACCCAGGCTCCCCCACCCCCAATTTCAAAATTTACTGCAAAGCTACAGTAATCAAAATAAAGATAGACATATAGGCCAGTGGAATAGAATTAAGAGTTCATGAATAAATGCATATATCTATTGACAACTGGTTTTCAATTAAAGCACCAGGCCCAACCTATAGAATGGGAGGAAATATTTGAAAATTACATATCTGATAAGGGCTTGATATCTAAAATATATAAAGAACTATAAATCAATAATAAAATGACACACTTAATTTTAAAATGGGCAAAGGAGGAGCACCTGGGTGGCTCAGTTGGTTGGGCATCGGACTTAAGCTCAGGTCATGATTTCATGGTTTGTGAATTGGAGCCCCACGTTGGGCTCTGTGCTGACAGCTCGGAGCCTGGAGCCTGCTTCGGATTCTGTGTCTTCTCTCTCTGCCCCTCTTCCACTTGTGCTCTGTCTCTCAAAAATAAATAAATGTAAAAAAAAAAAAATAAAAAAAATAAAAATGGGCAAGGGACTTGAATTGACATTTCTTCAGAGAGGATGTACATATCACCAGTAAGCACATGAAAAGATGCTCAACATTATTAGGCACTAGAGAACTGTTAATCAAAACCACAAAAAGATTCCATTTCCTACCTTCTAGGTTGAGTATTATATATTTAAAAAGAGAAACTAACAGATGCTGACAAGGATGTGGAAACATTGGAATCTTCATACATTGCTATTGGAAATTTAAAATGATGCTCCTACTGTGGGAAGACAGTCTAGCATTTCCTCACAAAATTTAAATAGAATTATCATATGGCTTAGCAATTCCACTGTTAAGTATATACTGAGGAATTGAAAATAGGAACTCACAGTAGCCAAAGGATGGAAACAACCCATGTCCGACAGTAGATGAACGGATAAAGAAATTTTGGTATATCCATACATTATAATAAGTTATTGCTTAATGGGCACAGAGTTTTTGTTTGGGGTTATAAAAAAGTGTTAAAAACAGATAGTGTTGACAGTGGTACATCATTGTGGATGCATTCACTGCCGTGGAATTGTACACTTAACATGGGTCAAAATGTCACATTTTATGATACATATTTTACCACATTTAGAAGTAAAATCTGTCTAAAACATGAGTGTCAGGGACGCCTGGGTGGCTCAGTCTTTTAAGTGTCCTACTTAGGCTCAGGTCATGATTTCATGGTTTGTGTGTTTGAGTCCCACATCAGGCTCTGCTCTGACAGTGCAGAGTCTGCTTGGGATTCATTCTCTCATTCTCTCTCTCTCTCTCTCTCTCTCTCTCTCTCTGCCGCCCATCCCCCCCTCCCCGGCGCATTTGTGCTTTCTATCTCAAAATATATAAATAAACTTAAAAGAAATTATATATATGTATGTGTGTAATTATATATAATTTTAAGTTTATATATTTTATATAATTTATTTGTATAATATATAATGTTTATATTTTATATATACTTATGTATATGTATAAATCAGTGTCAGTAGGTTCATCAGCTGTAACAATGGTACTGCTTTGGTGGGGGATGTTGATAGTAGGGTGTTTTATGCATATGTGGGGGTAGGGGGTGTGTGGAAAATCTCTGTACCTTTCAGTTTTGCTGTCAACCTAAAACTACTCCCAAAAAGTAGTATTTTTAAAAATGGTTAAAATGATTAATTTTGTTATGTGTATTTTACCACAGTTTAAAATTTTATATATATGTGTGTGTGTGTGTGTGTATAAGTATAAATATATATAAATCATTATATACTGGAAAAAGCTGGGCTTTTACTCTCAGCTCCATAGCAAAAGCTTTGTTTCCCTAGACAAGTTTTTTAACTTCTCTGAACCCCAATATTATTAACTATAAAAGATTAAAATAGGGATGACAATAGCTACCCTTGCAGAGATGTATGAGGATTAGAGATGGTCACGTAAAGGGCCTTAAAGAATCCCTTACTACACAGCACATGTTCAGTGGTGGAAGCCATTATCACTAAAAATTTTGGTCATTTATACTTAGCTATGATATGTTTATTAATTATTTCTTCTAATTATAGAAGTCATAATTATCATTTGAACCCTAAACTGCTGACTGCCATTAAACTATTATTATTATTTAATTTTTTTGTTTTATTTTGTTTTACAGGCAACAATTGGTATTGACTTTTTATCAAAAACAATGTACTTGGAGGATCGAACAGTGAGTAATGTTTTCAGTGTGCAATTTTCTGCAGCACTCCAGGATAGAAAACTGTGATCAGAGCTGTAATCAGTAATTGTCATCGTAAGAAGTTCTTAGTAAAGTTGACAAAGTTAGTGTATAAGCTTTGAGAAAAACTGTTATTACAGAGTGGTAGTACTTAGCATTCTGACTTAATCCCCAAGTAAAATGCAAAGGGGAGAGAAGGCCAAGTTATTGGAAAGCCCTGAAGGCCCTAGGCTTGCTAAATAAAATATGTCATCCTGATTTGGAAAAATGATAACAGATAGCATTGAGATAATGAAGAGTATTTTCATCAAGAAATTAGAGCTGCTAAAGACTTTTTGAGTGCTACTCTTGAAGCATTCAGAAATATTTCATTTGAATATCACATCATTTGTGAATTTCGAGATTTAATTTGTCAGAATATGATGTATACCGAAGTGACTGTGAATAGAAGAAGTAATATGTATTTATTTGTTGGATTTAGACACCTGTCTTTTGGAATGCTCCCTTTAAGCACAGTGTATTCCAGCCTATTGTCTCTGGAAGAGATTCCTATCAACTAAGCAGTGACTTTCTTAAATGCATTATTTCAGGACCTAGACCCAAAAAAACATTATTGTGCTTCTAATATTATTTCCTAGAAGTGTGTGGGTTTTTCTTTTATGTTTTAATGTTTAGCATGCCATTTCTTAAATTTTGAAAGCTTAGAAATTGCTTTATAATAGTACAGTACTACTTGTTTTCAGGCTTTTCTTCCTCAAATGTAGATGTGAAAAAGTAAGAAAATAAAGAAATTTTTATGTAGAGTTGCAAAAAGATATTTTTCCTTTTTTGTTGGGTTATGTACAGTGTTCTGGGAAGAAACATGTGGGAGAAACATAAGCACAGTAGTCAAAGACCCAATTTCTGGACTCAATAGAAAAGAGATGCTTTTAACTTCAGAGAGGCTTTCAGAGAAGCATTCACTCCTTTACTCTGATAGCCAGGGCTGCTTGTTGACATTTACTTTCATTTTTCCCTTTTATGCTCACTGAACGTCAACAGAATCTACTTTTTGCTGTCTCTGGAAGGCATAAGATTCAAAGAGAGGTTATAGGGAGTGAAAAAAAGGGAGCTGTATTTCTGATTCTGTGAAATATTCCCCTATTGCCATTTTTAAGTCATGTACCTTCAGAGCAAATTTTTAATATTATTCTCTTTTGAAAAAGGAAAGGAGTTTTGTGTTATTTTCATTCTTCTCATCCCTGCAACCTTTTGCATGAGTCTACTTTTTACCTCCTTCCTACCTTCTCCCCTTTAAAAACATTATTTCTTTTTTCTTTTTAGTATGAGTTTGGTTTTTTTTTTTTTTTTATTTATTTTTTCCCATCCCACAGATCAGGCTGCAGCTGTGGGATACTGCGGGTCAGGAACGTTCCGTAGCCTCATTCCAGTTACATCCGTGATTCTGCTGCAGCCGTAGTAGTTTACGATATCACAAGTAGGTATTTTGCAACGGGTTGACCTTTCTTATTTTTCTTGCTTGTTTGACTGATTTTGTTGTTAGGTACGATTGCAATTATGGGACACAGCAGGTCAAGAGCGGTTCAGGAGCTTGATTCCTAGCTACATTCGTGACTCCACTGTGGCAGTTGTTGTTTATGATATCACAAGTGAGTGGGGGGAATTATGCATTTCTAATCTTCTTTCAACCTTTAGCTTAGCTGCATGCATGTTCTTGTCTTGTGCTTGTTTTCTATACTAGCATGTAAAAATGAGTTTTGTCATAGCAAACCTTATAGACCAGCTAGGTCAGAAATATTTGCTTTTGTGTTTGTACCAATATGCTTTATTTCCACTGTGCCAGGTTTTTTTGCCATGGAAATTTTCCTTCAGATCTAATCATGAATTCTCTCCAAGGCTTTCTTAGTATCCTGTTATCCCTAAGTCACACCATAATTATGGTTGGAAGAATGTCTCCTTTTTCATTTAACTTGATCTCAGATTTCTCTAAAATAAATAATCTTCATTTAAGCCTCTTGCCAAAATTTTCAGATTCTCCAAGGCTCTCTGTTGAGGCTATTAAAAGCTTCTGCTAGCCAACTTTTCTCTGCTTTCCACTTCCAGCCATCCTCTCTCTAGAGAAGGCAGAGAAAACATGTAATGTGCAGTTTTCTATTAATCATTTTCATTTGAATCACATCTGGATTCTGTGACGGACTTTTTTTGCTAACAAATTACACTTTCATTTCTCTCCAAAAAGAAATTTTGAATAGGAGACTAAAACAAGTGATGATCTTCCTTTTTCTTTTCCCTAAAGACTGAATAATGTCTTTGGCATTTTAAGTGCCTGTAAATTTCCCACAGAACATGGTGACTGACAGGGAAATGCTCTCTGATTAAAATTGTCTTTGTAAATTGGTTTATTATATATATCAGGCAATATTAAGCCTATCATTCCATATAGTAGTCCATAATTTGTAGGAAAACCAGAATAGTGTCACATCTTAGACTTATTTCAAAAGAGTGTTACATATACAAACTATTGATTTGCGTTAGTGATACTATACATTTTGTATATCTGCTAGAAGTCATACCTACTTAATAATTGCAATGGCAGAATTATAAGTATAAGTTTGCATTCAGAGACCTTTGGGGGGGGTGGGGTATGTGCTATATGCAATCTTTCTTTTCTTGAAGCTTTACTTTGGGTTGCTACTTGTTTAAAACAATGTATGTTCATTGTGCATTGACAAGTTTTGCAGCTTTAAAATGTTTGTGCTTACTTTAACCAAATCAGTGAAACCTGGTGTCTTTTCTTTAAAAATGCACATGTGGTTAAAATATTAGTAAACTGTTTTCTGGAGCTGCTGTAAAAAAGTGTTTAAGTATTCTACTTAGAATTGGGTGCTAGGGACAAGATGGATTTTGTTACAAGTGATTCTGGTGCATTAAACTAATAAACTTCAAGTTAAAGTGATCACAAAACTGAATAAGCCGTGCAAACAGTGGTGTTTAAGCTATTTAAAGCTTTACAAATTTTCTGGATGTGTTGGGATTTACTGGCTGACATACTTTTGGAGATGCTTTCTTTGTCATGTTGGGTATGTGTAAGTAATCAAAAAAACGTTGTGGCAATGTGACACCATGTTATCTGCCGTAGCTGTCCTTAAATTTTAAAACGCTTTTTTTTTTTTAAATTTTTATTATATATGGTACATTGCATTCATTTGGTCATGTTCAAAATTTTTATACTATAAAAGGAACCTTGAGGACTTTATTTTTGTGATTTGTCACTGACAGTTGTACTCAGATAAAATGGAGTTACGTTGCAGGCACATTAAAAGTGGGTCCTAATGTGCCACCCCCCCTCCAACTTCCAGGGTTTGTTTTCGTTTATTTTTGTTTTTTTAGTCTGTCACTTGGGGAGACTTTGCGGTAACACTAATCTCTCTGTCCACCCTCCTATACCAGATGTTAACTCATTCCAGCAAACTACAAAATGGATTGATGATGTCAGAACAGAAAGAGGAAGTGATGTTATCATCATGCTAGTAGGAAATAAAACAGATCTTGCTGACAAGAGGTATAGAGTGATTTTGTATGTGTATCAAATGTTTGATTTCTTCCTTAAACAACCTGTTATTTTTATTACTAAAGAATTGTTTTGAAAGGAGACATGTTTAATTCTTAAGTTTATACCCCCCTTTTCTTCAGTGTGAGAACCTGAAATATAAATGTAAACATTGAACATTTCCTTAAAGGAAAATGAGTTTTTTTGTTTTGTGTAAGCCCGTGTGTAAATAGTTCTTGTGCAAGATTGTTTACATGTGGGGGGAAACAAAGATTGTTTACACACGAAGCTCGTAACTATTTTGCATTTTTTAGGCCTCATAAACATGAGCAGTATTTTGTTAAAGGACAAAATGTTTGAAGAAACAAATCCTATCTTTAAAAATTATTCATAATGATTAAATGCACACTCTTTTGGTAGACTTCTTATAAATATTCATTATAATTCAGTGGTGTAGTTTTTCTTTTCTTTTTATAAGTTGTATGGTTGAACCAGACTGTGTAGTTGAACTGAATAGCTTGATTGTAATACCTTAGTCAAATGAGCAAAGCCATATTCAAGTCACAGGATGCAAAATTATTAACATTCACTGTAGAGCCCATGGCTTGAATATCTGCCTTCAGCATCCTAAGTAATCTACTGGATAGTCTTTCTGCTTTAAATAGTCTTGACCATTTCACTTAATAGTAGAAGCTTTTACTATTGCTGTTTGTTTATTCATGAGATGGATATTGAAATTCGGGTATTGAATTTGTACTATTAATTAAAATGTTGCAAAGAAATCCAATATGTTCCAAGGCTTGTGCAAATGTTAAGCCCATTTCTTCCCATGGTACTTCATTTGGAATTGGCAGTACAGTGACAAAAAAGTTTTTCTTGATTTAAAAGTAAACTCAGAGTATAATCATCTTTCCTTTATGAAAATAATTATTTGGACATCAATTGGCATCATAAATTTTCACTATTTTATTTATCTACACTATGAGAATTTAAAGATGATATAGGTATATATTCTTCTAGTAGAGAGTCTCTAGTTCTTTTATTTTCTTTTTTATTTTTTATTTTTCTTTTTTTTTTTTTTAATTTTTTTTTCAACGTTTTTATTTTTGGGACAGAGAGAGACAGAGCATGAACGGGGGAGGGGCAAAGAGAGAGGGAGACACAGAATCGGAAGCAGGCTCCAGGCTCTGGGCCATCATCAGCCCAGAGCCCGACGCGGGGCTCGAACTCACGGACCGCGAGATCGTGACCTGGCTGAAGTCGGACGCTTAACCGACTGCGCCACCCAGGCGCCCCTTTTATTTTCTTTTTTAATGTTTATTTTGAGAGAGAGAGAGAGTGCGGTGTGCGTGTGTGCGGGGGGGGGGGCAGAGAGAAAGAGGGAGAGAAAATCCCAAGCAGGCTCCACACTGTCATCATGGAGCCCAATGCAGGGCTTGATCCCATGAACTGTGAGATCATGACCTGAGCTGAAATCAAGAATTGGATGCTTAACTGACTGAGCACCCCCCCCAATACTTTAATTTTTAAATAGAAAAATTGTGTATCTGAATTGTTTTGTTTTAACAGGTAGAGTTAGCCAAATGGATGAGTATATCATCTTTTATTTTATTGTGTAATATTTCAGTTGAGTACACAAATGCTAGAAAATTATACTTGAAGTAATTTTTTCTTCAAGGTAATGTATGTCCATTGGTTTGGAATTACTGCCTTTCTCAGCAATTTTTGCCAGACTATCACCCTTCAACTGTTAACATTTTTTAAAAATTAAAGCCTTGTTCATTCCACTAAATTAATTTTAAAATGAGTAAAAGATTTAAATGTTTGTTAAAAAAGAATTAGAAGAAAAATGTTTTGGTAGTGAGTGGGTGACCTTTTATAAGCATGACATGAAGAGCGCCTGGGTGGCTCAGTGGGTTAAGTGTCTGACTTTGGTTCAGGCCATGATCTCACTGTTCAATAGTTTGAGCCCCACATTGAGCTCTGTACTGACAGCTCAGAGCCTGGAGCCTGCTTCAGATTCTGTGTCTTCCTCTCTTTGCCCCTCCCCCACTCACATTCTATCTCTCTCTGTCTCAAAAACAAACATTAAAAAATACTGTTTTTAGTAAGGGGAGCCTGGGTAGCTCAGTTGGTTGAGCGTCTGACTTCGGCTCAGGTCATGATCTCATGGTTCGTGAGTTCGAGCCCTGCGTCAGGCTCTGTGCTGACAACTCGGAGCCTGGAGCCTGCTTCGGATTCTGTGTCTCCCTCTCTCTCTGCCCCTCCCCTGCTCATGATCTGTCTCTCTCTGTCTCAAAAATAAATAAACATAAAAAATTAAAGAAATAAAAAATATTGTTTTTAATAAAAATTTTTTCTTAGAATCATGACATGAAACCTTAAAGCCATAAAGACAAAGATTGGTTAAGTCTGAATATTATCGATATGAAGATCATATTTACCTGTTAGATCAACCATTATTCAGAAGATTGATAATACACAGTATTGACAAGAATTTAATAAACAAGAACTCTTCATATACTGAAAATGTAACTAATATATTGGGATGAAGCAGTTTAACAGTATCAGAATTTAAAATACTCATGGACTCAAACCCACCTCCAGTAATTGCACAGATACACCTACACAAATGTGGGGAAAAAAATGAACATATAAGAATGTTTATTTCAGGGGCGCCTGGGTGGCTCAGTCAGTTAAGCGTCCGACTTTGGCTCAGGTCATGATCTCACAGTTTGTGTGTTCGAGCCCCACGTTGGGCTGTGTGCTGACAGCTCAGAGCCTGGAGCCTGTTTCAGATTCTGTGTCTCCCTCTCTCTCTGCCCCTCCCCTGTTCACGCTCTCTTTCTCAAGAATAAATAAACATTAAAAAAAATGTTTATTTCAACATTATTTGTAATATTAAAAATTAAAATCAATCTAAATGTCCATCAGTAGCAGTAGCATTTTATAAATGAAGTACACATAGCTACTAAAAAGAATGAGAGGAATTTATTGATGTCTAACACATGAAGCTTAAAAAATGATTTGATCAGTATGTATAGCATGATATTCTTTGTGTTAAAAAAAAAAAATCGATGGTAGGGGTGCCTGGTTGGCTTAGTCTGTTGAGCTTCCGACTTCGGTTGAGCTTCCGACTTCGGCTCAGCTCATGATCTCACTCGTGAGTTCAAGCCCCGCGTCAGGCTCTGTGCTGACAGCTCAGAGCCTGGAGCCTGCTTTGGATTCTGTGTCTCCCTCTCTCTCTGCCCCTAACCCATTCGCATTCTGTCTCTGTCTCTCTCAAAAATAAATAAACATTAAAAAAAATTTTTTAAGAAAATTGATGGTAGATGTATATATATATTTTTTCTTTTATTTTTTAGAATAAATCTGTATAAGCCTACATGGGACTTAACTGTCTCTACATCTTTGAGAAGGAGTAGGATTATGGAGGACTCTAATGTTAATGAGTGCCCTTTCTTTTTTTTAAAGGTTCGTTTATTTTTGAGAGAGAGAGAGAGAACAAGTGGAGGAGGGGCAGAGAGAGAGGGAGACACAGAATCTGAAGCAGGCTCCAGGCTTTGAACTGTCAGCCCAGAACCTGACGCAGGTTTTGAGCTCACGAACCGTAAGACTATGACCTGAGCCGAAGTCCAGTGATCACCCAGCTGAGCCACCCAGGCACCCCTAATGATTGCCCTTTTTAAAAATTACTTTGGTAATTAGGAGAAAAAGTTTTAATAAAAATGATTCAAAGATAAATGTCTTTATCACATTGAGAATTACATTTGTTGTGTGTAAAAACTTGTAGAAAAGACCAGAGTATATCTGTTTCAGTGTTTCAAAATAAGTGCCCTGATGCTCAATACTTTCTGTCCCCTGTAGCCCAGTGATTCCCAGATGTTTAAATTTTGAGAATCAGTGGGTAAATTGGCTTATTAGACCCTCTTTTAAGATTCTGGCTATAAAGGATCATGGTCAACTTTTTCAATTTTTGTTTTTTTGTTTTTTGTTTTATTTAAATTTTAGTTAACTTACGGTGCTGTAGTTGTTTCAGCAGTTAAATTTGGGGGTTTTAGATCCTACTTTTAGATGCTGTGATTCAATGAGTTTAGAAGGTATCCTTAAATCTGTATTTTAATGAATCTTCTAGCTGATTCTGATAAAATTATTGTATATGTATACCACATTTTCTTTATCCATCCATCCATCGATGGACATTTGGGCTCTTTCCATACTTCGGCTATCGTTGATAGTGCTGCTATAAACATGGGGGTGCATGTGTCCCTTCGAAACAGCACACCTGTATCCCGTGGATAAATGCCTACTAGTGCAATTGCTGGGTCGTAGGGTAGTTCTATTTTTAGTTTTTTGAGGAACCTCCATACTGATTTCCAGAGTGGCTGCACCAGCTTGCATTCCCATGATTCCGACAAAATCAAACCACAGTTGGGACCATTGCTATAGCTGAGCTTCAACCATTTGATTAGGGTGACTCCTAGTTTTAAAACTAGGAAGAATTTCTCTGGAATCCTTTACATGTAGGATAGTCATTCACTCATAATAATCATTCATTCAGAAGTATTTATTGAGTACCACTTATGTTTCAGAAGATGCTACTCTAGGGTAGAATAGTAAACAAAAAAAGCCAAGTCTTCAAGGAACTTTTATTTCAGAAAATGAACCAGGCAAATAAATAAGTCAAGAAAACACATAGTAAAAAAACAAAACAAAAAAAAAGCATGGTATGTTTGATAATGATAACATGCTAAAAGTACAAAAGAAAGCAGGGAAAAGAAATATGAAATGTCAGGTGTGAGTTTAAGATATTAGATGGAATAGAAATGGAAGACTTCATTGAGAAAATGGTGAGTTTTGAGTAAATATGCTAAGGAAGCAAGGGAGTCAACTATGCAGATATCCTGAGGAGGAAAAGGTTCTAAGCTGATGGCCCAGAAAATGCAAAATCCTTGAGTTGGGAATACATTTAGTTTATTTGAAGAACAGCAAGGAATCGTATATAGCTGGTGAGGAGAATAATGGAAAGTGTAGTAGGCAATGAGGTTAAAAAATAATAGTTTTTGAAAAAGACAATAAAGACCAGGTCAAGTAGGGCAAAGTAAAGACTCTGAATGAAATTGGAGGATTCATGGGGTGCCTGGGTGGCTCAGTCAGTTGAGCAACTAACTTCGGCTCAGGTCATGATCTCATGGTTTGTGGGTTCAAGCCCCGCATCAGGCTCTGTGTTGACAGCTCAGAGCCTGGAGCCTGCTTCACATTCTGTGTCTCCCTCTCTCTCTGCCCCTCCCCACTCATGCTCTGTCTCTCTCTGTCTCAGAAATAAATAAACATTAAAAAAAAAAATTGGAGGATTCAAGCAAAAAAGTAACTTTTCATAAATCACTGTTTGCTCTGTGGAAAATATGTAAGAGTAGAAGTGAAGAGAGTAATCCAGGCTGAAATCGAAGCAAGAAATGATGATGACTTGGACCAGGATAGTGGTAGCATGTGTAGTGATCAGTGGTCAAATTCAGATACATTTTGAAGGTAGAACTGTTGAAGATATACTCATGCAATGGATAGAATACATAATGATGGACAGAATATGGGGTGTCAAGAATGATGCCTGGATTCTTGGCCTGATTAACTGTCATTAACTGAGATAGGGAGACACTTCATAAGAGTGGTTTAGGATGGAATATTATGACTTCAATTTTGGTCATTTTAAATTTAGAATTGCTAATTAGATATTTCTAATATGTAATTAGATGTCAGGTAGGCAATTGGATATATGAGCCTGGAGTTCAGAGCAGCAGTCCAGGCTAGATAAATAAGTTTGGGATTAATCAGCATGTAGATGGGTATTTAAAACCATAATACTGCCTGGGATCACCAAGGGAGTAATTATAAATAGAGAAGAGGTCCAAAGAGTAAATTTTAGGGCATCTGATGGAAGTGTTTTAAAGAAATGCACACTGTTGGGACACCTACATAGCTCAATCAGTTAAGCATCCTGACTCTTGATTTGGTTCAGGTCATGATCTCATGGTATGTGAGATTGAGCCCCATGTTGGGCTCTGCGCTGACAGCACGGAGCCTGCTTGGGATTCTCTCCCTCCCCCACTCTCTCAAAATAAGTAAACATTAAAAAAAAAAACCCACATTGTTGATATATTTAGGGCTAAAGGTCTGCAAATTGTCAGCTTACTCTCCAGTGTGTGTTTTTTTTAAATTTATACACACACACACATACACACACACATACATAAATACATAGAAATGAGAGGATAAAACAAGCAGATGTAGTAAAACATTATTAACAGGTGGATTGCTATATAAGAGAATTTCTGTGCTGTTGTTCTCTTTGCTTAAGAATACTCATTTTCGGGGCGCCTGGGTGGCGCAGTCGGTTAAGCGTCTGACTTCAGCCAGGTCACGATCTCGCGGTCCGTGAGTTCGAGCCCCGCGTCGGGCTCTGGGCTGGTGGCTCAGAGCCTGGAGCCTGTTTCCGATTCTGTGTCTCCCTCTCTCTCTGCCCCTCCCCCGTTCATGCTCTGTCTCTCTCTGTCCCAAAAATAAATAAACGTTGAAAAAAAAAATTAAAAAAAAAAAAAAGAATATTCATTTTCTTCTTTCCTAACTTTTATAGAGAGTGGAGAATTTCTAGAATAATAGCTTGTAGGCAAGAAGAGAGTGGAATCTAGTACAAAGGTGAAGTTTGGGGAGTAAGGACAGTTTCCTCCATAGTAGCAGGACTAGAAGTAGAATATAAGGGTACACACACATAGATTGGTGGATAGATGTGAGAGCTTGTGGAAATTCTCTTGCATTGCTTTGGTTTTCTGTGTTGTAGGAAGCTGAGTTTGTCAGCTGATATTTTAGATCCATTTAATTAGAATATTTGCATATTTATTACATATCTATATACCAGCTAGGCACTAGGAACACCAAGATAAGTGACATAATCTTGTACTTAAAGAACATATTACAATTTGAGACACATTGCTGCTAATTATAATGTGTCACCAAATGCCCTATAAAATGTATCAAGAGAATTTAATATACATGCCTTTTGACTCCACTTAGAGAAAGCCACAAAATCTATCCTAAAGAAAAGATCCACAGTGCATAAAATATTATGCACAAAGATATTTATAGCAACATTTTTCACAGTAGTAAGAAATTTGAAAAAAAAAAAATCTTTAGCATTTTTAACAGTTGGGGGTGGTTACATAAATTATAGTAGCAAATTGACAAATTGTCCAGTAATAAAAATTATTTTACATGAAGTTTTAATCATAAGACTAAATGCTTATGATCTAATATTAGAGAAAATAGCAGGCTATTAAGATTTTAAAAAATAAAAAATTACAGGATGAGGTCAGCCAAATAAAAGCAAATCATTAAAAAATGCCTTTTTAAAAAATTTTAGTAAGGTATAACATACACACAGAAGTACCCAAATTTTAAGTGTACTGCAGCTTGATGAATTTTCAAACTATTCTTATCTGTGTAACCAGCACACATACGAGGGAAGTTATTTTCATAGGCATCTTGGTGGCTCAGTTGGTTAAGCATCCAGCTGTTGGTTTCAGCTCAAGTTATGACCTTGCAGTTTCATGGGTTCGAGCCCTACATCAGGCTCCATGCTGATGGCATGGAGTCTGCTTGTGATTCTCTGTCTCGCTCTCTCTCTGTCCATCCCCGACTCGTGCTGTCTCTCTCAAATAAATAAACTTAACAAAAAGAAAAGTTATTTTCAGAATCTTGTTTATATTCTTTACAATACCATCTTGCAAAAAGAGGAATTTATCTTTTGAATTTGTTTTACAGGCAGTATCAATTGAGGAAGGAGAGAGGAAAGCCAAAGAGCTGAATGTTATGTTTATTGAAACAAGTGCAAAAGCAGGATACAATGTAAAACAGGTGAGTGTCCTTAGAGTATGGATAGAGGTTATCAAATTGAAAAGAGATGTTATAAAACAATTGTGGGAGTATTCTCTAGTGTAAGATTTTCTTTTGGTTGGTAACAGCAGACCTCATGAACTAGTAACATGATAAACAGTGAAAAAAGATAAATGTGACACAGTTTTTGGAAAAAGAGAAAAGGCCAGCCAAACTTTTCAGATTGTGCACAGGACAACTATTTCATTATGATCGCAAGGTTGTAAACTTAACCATACCCTGCCTCCTATTGCATTGTTTCAAGGTAAAAAGTTTTTTTTTTTTTTTTAATTTTAGAGTTTAATGACAAAAGAAAGTACCATGAGAAAATGCCATGAGAATGGTATTTTGCTTGTGGTTGTGAAAGTATATTCTGGTTACTTTATCCTTAATAACTGCTGCTGTTTTAACAGTGTTTATAACAGCAGTGTTTTGGGGAAGCTGGAAAATATGAAGAGACCTCGCATTATCAAACTTCTCTAAAAGATGGAGTAGCCAAAAACTGAACTGCTTAATTTTCTAGGGCTGCATATCATACAGAGTAGTGGTCCCAGATTTATAGGATTTTCAAACCAATAAATCATTTTTTTTATTTCTAGGTGATCAGTAGAAGGTTAAAATAAAATCCTATAAACTGAATAAGTTGAGCTTTAAGAAAAATTTTATATATTATTTTCAGTTTTGACACTTTCTTTCCCATCTCTCCTTGTCTTGAGATACATTTAAGTAATTTTGAACTGTTACTAATTCCCTCCTTGTAGCATACTCTTCCATGGCTCTAAATCTTTGTTCATGGTGTTCTCTTTGATTAGAATGTTCAGTTTCTTTCTTGACTGATAACGTATTCATCCTTTTAAGTTTCATTTTAGATGTCAGCTCTTCAAAGACATTTTTTTTCCTGACATTCTTTACCATACTGTATCTACATGCTATTCTGTTTAGCAGTAAATGAGTTTTCTGTGTTTTCTCAGGCCCCTGACCTTTGTGAAACCACTGTCATAGAAGTTACCACGTTATACTGGAAATATTTCTCCCATCAAAATTATGTACTCCCAGAGCCTGCCAATGTCTATGGAATTTAGAAAATGATATGTAGGGGCACCTGGGTGGTTCAGTTGGTTAAGTGTCTGACTTCAGCTCAGGTCATGATCTCGTGGTTCATGGATTCCATCACCATGTTGGGCTCTGTGCTGACAGCTCAGAGCCTGGAGCCTGCTTCAGATTCTGTGTCTCCCTTTCTCTCTGTCCCCCTCCCCCGCTCATGCTTTGTCTCTGTTTCTCTCTCTCTCACAAATAAACATTAAAAAATGTTTAAAAAAAAAGAAAGAAAGAAAATGATAAGTAAATGAACCCATTGGAACCACAGATAATTTAACATTTTGAATAATATTTGGGTGCCTGGTTGGCTCAGTCAGTTAAGCATCCAACTTCGACTCAGGTCATGATCTCGCAGTCTGTGGGTTTGAGCCCTGCATCGGGCTCTGTGCTGACAGCGCAGAACCTGGAGCCTGCTTGAGATTCTGTCTCCCTCTCTGTCTCTGCCTCTCCCCCACTCATGCTCTTTCTCTCTCAAAAATAAATCAAGCTTCAAAAAATTTTTTTGAGTAATAGAAGTAATTAGCACAATTATTATCATCTGTCACTGTTCTAGGACAAAGCAGTGGGTAGCCTCATCTAGCTTTTTCTATTACAGACATTTTGATAAGGATATGAGCTAGTTGCTTATATGTCAAAGTATGGCCTTTGGGACATCTTTCAGGCTGGGTTAATGTCTGAAGGGATTGCTGTGGCCCTCTAGTCCTAACCCTGAGAAGTCTCATAGGTTTGGAGGTCTAAAGTCCTCAGCATACAGTGGTCACTAGTGACAGCTAGCATCTTGATGATATTTAATTGCTTCTAAGTTTAGATAACTCTCGGGATGTTGAGAAAATGAGGTATGTCATTCATTTGCTATTTTATAAGCACATTATTTCTTAATAGTTTTATTGAAGCATAATTTCCATACCACAAAATTACTTGTTTTAAATGAATAATTCAGGGTTTTCTTGCTTTTTTTTCTTCTAATTTTTAAAATTTTATTTAAATCCAAGTTAGTTAACATATAGTGTAATAATGATTTCAGGAGTAGTGTTTAGTGATTCATCAGTTACTTACCCAGTGCTCATCTCAACAAGTGCCCTTCTTAATGCCCATCACTCATTTAGCCCATCCCTCCACCCAGCAACCTTCCAGCAACCCTGTTTGTTCTCTGTATTTAAGAGTCTCTTATGGTTTGCCTCCCTCTCTTTATCTTATTTTCCTTTCCCTTCCCCTGTGTTCATCTGTTTTATTTCTTAAATTCCACATACGAGTGAAATCATATATTTATCTTTCTCTGACTGACTTATTTTACTTAGCATAATACATTCTGGTTCCATCCATGTTGTTGCAAATGGCAAGATTTCATTCTTTTTGATCGCCGAGTAATATTCCTGTGTGTGTGTGTGTGTGTGTGTGTGTGTGTGCGTGCGCATACACCACATCTTCTTTATCCATTTATCAATTGATGGACATTTGGGCTCTTTGTATAATTTGGCTATTGTTGATAGTGCTGCTATAAACATTGAGGTGCATGTGCCCCTTCAAATTAGCATTGTTGTATCCTTTGAATAAATACCTAGTTGTGCAGTTGCTGGGTTGTAGAATAGTTAATTTTAATAGGTGTGAGGTGGTATCTCATTGTGGTTTTGATTTGTATTTCCTTGATGATGAACGATGTTGAACATCTAGGGTTTTTTTTAGGGAATTTATAGAATTGTGCAGCCATTACCTCAATTTGATTTTAGAACTTTTTCAGCACTTGGCACATAATTTTTTCTAAAAGCCTGACCCATACAAACACTAGATATAGCTAGCCAGTGATAACGAAGGGAGAATTCTTTTACAAAACAATCTTACTCTGAATTCAAAACCTGTTTGCTACTTTATTATTTCTCTTTATTTATTTATTTGTTTTATTTTAATGTTTATTTACTTATTTTGAGAAAGAGAGAAAGAATGTGCAAGCATGAACAGGGAAGGGGCAGAGAGAAAGAGAGGGAGAGAGAGAATCCCAAGCAGGCTCCATACTGTCAGTAAGGAGCCTGACCTGGGGATCGATTCCACAAACTGCAAGGTCATGACCTGAGCCAAAATCAGGAGTCAGATGCTCAACTGACAGAGCCACGCAGGTGCCCCTATTTCTCCTTATTTAGATATATCTGAATATGTGATCTTGCTGAAGTGCCTAATTCTACTGGGACTTGATTTTATTGTCTTTTAAATACAAATATGATTAAAATTAATGTTTTCAAATTTGGAAGAGAGCTAGCTGCCTTCGGTTTTGTTTTTTTTTTTTTTGTAGCTTCTTTCTTAACTCATGACAACCATTACTTTGCATTTTATAGGGACTACCATAGTAATAGAATTTTATTTCAATATTTATAGACCTTTGCTTTGTAATCTTGCATAATTTAGTTAAGACAAAAATCCTGGAACCACTCTCCCTCTCCCCCACCAATTAAGACAATGAAACCAAAAAATGAATTTAAATCTTACGTTAATAAGCACATTTAAATAATAGGTTCAGATCTTCCCCTTTGTCAGTGATTAATCATATGGAGTATATTTCTGTCATGTGGGAAAATTACTGGTTGATTTTAAATTTTAGCTAAAAAATACATCTCATTATAATGGGTTGTCTTTTCCTTGAATTCGTTTTTATAAAGGACCTTAAAACTAAACAAATAGGGTATCATTTAAAGTGTTAATTATTGGGGCGCCTGGGTGGCGCAGTCGGTTAAGCGTCCGACTTCAGCCAGGTCACGATCTCGCGGTCCGGGAGTTCGAGCCCCGCGTCGGGCTCTGGGCTGATGGCTCAGAGCCTGGAGCCTGCTTCCGATTCTGTGTCTCCCTCTCTCTCTGCCCCTCCCCCATTCATGCTCTGTCTCTCTCTGTCCCAAAAATAAATAAACGTTGAAAAAAAAAATTTAAAGTGTTAATTATTTAAATGACTAGAAATGGAAGAAATGTTTTTTTTTTCTTGTGGTTGCACTCACAAACTACCCTGAAGTTTAAAAGTCAAAAAACATATCCTTTGATATCACTTAATATACTGGCCATATGGAAATATTTAAAAAAAATTTTTTTTTAATTTTATTTATTTTGAGAGAGAGAGTGAAGGCAGGGGAGGGCCAGAGGGAGAAGGAAAGGGAGACTCCCAAGGAGGCTCCGCACTGTCAGCACAGAGCACTATGTGGGGTTCAAACGCACAAACCATGAGATCATGACCTGAGCCAAATTCAAGAGTGAGTGAGATGCTTAACCAACTGAGCCACCCAGGCAGCCCTGAAATATTCAGATTTTTTAAAAATAAAGCCTAAGTCAAATCTACTTACTCCTGACTTTGGGCAGTAAACTTTGTGTGGCTGGAGTTCAGTGCCTATTTTGCAGATCTAATGTTTATCATGCCTTTGGAAACGTTGGCAGTAGGGGAAAAAAACCTTAGTGACAAGTTTTCCCTAAGACAGATGTTTTTGAAACTCATATAGCATACTATTGAGATTAGGAATGTGTTTTTCCTCCATCCTATTATCTTTGGTAGAGAGTAGAATACCTGATATCCAAACAAAGGTAAGAAAGTACAGAGGTTTTTAGAATGGCACATTGTCCCCAGGAAGATCTCCTACCATTAAAGAATTGCTTAATGGTTTTAAACTTTAACGTGGATAGTAGTTTCCTGGAAACCTATATAAAATACCAGGTTCCTGGGGCACAACTTCTGCATATTGATTCAGTAAGTCTAGGATAGTGCCCTAAAAATCTACATTTTTAACACGAATTTCAAGAAGTTTCTCATGCAAACTATACTTTGTAAGAAGATCTATTAAGCCATGGAGATGGTTCAGCAAGTATGTCAAATTATTCATTTTGATAGGACAAATATTGATTCTCTAACCCTTGCTAGATACAAAAGACAGATTTCCCACACTTAAAAGGCCCTGTCTTGTGTACAGCCAAAATAAGGAATTAAATACATATCCCGGTGCCAAAATGTGTCTCCATGCAGTAGAAGAACAAACCTGTGAAACTCATTTCTTTTGACTCATTTGTATTCAGGTCTTATAAGCAGTCATTTAGATACCTACTCTTGTTGATTCTCCTGTATTAAGGCCCTGTTGTCTATTGCCTTGCCTGCTGCCATATCTTATTAACTGACATCTGCCTTCAGTCTTGCCCCACTTGAGATTACTCTCCATCCTGCTATCACGGTCTTCGTTTTAAATACACATTTGAGGGGCGCCTGGGTGGCTCAGTCGGTTGAGCGACCGACTTTGGCTCCGGTCATGATCTCACGGTTTGTGAGTTCGAGCCCCGTGTCAGGCTCTGTGCTGACAGCTCAGAGCTTGGAGCCTGCTTCTGATTCTGTGTCTCCCTCTCTCTCTGCCCCTCCCCCACTCATGCTCTGTCTCTCTCTGTCTCAGAAATAAATAAAAACATAAAAAAAATTTAAAAAAAAATACACATTTGAACAGGTTACTTATGAATTTTATCCTGAATTTTAAGCAAAGTCCTTAGTATGCTATGCCCTGCTATTCAAAATCTTGGCCCCCGTATACATTGCTATCTTGATCTTTGGCCACTATATACCCATACTACACTGCTCAAAGTCTCCTGGGTTTACTGTGTTCCCATATTGCCATTGTATGTTACTGTCTGTCCCTCTGTAAAATACTATTTCTTCTCTACCTGCTATTTGTAATTTAAAAAGTCAGTTCAGACATAATCAAATTTAGATAAAATGCCTTTCCTAATAATTGAAGTAGCACTCCTTACTTTTAATATAGAAGTTTTCTTGTCAATTCTGCCTCCCACCATAATGAACTCAATAAATGTTCATTGAATAAGAGAATAATATGCTGTATTTTTTTAACAGATGCTTAGAGCTGCCATGTTATGCCATAAGAAAAAGATCTATTTAATGAGCTTGACTCTGTCTTAAGAATTTTCATAGACCTAACAAGTGTAGAGAATCTAGGTTACATGAGAAATTGTCCTTCATTCAGTATTTTGACTGCAACCTAGATGTAGATACTCCTACATCTTGAGTTTCTTTGAATTCAGGTAAACATGTATTGAACTTTTTTCACATTAATTTTTTTATTGAGCTAAACACTTGTATACAGTGAAATACACATATCTTAAGTTTACAATTAGATGAATTTTGATAAGTGTATATGTGGATGTAATGACTACATCAGTGAAGATACAGAAATATGTTATTTAATTTGCAAAAATTTGAAGCATTTCTAGATACTTATACTATTCCAGCTTCTGATTTAATTCTGATGTGGTCAGAGAATATACTATGTAACATTTCAGTCATTCATAATTTATTGATATTTGTATTATGGCCTACCATATGGCCTGTCTTGGTGAAGGTTCCATGTATACTGGAAAATAATGTTTCTGTACAGTTGTCAGGTATAATGTTTTTAGATCTCAGTTATATCAAGATGGTTGATAGCATTGTTCAAATCTTGAAGAGTTTACTAATTTTTGTCTGTAGTTCTATCAGTTACTGAAGGGCGAGGTATTAAATGTACAACATTTGTATTTGCCTGTTTTGCCACTTAGTTCTGTCAGCTTTTATTTCATGTATTTTGAAGTTCTGTTATTCAGTGCATACATATTTAGGATTATTATTGTCTTCCTAATGCTTTGACTTTTTAAGTCTTCACAAATGTTCCTCTTTATCTCTAATAATAACTCCCTTGTCTTCAATTTTTTTGTCTGATCTTAATATAGCCACACTAGCTCTCTTATTGCTATTGTTTGCTTGGTATATCTTTTTCCTTGTAAAGTGGATTGCTTTTAAATGGCATATAGCTGCATCTCACTTTTTTAAAAAATCCAGTCTGAAAAATCTCTACTTCTTAATTGGAGTATTTGGTTTATTTAGATTTAATAAATAGTTGGGTTTATGTTTGTCATTTGCTCTTTGTTATCTGCTTGCCCCTCTGTCATTTTTAGTTTAATCAAATATTTTTATATTGTAATTTAATTCCTCTTTATTTTTAGCTAAACCTTTCTTAACTTGTTTTTAGTGGTTGCATTAGGGATTATACTAGAGTGTATATATCATTTCATCCTTTGCACCTATGCACCTATCCTTTGCACCTATGCACCTATCCTTTGTGTTATTCTTGCCACACATTTTATATTTACATACATCATGGCCCCCATAATAAATGTCTTAATTTTTGCTTTAAACGATAATTAAGAGGGGCATCTAGGTGGCTCTGTTGGTTAAGTGTCTGACTTCAGCTCAGGTCATGATCTCACAGTTTGTAGGTTCCAGCCATGCATCAGGCTCTGTGGTAACCACTCAGAGCATGGAGCCTGCTTGGGATTCTGTGTCTCCCTCTGTCTCTCTGCCCCTCCCCCTCTTGAGCTCTGTGTCTCTCTGTCTCTCAAAAATAAATAAAAACGCTAAAAATTTTTTAATTTTTTTAATGTTTATTTATTTTTGAGATAGAGACAGAGCATGAGAGGGGGAGGGGCAGAGAGTGAGGGAGACAGAATCTGAAGCAAGCTCCAGGCTCTGAGCTGTCAGCACAGAGCCCGATGCGGGGCTCGAACTCACAGGCTGTGAGATCATGACCTGAGCTGAAGTCAGACGCTCAACTGACTGAGCCACCCAGGCACCCCTAAAAATTTTTTAAATAAATAAACAGTAATTAAGAGAAGAAAAGGACAGCTTTTTCTGTTTACCCATATATTTACCATTTCTAGTGCTCCTCATTCCTTCTTACAGATAGAAATTTCACCTGGTATCACTTCCCTTTAGCATATATAACTGTCTTTACTGTTTTTTCTTTTAATGTTTATTTATTTATTTTGAGAGAGAGAGTGTGAGTGGAGGGGCAGAGAGAGAGGGAGAGAGAATCCCATGCAGGCTCTACACTGCCATTTCAGAGCCCAACATGGGGATTGATGTCATAATCCATGAGTTCATACCTGAGCCAAAATCAAGGAAACTTAACCTTATGGTTTTTGTGGGTTTTCTTTTTTTTAACACTTATTTATTTTTGAGAGACAGAGCACAAGCAGGGGAGGGGCAGAGAGAGAGAAGGAGATACAGAATTCAAAGGAGGCTCCAAGCTCTGAGCTGTCAGCACAGAGCCCGACATGGGACTCAAACCCATGAACCATGAGATCATGACCTGAGCCGAAGTCAGATGCTTAACCAACTCAGGCACCCCAACCTTACTGTTTTTTATTAAGGTCTCCTGGTGATGAATTTGCTCAGCTTTCACTTAGACTAAAAGGCCATTTTAAGAATAATTCTATAGGTAATGTGTCATTTTTAAGTATTTTTCCTCCATTTTCTTCTTTCCTCTTCTTCTGGAATTCCAATGGCACATCTGTTAAATGGCTTGAGAGACATATTATCCCACTGGTCACTGAGGCTTTTGCTCATTGTTTTTATCCTGTTTTTACTCTTTCAGATTGGATAATATTCTTGATGTGTCTTCAAGTTCACCAATCCTTTTCTTCCGTATCCAAACTGCTATTGAGTCCATCCAGTGAATTTATCGTTTCAGATACCGTACTCAGTCATAGATTTGTCCTTTATTTCTTTACGTTTCCATATCTCTTTTGGAATACCCCAATGTTTGATAATTGTGGCACTGTTACCTTCAAGTCCTTGAACATACCTATAGTAGTTGCTTTGAAATTATTGTCTAATCCAACATATGAGTCATCTCTGAGTCTGTTTCTACTGGCAGTTTTTCTCTTGCCTTTAGGTTAAATTGTCCTGTTTCTTTATGTGTCTAGTAAGTTTTGGTCGTATGCTCAGCATTGTGTATAATACATAGAGACTCTGCTTTCTGTTACTTTTCTCTGCAAAATGCTGAGTTTTATTATGGCAGTGTTTTATATTGCTGACTGATCACCTTGAGCTTGTGGGATCTTAATGTTATGTTTTGCTTTGATGGCTCTGTAGAAAGCCTGTAGTATTTATCAAGCTTTTTCTGTTTTTGTGGGATTCAGACTCTAAACTTTATCCCTGAAGCAGGCAGTAACTAAAGTCTGCTCATTTCTTCCTGCCTTCTAGCTGTTGTTTTCAGATGGACTCCTTGTAGTCTCTCCTACATATGTACCATTAAAGAGTCAACTGAGATCTGCAGGAAATTTATATGTAGACTTTAGGGTTCCTCCTCTTGGCTTGTTCCTTTTTGTTATTTCCTTTCTCAGTCCAGCCACACTAGCAGTCCACTGGCACCTCAAACCTTTAAAATTCTAGTTTTCTGCATGAGCTCTCACCACCCCATTTTGTACAGGCCCAGTAGGAATAGCTCTTGGGAAAACCTGTATAAACGTGGATCCTACCCAGTGAATGTGAGTTCCCTTCTTCCCAGGGTTGAATTCCCCCTAATTCGTATCTGCTTTTTGTTGCTCTTAAGAACCTTTAAATAGTTGGGTTTTTTTTATAGTTTCTCCAGAGTTAATAATTGCTATCTGCAAGAGTGTTAGTCCTATACAAGCTAGACTGCTATTACCAAAACTGGAGTTAATATTAAATTTACGGGGGTAAAACTTAATATATCTGATCAATGTAACAACTATTTAGCATGTACATGCTTAGTTTTGTTTTGTTTTTTTAACATGGAAAGCTAGTTTATTCCTGAATTCTGTATGTTATCTAATAACAAAATAAATAGGTTTATTACTTAAATTATATATTCAGTAAGTAACACATATTGGTAGAAATTATTATGAAGAAATAATCTCAGACTCCTGAGTTTTTGTTGTAGGTCAGTCACAACTCAGAATTGGTCCTGGTGGTCAGAAATTCACCAGGTAAATTTCACAGTTTAGTCACTATCTTGGAAAACACTGGGGATCACAGTCTTATATGCCTGTTAAGTAAGCATTGTGTGTGTTTGTTCAGCCGTATATGTTTTCAAAAGGACAATTACTTTTGATGATTGTGCATTGTACTGATTTTGACAAAATCATCATGTGTTTTCACAGGAAGGTACGTAATAGTCTTACCATATAGAGGATATGTTTATCAGTATTAAAGGTACCATCTGGTTGTATTTTCCATGCACAGAGATGTTTTCTAGCTTTCTGCTCATCTGCTAATTGGATTCCTTCTCCCTACTCCCTTATATACTGGATTATAATATACATAATAAAAGCTGAAAATGGGCTTTCTCTGTTGCTCCATTTACTTTTTAAATAATTTGGGCACCTGGGTAGTTCAGTTGGTTAAGTGTCCAACTTCAGCTCAGCTCATGATCTCATGGTTTGTGAGTTCGAGCCCTGTGTCAGGCTCTGTGCTGACAGCTCAGAGCCTGGAGCCTGCTTCAGAGTCTGTTTCTCTCTTTCTCTGCCTTTCTCCCTCCCTCTCTACCCCTCCCCCACTTGTGCTCTGTCTCTCTCTCTCTCTCATAAATGTAAAAAATTTATAAATAATTCTGGGAGAGATTTTATTAATGCATCATTAGTGTCTGACCATGGTTCAAGTGATTGGGCCTTAATGCCTGTGAATTCTGGCTTAAAATAAAGCAAATTTATTCCTGCACAGTACTGCTCTTCTGTGCATAAGCCTTGCTCTTTTTTTTTTTTTTTTTAAATGTTTATTTTTGACAGAGCACGTGAGTGGCGGAAGGGCAGAGAGAGGGATACACAGAATCCGAAGCAGGCTCGAGGCTCTGAGCTGCCAGCACAGAGCCCGTTGTGGGGTTCAAACTTAGGAACTGTGAGATCATGCTCTGGGCCAAAGTCGGCCACTTAACTGACTTGAGTCACCCATGTGCCCCAGCCCTTTGCTCTTTAATCTGGTTTAAGCATTCAACTCTAAGATCCTATTTATGTCTTAAAGAATATTGTCATAGTTGTTTGTTTTTTTTAATAAAAATACTATCAGGGCTAGAACTATAATAACTAATAATACCTCACACAATCATTTGCATTATATAAGATATTTAAGTAATATTTTTCATTGCATTCAATATTTCATAAAAAGATAGTCTATGAAAAAAAATTTATCCCTCTTTTTTCTGTTTTTTAAAATGCAGTAATATTGCTTTCTTTTATGAAAGTGGTATGGTGTTTAAATTGCTGAAGGAAATGGTAATGAGAAAGTAATTATTTAAGGCTTCACCTGACTTCATCTGAGAATTAGTACATTCTTTTAGTGGAGTATTAAGTGTGTGGGTGTCACCTTTCTTATTATATTCTATAATTTTACAGTAGTGGGAAATGGGAAAAGAACAGAAATACTTCTTGATCTTTAACTTCTAAACTCATCAATGCTTGTCAGAAGAAAAACATCTTATATGAAAGAAAGTAAGGACTTCGTGAAAAATTAGTGATAGCTGATGTGCATCATTGCTAACAGATCAATGAAAGCTTGCATGTGTACAGGGGGGTTGCGCACATACACGTGTGTGTGTAAATTATATTTACCTTACTTTAAGCATTGGTAGGGATAGTGTATTTTGTATACCAGTCTATTCTATGTCTGCCTTAGTTCTTGATCAGAACTTTTATCTTCTACTTTTATCATGTACCTTAAGCCACAAGTATCAATTACCTACAGTATGTAAGACCATGTTCCTTGGAGAACTTAAAGTTACGTAAAATATGATTCTTGATTTCTAAAAAACTTATGATACAGTTGAAAAGAGTCACATTCTCATGAAAACTATATAGTAAAGGGTAAGTAGTACATGATAAATGCCTAGCCAATGCTACAGAGATAGTAAGAGCCACAGTAATTATTGAGATGTAAAATCAGTTCTGGCACAAGGAGTTGTATTTGTTGAAGAAATGAATAAGATCACATACAGATAGGATGATCAAGGAAGGCCCCATGCTTAGTCATCTGTGATTCCTAATAAAGCAAGAGCTCTGTTAGCATATCATTGACATTTAAAAAATTGATTTTCCTTTAATGATTATTTAAGACAACTTAATCCTCTAAGGTTTTTTTCATTCCTGTCTTACATATGTTTCTGTAAGGATAGAACTTTGCTTTTGTAAAAAGCTTTTTCTTGGCTCATTTTAAGGATGTCCTGAGTTGAGTTTAGGTTAATGACATCAATTCTTTTAATCTAATTGAAATATTTTGAGGGAACACTAAAATTTTCAAATACACTGGTTAAAACTATAGATAAATTAAAAAATTGTTTTTTTACTGTTTATTTATTTTTGAGCAAGAGTGAGCAGGGGAGGGGCAGAGAGAGAGGGAGACACAGAATCTGAAGCAGGCTCCAGGCTCTGAGCTGTCAGCACAGAGCCTGATATGGGGCTCAAACTCACAGACTGCGAGATCATGACCTGAGCCTAAGTCAGATGCTTAACTGACTGAGCCATCTGGGCACCCCTAAAAACTTTAAGTCCTTGAAAATGGATTAAGTTTTTATGTCTGTGATTTGTGTGTAATAATAGTATTTCACAAAGCAAACTCCTCTTACTCAGGATTGTTAGCTGTTTCTTCACACAGGCCTTTCCACAATGCTTTTCCATATAGAAGAGACTTCTATTTATACTAGGCAACATAAGGTAGTAGAAAAAAATATGAATTTCGGAGTCTTGGCTCTGCTATTTTATTTGGTTATTGTAAATTCTCTCTTCGGCCTTAGATTGCTATAAAATGAGGACACTAATATGTTCCTCATAGGAAGATATTAAAATGAGAAAACATGAAGATTCTACAAAGTAGCCACTCAGTATTAGCTTCTTTCTTGCTTTATTTGATGATTACTTCACACTCCTTACAAATTAGTATTACAGCATTGGTCTTTAACCATGGCTGCACATTAGAATCATCCAGAGATCTTTTAATGAATGGTAAGGGCCCAGTCCAACCCCAAATTAGTTAAATCTATTTTTGGCGGTAGGACCCAAACATCTGGTTTTGTTTTTAGTTTCCCAGGTAATTCTGATGCATGGTAGATATCAAGAATCACTGGTCTAGAGGGAATGATTTCACACATAACCTTTCAAGGAAATTCCTAACATAACTTTTTTCTAATTATTTTCAAAGGTATAATAATAATAAGTTGAACTTCACAACTGTAGCCCCGTTTTTATTAGAAAGAATCTAAGGATTAGAGAAATTAATATCCTCGAGGTCACAAAGCTATAATAACGGGGAAGTTAGTATAGTTTCTTGGCTCAAATTTTATACTCTTTCTAGAAACACATTAAAAACTGTGTTATATTATGAGAATAGGTAGACAGGTAAGAATATAATAATACCCTCTCTGAAAGACCTCATTAGATATGTACTTTTTTTTTAAGCATCAAAACTTAAAAACCATTTTATTCCATTTTCACAGAAAGTAAATACACCTTCCCAATGTCTCCTCCACACACAAAAAAAATCCATTTTTTAAATAATTTTTTTAAATGTTTGTTTATTTTTGAGAGAGAACATGTACACAAGTTGGGGAGGGGCAGAGAGAAGGAGTACAGAGGATCCAAAGCAGGCTCCACACTGACAGTCGAGAGCTTGATGCAGGACTCAAATTTCATGACCTGAGCTGAAGTCGGACCCTTAACTGACTGAGCCACCCAGGCATCCCCCGCAAAAAATCCATTTTTAAGCTAGCCTGTAATAAACTTTGACATTCTTAAGAACTGAAAATGTTGTACATTTTGAACACATAAACAGTTTAATAAATATTTCATGTCAGAAGCGAACTATGAGATCTTAGGAAAGATTTCTAGATATTCCTAAGTAAGAACATTTCATTTCTGCCCTGATATTTTCAGAAGGTCTTTCCCAACTCCCACACCTTTCCCACCAGTTTTAAATAGCTTCTTAAAGCAGAATTTTACACCTGTTAGTGTTTTGCTGTAGTCCTAGAATTCACTGCCAGATTTCATAATGTGGAAAAATTTTGTTTCCCTAGCCCACAGGGCTAGGCTAGTCTCTAGTAGAAATAGAGCTACTGTTTATTACAGATTTTCTGTATAACATATTGGTTCTCAGCAATTTACCTAATGATTTCCCTTAATTTCCACAATAATCTAGTCAGTTAAGTATACTATTATTTTTTTTTTTCAACGTTTATTTATTTTTGGGACAGAGAGAGACAGAGCATGAACGGGGGAGGGGCAGAGAGAGAGGGAGACACAGAATCGGAAACAGGCTCCAGGCTCTGAGCCATCAGCCCAGAGCCCGACGCGGGGCTCGAACTCCCGGACCGCGAGATCGTGACCTGGCTGAAGTCGGACGCTTAACCGACTGCGCCACCCAGGCGCCCCAGTATACTATTATTTTAAGCCCATTTTACGGATGAGAAAACTGAGGAACAGAAAAAAGACCTGTCCCCTAAGTGGCCTGCCCACAATATAAACTTTGCACTTTACCTTTTAGCTTTCAGGGTTTTGCCATTCCTCCCTTTCACTTTCAATATGTGCTTTGTAGATCTTTGTAGCCATAGTAAAATAAATAGAACCCCTGATAAAATTCCTTATGCAAACTGCAGTTTTTAGTGCCTACTTTTACCTGCAGGACAAAGTTAATATGCTTACCAGAACGTTCTTAGTCTGGTCTTTAATATATACAGCTTTTTTCTAATCCTTTTATATATTCTGTGCTGTAGCCAGTCTGGACTACCTAAATACTCTTGAATATACCTTGTGCTTTTCTCTGAACATGGTTCAGGGATTTGATTGTCTAGCAGCAGACAAATGTGGTGCTAGATCAAACTGTGCATCCTGGAAATTCATTCTATAATGGTGATATTCAGTCTTGGCCTCAGTGATTTTCACACTTAGCTGTGTAGCCATAATGTATAGTCCCCACATTTCTGATTTCAGTAGATTCAGGCACAAGGGGGAATATTGAGGCTAGCCCTTACTTTAGTACATCTCTAAAATGCCACTAAACCTTAAAGAACCAAAACAATTATACTTTTTCTCAAGTCTTCCCTAATCCTATCCCACCAGACTGTTGCCTACAGATGAAAATTTTGTCCTTTTCTGTATTCCTTTCCCTAAACAGATTAGAGTTCCAGTCTTTCATCCCTTTGCTGGCCTTCTATTGTTTCTGTTCCTTCTCACTTTAATTCAGCAACATTTGTGGAACACTTAAACTCTGAGTACTTGGCATAGTGAAATACAACCAAGTGATTTTTTTTTTTTTTTTTTTTTTTTTTTTTAAAGAGAGAGCAAGGGAGAGGGGCAGAGGGAGAGAGGATCTTAAGCAGGCTGCATGCTTAGCATGGAGCCCCATGCAGAGCCAAGTGCCACAGCCCTGGGATCATGACCTGAACCAAAATCAAGAGTCAGACACTCAACCAACTGAGCCACCTAGGCACTCTGGCCAATAAAAACTTTTAACTGCCTTTAAATCCCAACCGAAATGTTACCACCTAAAGATTTTTCCCAGTATCCTGAAACGGGCCTTCTTTTTTTATTGTTTTTTTAATGTTTTTTAATATTTTTATTCATTTTTGAGAGACAGATACAGAGCACTAACGGAGGAGGAGCAGAGAGAGAGGGAGACACAGAACCTGAAGCAGGCTCCAGGCTCTGAGCTATCACAGAGCCCGATGCGGGGCCCAAACCCACAAACCGTGAGATCATGACCCAAGCGGAAGTCGAATGTTCAACCGACTGAGCAACCCGGGCGCCCCAGAGCCTTCTTTTCTTATATCTGTGTTCTCATACCATTTTGTACTTCCTTGGGGTTTTTTTTTTTTTAATTTTTTTTTAATGTTTATTTATTTTTGAGACAGAGAGAGACAGAGCATGAGCAGGGGAGGGGCAGAGAGAGAGGGAGACACAGAATCGGAAGCAGGCTCCAGGCTCTGAGCCATCAGCCTAGAGCCTGACGCGGGGCTCGAACTCACAAACCGTGAGATTGTGACTTGAGCTGAAGTCAGACGCTCAACTGACGGAGCCACCCAGGCGCCCCCCCTTTTTTTTTTTGAGAGAGAGAGAGAGCATGCGCATGCGCGCCCACAAATGGGGGAGGGGCAGAAAATGAGGAAGAAAGCAAGAATCTCAAGCGGGCTTCACACTGTCAGTGTGGATCCCAATGTGGGCTTGTGAACCGTGAGATCATGACCCTAGCTGAAATCAAGAGTCAGATGCTTGGAGCGCCTGGGTAGTTTAGTCAGTTAAGCATCAGACTTCAGCCCAGGTTATGATCTCGGGGTTCTTGAGTTCGAGCCCCACATCGGGCTCTCTATGCTACCTGCTGTCAGCACAGAGCTCCCTTTGGATCCTTTGTTCCCCTCTCTGTACACACATGCTCTCTCCGCAAAATAAATAAACATTAAAAAAAAAAAGTCAGACGCACTGACTGAGCCACCCAAGTTTCCCTGTACTTCATTGGTTTATAGCACTTATCACATTGTGACATAAAGAATTGTTTGCATCTATCTCTTTCACTAGACTGTGAGCTCCTTGAATTAAAAAACTACATTTTGTTCGTTTCTATGTCCTCAAAGAACCTGAGACAATGACTCAAACAAGCAGGTATTTTGTACAAGGGAGTTATATCACATGCGTATTTAACTTCTAGGAATTTTACACTGCGTACCAAAAAAAAAAACCCAAAAAGAATGAAATAATCAGGCAGTTTCACCTGCCATTCTACCCAGTGAGTTGATGCCTAGTATTGGGCATATGATAGGAGGTATGAATCTGTTGTTCCCACATGTCTCTCAAAGTGACCACCTCATTGGCTTGAGTGTGATTCTTTTGAAGAGATTTTTCGTAACATCATACCTCAGACACAAGCCAACCACTTCCACTGGTGCTTTTTCTAGTGATGGAAGAAAAGCCATCTGTGTTGGATATGAGAGGTGGTATGTTAGTCTCTAACATAGTGCTTTCCTAAGGAATTATCCAGGGTAATTTTGACTAGACTTTTACTATATATTCACTGGCTTTAGAAGCTAACCCTTTATAAAAGACAGGAATACCACTATCCAGTTTTCCTAAATGAGCAATCTATCCTTTCTCGGAGTTGTTATAGAAGTTTGTTTTTATGACTCAAATGGCATTTTTGCTGCTTGTTTCTTAGCTCTTTGTTCATGTCTGATATCACCAGTTGGAAAGTAAGGATCATATCTTTGTACCTCTTTGTATGTGGCATACTGCACATAGTACTCATTTATAGAATAAATAGACATTTTTATATGTTTTCATTATGCTAAGGTCTAAATGAGAAATAACCCAGAAGCCATATCTTTTAATTCACCATCCAGTGGTCATCCACTTTCACTTGATACCATTTGCTAAATTTTCCCTTCCAATTATCACATTTCTTTCTTCCACAGCTCTTCCGACGTGTTGCAGCAGCTTTGCCTGGAATGGAAAGCACACAGGACAGAAGCAGAGAAGACAGTATCCTTTTTGTTTCATCAGAAAATTTTATTGTTAACATTAGTCTTTAGAGCTCCACTTGGTTGGCTAAGGAATATGCCATCACCTTTTACAACCAGGAATTGATGACTTAGGAATGTAGAAGCTCCAAGATTTTCTTTTTTTTTTTTCTTTTTAACATTTTTTAACATTTTATTATTTTTTGAGAGAGAGAGCAAGCGAGCAAAGGAGGGGCAGAGAGGGAGACACAGAATCTGAAGGAGGCTTCAGGCTGTGAACTGTCAGCCTAGAGCCTGATGCAGGGCTCAAACCCACGAACTGTGAGATCATGACCTGAGTCGAAGTCAAGATGCCTAAGTGACTGAGCCACCTAGGGACCCTGAAGCTCCAAGGTTTTCTGTAGCACATGAGATCTGGTGGTTCAAGGGTATCCTTTGTAGCCCGCTTCTCACTGCAATTAATCAGAGAGGGTTTGTGTTTGTTTACTTGCTTTTTAATGAGCAGGAAACTTAGAATCACCGCCCTCTGCCTCTTAATTTTGAGTCCCATTGGCTCTGGGCTTTTTCCCTACAGTATATATCATATTTTCCTCCCTTGCTTTTTCTTGAGCTTTCTGCTTGGCACAGGCAAGAAATAATTCACTCTTGAGTGTTATTGTGGCCTCTGCTTTCAGAAACAGGACATAATGAAGTACATGTAATAATAGTTATTTCAAAGGATTTTGAATCTTAATATTTTAGTTGTTTTATATTTAGCGTTTTTCCATATGCATTTTTATTAAGCCATAGAATTCATAGCACTTTGTGTTCAGCTTTTCCCACTGCTAGATGTTTTATGTTTTCTAAGCCTTTATTTTTTTAAGGTTTTTTTTTTTTTTAAGTTTATTTATTTTGAGAAAGAGTGTGCACAAGTGGGGAAGGGAGAGAGAGAGAGAGAGAGAGAGAGAGAGAGAGAAAGAAAGAAAGAAAGAAAGAAAGAAAGAAAGAAAGAAAGAAGAAAGAAAGAAAGAAAGAAAGAAAGAAAGAAAGAAAGAAAGAAAGAAAGAATGAATGAATGAATCCCAAGCAGGCTCTACTATCAGCAATGGAGCCTGGCATGGGACTTGATCTCATGAACCGTGAGATCATGACCTGAGCTAAAATCAAGAGTCGGATGCTTGGGGCGCCTGGGTGGCGCAGTCAGTTAAGCGTCCGACTTCAGCCAGGTCACGATCTCGCGGTCCGTGAGTTCGAGCCCCGCGTCAGGCTCTGGGCTGATGGCTCAGAGCCTGGAGCCTGTTTCCGATTCTGTGTCTCCCTCTCTCTCTGCCCCTCCCCCGTTCATGCTCTGTCTCTCTCTGTCCCAAAAATAAATAAACGTTGAAAAAAAAAAAAAAGAGTCGGATGCTTAACTGACTGAGCCATCCAGGTGCCCCTAAGCCTTTATTACTTCTAATAGTATAATGTGTTCTATGGAGTTGAAGTCCCATTATTTATTAAATTCTCTCCCTGAACTCTTTTGTAAGCTATTTTCAGAGTTTCAGATAATCTCATATGGAACATAATCTTTACATGGTTTCTTGCTCCTATAATTTCCTTAAAACAAATTCTCATGAATAGGGCTTAACTTTATTCTGACCTTTGTTGCATATAGTAGATATAAACAAGTTTATTCCCTTTGAGCATCTCGTTATAGTGAGCTAGCTATACTAGAAAATAATGGCTGTATCAGTTCTGAAGCCAGTAGGAATGGAAGGAGCTTGCAAGAGATGTCAGTGTTCAGCAGAATTGGAATTGTACTTTCCCATTTATAGCTCCTTAACTTTTGTTTCAGTGATTGACATAAAACTGGAAAAGCCTCAGGAGCAACCAGTCAGTGAAGGAGGCTGTTCCTGCTAATCTTCCATGGCATCTTCAACTTTTCTTCAGAAGCTCACTGCTTTGGCCCCCTTACTCTTTCATTGACTGCAGTGTGAATATTGGCTTGAACCTTTTCCCTTCAGTAATAACGTATTGCAATTCATCATTGCTGCCTGTCTCGTGGAGATGATCTATTAGCTTCACAAGCACAAAAAAGTCAGTGTCTTCATTATTTATATTTTACAAAAAGCCAAATGATTCCAACATATTCCAGTGATAACTTTAAAAATTAGATACGTTTTCTCAATTTTTGTTTCCTTTTCAATGTTAGGATAACGTACTTCAAAATGATGGAAATTCCAACAGTCTGTGGCTAGGTTAAGGAGCAATTGTTCACAGCAGCGCTTGCCTACCTACTTGATCTCTCTCTGCTTTTCTCACCTCTCCCTTATTGCATTCCCTATTCTTACCATCTCTCCCTCAAAACAAATGAGGTATGACAAAGCAGGAGTTAGACCAAGCCCAATGGAGTTATCCTTCAAATTTAGTGATACCACTTGCTCTAGGCCTTGGGCCAAGATGTCCAAAATTATTCTTGAGCACTGATATAAATTACTTAGACTTTATTTGAGGTCAAAACTCAACTATCATGGTAGGCAGTGCTTGAATAAGAAAAGGGTTCTGATGCATCTTCAAAATGAGTCCTAATGAACATAGTGAGTACTTACAAATTAAATGAACATAAAATGTATTTCAGACCAAAACAAATGACCCTTTCACATGTTAGTCCCTGGGAGAGGAGTTAACAGTGCTTCAGAACATGTTTTTAATACTGAATTCTCCCAGTGAACTATTTCTCCCAGGATTTTAAAATTCTCAACATAGAGTTACTCTGTTTAAAAAAAGAAGAAAACTTTTGTAAGCAATAGATTTCTCTTGGGTTTTTCTTTGTTTCAAAAAATGCTATGCAGGCAAGGCACTACAGAAATCAAATTCTTTTAAGAAGAACCAGCGGAAGAATTTAAACTTGGTACCGTGATCAAAACTACAATAAACAATGATATCTAAAGCTATCATTGTAGAAACAATGATATCTAAAGCTTAACAACAAAAGAATCCTCAACAGAATAGCAAATACTTTGCTCAGGACATTTGAGGTCAAATTGAAAATGGAAACAGGTTTCTTATAAGCCCCTAGCGGCAGATCTGGAAAAGCATACATAGAAGAGGGAAAGGAGAGAATGGAAGTAAAACTTAATATTATGCAGATTTATGCCTTATTTTTTAGCATTTTTTTTTTAATGTTGGGTCTTTCAGGCTGGTTTTGCTTTTTATTAGATCTGTATAGTTTGGTTAATTAACTAGTGATTTAGTTTTATATTTAAGCTATAATTAATCTTTTTTCTTTGTTGATATTTATTTCTTTGCCTTTTTTTTTTAAACTACTTTCAGTTTTTAGATGTTTTGTCTGATCTATTTAGAGCTTCATCACCATGGCAATATATATTTCCCTTAAAACACTGTAAACAAATATACTAGGAGTGCACCATTTTAATCTTTACTAGTTATTGTGAGATTGCTGTGTAAGTTAATAAACACATTTGTAAATACATTATTTGCAGGATGAAAATTTCTGAGTTACAGCTCAGGAAAAGCCTGCTGAATTTACGTTGTAAGCATTACTTAACACAGTATAAAGATGAAAAGACAACAAAAAATATCTTCATACTTCCTCATCCCCTCATTGCAACAAAACCCTTAACTGGGAACCTTATTCCCCTCTCTTTCCTCTTCCTTCTCCAGTTCCCACTTATTGTCACCTTGTAATATTCAGAGAGCACTTGGATTATGGGTCTGAATAGAGAAATGCTTTCAGATAATCATTAGCCCACATACCAGTAACTTATACTCAAAGATGGGATGGAGTTGTAAAGTGCTTTTATAATACAATATTATTGTTAAAGGCAAGGGTTGACTCTTTTGTTTTTATTTTGACATGGCATGTCCTGAAATAAATATCAATTCAATATGGCAGATGGGTCATATTCTTTATTTAGAAGAAGTTGTGATTTCTGACATGGGGGTGATTGTCTTCCTACACTGTAGTGTATGATTCTTTTTATGTATCTTTAAAACAGTAATCAGTTATGCTGCTTTTTAATATCGGTCTTTTTATTTGGCCTGGGGTTCTTCAACTGAAGCAGTGAAGTGTGTTCATAGTCTAGATTTTTTTTTTAATAAACAATTTTGCTGCCAAAAATATATAAATAAAACACAAACAAAAACAACTATTGACTTGGTTTCTATTCCTGCCAAGGTAGTAAGTTAGTATGAATTTCTTACTTCCTCCTTAGAATTATAAAGGGAACTTGAAATCCAGAAAAATAAAAAAACAGCACTAAGAAACCCCTAGGGAGTCAGAAGACTTTTCAGCTGTTACAAGTGGGGATGAGTGGCTACAACTTGAAAGACAGGGCCACTGGTAGAGGCAATAATATATTAAGAAAAGTAATTTACATTCTGCTTTTGCCTCCTCCTAACCCCACCTTTGCCTAGGGACAGGGACAGCAAACTCCTGCCCTCCCACCACATCCAGCCTGCTACCTGTTTTTAAATTAAATTTTTTTTGGAATTCACTGCAAAGGTGGGGTTGAGTAGTTGTGACAGAATGGCCCCAAAAGCCAAAAATATTTACTGTCTGGCCCTTTACAGAAAAAAGAGCTGGCCCTTGCCTTGGCACAAATGATAGCTATTTCCCTTACTACAGAAAGGAAGGCTACAGGCCAGACTACGGGTACAGGTGTCCACAGGGGTAATATCAGGGCAGTGTAAACTAAGTGAGGAGTTGTTGAAAATTGGTGGAGAATGACCTGCCTGCCTTAGGCCTTTCACTCACTCTCTAGCCTTTCCCTTTCAAAACTTGCGTTAATGAGCTGTAATCTAGGTGACTGCCCCCTGCCAAAGCTGCTTCTTCCTAAACTAGTTTAAAGGTAAGACTCTGAAATAAAGTGTGGTTTAGTGGGATGTTACTGAATGGGAGCAGCTACATGTATGGTCTTGTGGTTCCTGGAACTCTGTCCCACAGTTTGTCTCCTCCCCTTCTTAAACACGACATTCTGGTCTTTGTCCTTTGCCCAGTATACCTTCCCAGACTTGTAACACATACCCCCAGGAGAATTTGGAGCCACAAGCCAGAGTAGTTGGATACCTGAAACTGCCTCAAAAGAAAAAGTGAATACTGGGGCGCCTGGGTGAGTCAGGACGGTGAAGCATCTGCCTTCAGCTCAGGTCATGATCTCACGGTTCGTGAGTTTGAGCCCCATGTCAGGCTCTCTGCTGTCAGTGCAGAGCCTGCTTCAGGTCCTCTGTCCCCTCTCTCTGCCCCTACCCCATTCACACTCCCTCTTTCTGTCTTAAAAATAAATAAATAAATAAATAAATAAATAAATAAATAAATAAATAAGTTTAGAAAAAGTGAATACCATCTGGAGTAGAAATACTCAAAAAGACTAAAATGGTGTGATAAATATTGAAGAGTGGAGATACTAGCAATATGGAGCAAGAATCATAAAATAACCAAATACAACTATTAAGTGTGAAAAATAGTTGAAGTAAGGAACACATTAGATAAATGGTACATACACTGCATCCCACTGATTAGTGAGAACATTGAATTGAGGAACTCCTTCACTAGAAAGCAAAGAAATAGAAAAGATTAAGAGGATAATAGTACACATAGCAACTTCTAGTAGCAATTCCAGAAAGCTAAAAAAGCAAGAACTAAAGTACTGAAAATGAAGACAGTATTTATGATAAGCATCTGCATAGAATGCAGCTTCTAAAATAGTTCCTGATTGCTGCCTCCTGGTATTCATGCCTTTGTAGGATCCTTTTCCTCTAAGTATAGACTGGACCTGGTAAGTTGCTTCTAAGGAACAGAATACAGCGAAAGTGATAAGATACCACTTTGAAGATTAGATTATGAAAAATACTTTTGCCAATCTCTCTGACTCCTCTCATTTGCCTCTGTGCAGCAGTCTGTTTGTTATGAGCTCCTATGGAGAGGCCCACTTTGTAAGGAGCTGACAGCAGCCTCCAACCAGCAGCCAGTGAGGAACCGAGGTCCTCAGTAAAACAGACTGCAAGGAATTGAATAAAAAGCCACAGACAGAATATACTTGTGAATTTCATTCATGCTTCATAAAGGACCAGTATTCAGAATATATGAAGAACTCTCTTAATAGGAAAGCAAGCCAATAAAAAGGTGAAAGATTTGACCGGACGCTTCACCAAAGAAGATCTATAAATGGCAAAAAAAAAAAAAAAGACATGAAAAATGCTTGACATCATTAGTCACTGGGGAAATGCAAATTAAAACCACAGCGAGACACCACTACACACATATTAGAAAGGCTAAAACTTTAAAAGACGCCATATCAAGTGTAGGTGGAGATGAAGAGCAATTGGAACTCTCATACACTGTAGTCTGAGATTTTGGAAAAACTGGCAGTTCCTAAAGAAGTTAAACACATTTATTTAACTTAGCCATTTCATGCTCAAGTATTTACTCACAAGAAATGAAAGTCATGTGTCTATATGAAGACTTGCACACAAATATTCATAGCTTTACATGTCCAAGAACTGGAAACAACCCAAATGACCATCAAGAGGTGAATATACTGTATAAATAAATTATGAAACATGCATACTATGTAATATAGTATGCAGTGAAGCAGAATAAACTTGATACCCACAATATAGATAATCTCAATATAGCCTAATTGAAAAAAGTTGAAAAAAAAAAGTACATATTTTATGTTTTCTTTTATGTAAAATGTTAGTAAAAAAAATTTTAATGTTTATTTTTGAGAGAGAGAGAGAGAGAGAATGTCAGCAAGGGAGGGGCAAAGAGAGAGGGAGACACAGAACCTGAAGCAGGCTCTAGGCTCTGAGTTGTCAGCACAGAGCCTGACGCAGGACTTGAACCCAGGAACCATGAGATCATTAACTGAGCTGAAGTCAGACACTTAACCGACTGAGCCACCCAGGAGCCCCTGGAATGCAAACTATTTTAACAACTCTCAGTTTTTCCATTCTGCTTTCTGTCTCTAAATTTGCCTATTCTAGATAACTGTGTAAGTGGAATTATACAATATTTGTCCTAGTGTCCACCCATGTTGTAGCTTGTATCAGACTTTTATTCCTTTTCATGGCTGAATAAAAGCCCAAGTTATGTATATACCACATTTTGTTTACTCATTCATCTGTTGGTGGACACTTGGATTGTTCCCACCTTTTGGCTATTTTATTTTTTTAATGTTTATTTATTTTTGAGAGAGACAGGGTAAATGGGGGAGGGGCAGAGGAAGAGGGAGACACAGAATCCAAAGCAGGCTCCAGGCTCTGAAGTGTCAGCACAGAGCCCTACATGGGGCTTGAACTCACAAACCGTGAGATCCTGACTGAAGTTGGACGCTTAACGGACTGAGCCACCCAGGCGCCCCTGGCTATTTTACGTTTTATTTTTTTATAAGCCTAGCATTTTCAATTTTTATTTATTTTATTTTTTGAGAGAAAGAGTGTGTGAGCAGGGGAGAAGGGGGGAGAGAGAGGGAGAGAAAATCTTAAGCAGGCTCTATGCATAGCATGGAGCCTGACAGAGGACTCGATCCCAGACCCTGGGATTATGACCTGAGCCAAAATCAAGAGTTGGATGTTAAACCAACTGAGCCACCAAGGCGCCCCGTGGCTATTTAAAATAATGCTGCCAAGAAAATTGGTGTATAAGTACCTGTTTGAATCCCTGTTTTCAGTTCTTTTTAGTGTATACCTGGGAGTAGAATTGCTGGGTCTTACAATTCTGTTTAACTATATTAACGTTTTGAGGAAATACCAAACTGCTTTCCACAGCAGCTGCACCATTTTACATTCCCAGCAGCAATGACTATATGAGGGTTCCAATTTTTACACATCTTCATCAACACTTTTTATGTTCTGATGTTTCTGATAATAGCCATCCTTGTGGGTGTATAGTGGTACCTGTCTCATGGTGATTTTGATCTGCATTTCCCTAATGACTAGTAATGTTAAACATCTTGCTTACTGGCTGTTTATATAATTTATTTAGAGAAATGTCTGTTGAAGTCCTTTGCCCATTTTTAAATGGGGTTGTTTATTGTGTTGTTGAATTACAGGAGTTCTTTATATATTCTAGATATTAATCCTGTAATAGATACATGGATTTACAACTGTTTCCTCTCATTCTGTGGGTTGCGTGTTCACTTATTGTGTCCTTTGATGCCCCAAAGTTTTAAATTTTGATGAAGTTCAATTACCTTTTTTTTTTTTTGGCCTGTGCTTTTGGTGTCATATGTAAGAAATCATTGCCAAATCCAATATCACAAAGATTTTCTCCTATGTTTTTATTCAATGAGTTTTATAGTTTTAGCTCTGATGTTTAAGTCTTTGATTCATTTTGAGTTAATTTTGTATACTATGTATGATAAGGGCCAAGCTTCATTCTTTTGCATGTGGACATATTTTCCCCAGCAGCATTTGTGAAAAAGACTGTCCTTCCCCCATTGAATGAATGGTCTTTGCACCCTTGTTGAAAATCAATTCTCCATATGTAAGAGTTTATTTCTGGGTTGTTTATTCTATTCATACATTGGTCTGTATGTCTCTCCTTAATGCCAGTACTCTACTGTGTTTATTACTGTAGCTTTGTAGTAAGTTTTGAAGCACACTGCATTTATTTACGCCTTTAATTTCTGTCAGCAATGTCTTAGTTTTCAGCATACAAGTCTTTCACCTCCTTGGTTGTTAGGTTTATTCCTAAGTATTTTATTCTTTTTGATGCTATTGAAAGTGGAATCTTTTTTCTTAATTTCTTTTTTGGATTGTTCAGTGCTAGTTTATAAAATGCAACTGATTTTTACATTGATTTTGTATCCTGCAACTTTGCTAAATTTATTAGATCTAACGATTTTTGTATGAAATGTTTAGGGTTTTTAACATATAATTGACCCTTGAACAATGCTGGGGTTAGGAGCACTGACCCTGTGCAGTCAAAAATCTGCATATAAGATACAATAAGGGTTGGCAAGGATGTGGAGGAAAAGGAGCCCTTTTGTGGAGGATGCAAATTGATGCAGCCACTGTGGAAAACAGTAAAAGGTTTCTTCAAAAAGTTAAAAATAAAACTACCCTACAATCCAGTAATCACAATACTAGCTATTTAGCCAAAGAATACAAAAACACTAATTCAAAGGGATATATGCACCCCTATGTTTATTGCAGTATTATTTACAATAGCCAAACTATGGAAGCAGTTCAAGTGTCCATCAACAGATGAATGGATAAAGATGTGGTACATATACACAATGGAATATTAGTCTGCTATAAAAAAAGAATGAAACCTTGCCATTTGCAACAACATGGATGGAGCTAGAGAGAATATACTGCTAAGTGAAATAAGTTGGTCAGAGAAAGACAAATAACATATGATTTCATTCATATCTGGAATTTAAGAAACAAAACTAACAAAGGGGAAAAAAACGAGACAAAACAAAAATAGACTATAGAGAACAAACTGATGGTTACCAGAGGGGAGGTGGGTGAGGGAATGGGTGAAATAGATGATGGGGATTAAGGAGTGCATTTGTGATGAGCACTGGGTGATGTATGGAATTGTTGAATCACTATATCGTACATCTGAAACTAGTATTACACTGTATGTTAACTATACCAGAATTAAAATGAAAACAAATGTATAACTGGTTTTTGGTTTTTTTAATGTTTAATTTTTTAGAGAGAGTGCATGGGAGGGAGGGGCATAAAGAGAGAGAGAGAATCCCAAGCAGGCTCTGGCATTGCCAGCGTGCAGCCTAACACAGGGCTTGATCCCATGAACCATGAGATCATGACCTAAGCCAAAATAATAGAGCCTGCCATTCAAGTGACTGAACACCATCCTGGTGCCCCTGCATATAACTGTTTAGTCCCCCAAAACTTTACAAATACTATTGACCAGAAGCCATACCAATAACATAAACAATTAACACATATTTTGTATGTTATTTGTATTATATACTGTATTCTTACAATAAAGTAAGCAAGATGGGGCGCCTGGGTGGCGCAGTCGGTTAGCGTCCGACTTCAGCCAGGTCACGATCTCGCGGTCCGTGAGTTCGAGCCCCGCGTCGGGCTCTGGGCTGATGGCTCAGAGCCTGGAGCCTGTTTCCAATTCTGTGTCTCCCTCTCTCTCTGCCCCTCCCCTGTTCATGCTCTGTCTCTCTCTGTCCCAAAAATAAATAAACGTTGAAAAAAATTAAAAAAAAAAAACAATAAAGTAAGCAAGAGAAAAGATTTAAAATCATAAGAGAACGTATCTTTACAGTACCATACTGTATTTCTTGAAAAAAAAATCTGCATATAAGTGGACCCATGCAGTTCAAACCTGTGTTGTTCAGGGTCAACTGTAATAAGATATGATCTGTAAACAGCTGATTTTACTTCCATTCCAATATGGATGCCTTTTATTTTTTTCTAAACTAATTCCTCTGGCTACAACTTCCAGTATATGTTGAATATAAGTGACAAAAGTGGGCATTCTGTCTTTTTTCAGAGCTTAAGGGAAACCTTTGAGTCTTTTACCATTGAGTATATTTACCATAGATTTTTAAATGTAGTATTTATCATGTTAAGGAAATTCGATTCCTAGTTTATTGAGTGTTTTTATCATAAAAACGTGTTAAATTTTGTCAAATGCTTTTTCTGCATCAATTAGGAAGATCTGGGTTTTTTCCCCTTTTATTCTACTAATTAGTATAGTATACTGATCAGTTTTCATGTGTAGAACCGTCCTTGCATTCTGAGAATAAATCATTGTGTGTATTTTCTGGTCATTGTGTATATTCTTCTCAATATGCCGCTGAATTCAGTTTGCTAGTAGTTTTTTGAGGATTTTAAAATCAATATTGGTCTGTAGTTTTCTTGTATTATCTTTGGCTTTGGTATCAGTGTAATGCTGCTGTCATGGAATGAGTTAGGAAGTGCTTCCTCTTAATTTTTTTTTTTTTTTTTGAGAAAAGTTTGAGAAGGACTGATTGTTAATTCTTCAAGTGTTTTTTTTTTTTTTTTTAATCTGGTGTAGTTAATACAGTGTTATATCAGTGTCAGGTGTACAATATAGTGATTCAGCAATTCCATACATCACCCGGTGCTCATCTTGATAAGTGTCCTCTTGAATCCCTTACCTATTTCACCCATCTTCCTACCCACCTCCCCTCTCGTAAGCATCAGTTTGTTCTCTGTAATTAAAGAGTCTGCTTCTTGGTTTGTCTTTTTTCTTTGTTCATTTGTTTTGTTTCTTGAATTCCACATATGAGTGAAATCATGTTATTTGTCTTTCTCTGGCCAACTTATTTCACTTAGCAGTATACTCTCTAGCTCCATCCATGTTGTTGCAAATGGCAAGATTTCATTCTTTTTTATAGCTGAGTAATATTCCATTGTGTGTATGTACCACATCTTTATCCATTCATCTGTCGATGGACACTTGAGCTGTGTCCATAGATTGGCTATTGTAAATAGTGCTGCAACAAACATAGGGGTGGGTGCATCTATTCCTTTGAATTAGTGTTTTTGTATTCTTTGGGTAAATAGCCAATAGTCGGCCTACTGGGTCATAGGGTATTTCTATTTTTTTAACTTTTTGAAGAACCTCATAACTATTTTCCACAGTGGCTGCACCAGTTTGCATTCCCACCAGCAGTGCACAGGGGTTCCTTTTTCTCCACAACCTCGCCAACACTTATTTCTTCCCATGTGCATCTTTGACTTATCAGCATACACTTAAGTCAATATTGTACTACTTCCCATAAAGTACAGAAAACTTTGCATAGTATAACTCTATTTTCCCACTTTCCCTTCACTCATTTTTTTTTATTCACTCTCAATTTTACATGTACTTATGGGTAATTTTCATTGAACAGTATTCCATTTTGTGAGTGGAATATACCATAGATCCACCTATTCTAGAATTTAAGTTTTTTCCACTACTTCTGTGATACTTTTATACCTATTATTTTTTGGTAAACATATGTACGCATTTCTCCTTGGTGTACCCTAGGAGTATGATTGATGGGTTATAAGGTATGCATATATTTGTCTTTACAAATTAGTTTCCAAAGCAGTTGTACCAGTTTACAGTCATGTGAGATTTCCATTTGCTTAATGTTGCCGGTCTTTTTCACCTTTAGCCTTTTAGGTGGTGTGTAGTGGTATCACATTTTAATTCAAAACTTTTTAATTTTGTTTTAAATGTTTATTTATTTTTGAGAGCGAGAGAGCACAAGCGGGGAAGGGGGCAGAGAGAGAGAGGGGGACGGAGGATCTGAAGCAGGCTCTGCGCTGACATCAGGGAGCCGGATGCAGGGCTCGAACTCATGAACCGCGAGATCACGACCTGAGCCGAGACTCAACCAACTGAGCCATCCAGGTACCCCTTAATTGAAAACTTTTTAAAACCACTGTACTGACCAAACAAAAGAATGTGTGAGCCAGATATGGTCCATAAGTCAACTCCAGGTCAGACTGTTTTCTGAGAATGTTTGTTTTAATGTATATGTGAACAGTTGTCTACTGGACAGCTGGAAGATAAAAAATTCGTGCCACAATCCTATTAGTGGAGAGATTTTGAAGCAAACTACATCTGAAACATCCATTTGTCTTGCCCTGTTCAATGGGGTGAGTGCAAAGAACCAGGTCTCATCAGGGTGCTAAATGGTAGTCCTGAGGCTGTAGGGGCACAGAGAAGAGCACTTAACCCAGCTGTGGGAGGTTCTCTATAATATTGCCTCATCTACCATCCCTTCTCACCATGAAATAGACTGTGACATCAGGCTGAACTTCATTGTGCTCTCAAGACCGAAGTCCTCTGAGGCCATTGCTCATGCCATTTCTTCCATGTGTTCTTTGTGTGGAAAGCTCTCCCTCCCTTCCCTGCTTGGCCTTCAAGTTCATCCCTGCCCCAGATCTTTCCCCACTTCCTTTGGCAGAGTTGAATTCCTCTTCTCACAGCTCGCACTGTACCATGTTCCTCACTTACCTCATCTCATTGAATCACTGGTGTTTGTTTATGTCTCCCTCTAAGTTGGTGTCTCTGGGAATGTGGCTGGGGCAGACACCTGATGTTGTTGCCACTTATCCAGCCTACTTCTGGGCAACAGTGCCCTAAACGTTCTTTGGGACACCACTCCACCCCTGTTGTAAGCCCTGTTGTTTTAGATCATCTTTTCCAGATCACCATGGACTCTTGGATGACCACAGGACCCAATTTGGGATAATGCTCTTCAGTCCCAGGACTTTTATTCATACTATTAGGAGAAGAAAAGCTCTCTTGGCTAGACTTGAACCCAGAAGGGCATTTGGTCTGGAGCTGCTGAGTATCACTGAAGCCTCTGAAAGGGTAAGCCCAGTGGCTATAAAGATGAAAACAAAGTCTAAGGGACACTGAATTTCTGCACCAAGCAGTTTCTGGACTTCTCAGTTATATGACCCAATGCTTTCCCTTCTTTAGCTTGAATCAGTTTGAGCAGGGGGTCTCTGTCACTTGCAGCCTCAAAAGGTCTGATGCAAGATGGTTGTTTCCTTCCCTGACCACCTGCTTTCTGAGACCAACTCATTGATTCAGCTCTAGAAGGATAAGAACCTACTGCAAAAGACCTCAACACCACTGGACTCTCAGCAGACAGGGCACAGCCTGGATCACTCATTAGTTCAGATGACAGACACCCTGAGGCAGCGTCTCTCTCTTTTTTTTTTTTTTATAGTTATTTTTAAAATTTTTTTTAAATATGAAATTTATTGTCAAATTGGTTTCTATACAACACCCAGTGCTCATCCCAACAGGTGCCCTCCTCAATACACATCACCCACCCCCCATCAACCCTCAGTTTATTCTCAGTTGTTTTTTTTTTTTTTAATTTTTTTTTCAACGTTTATTTATTTTTGGGACAGAGAGAGACAGAGCATGAACGGGCGAGGGGCAGAGAGAGAGGGAGACACAGAATCGGAAACAGGCTCCAGGCTCTGAGCCATCAGCCCAGAGCCCGACGCAGGGCTTGAACTCACGGACCGCGAGATCGTGACCTGGCTGAAGTCGGACGCTTAACCGACTGCGCCACCCAGGCGCCCCTATTCTCAGTTTTTAAGAGTCTCTTATGTTTTGGCTCCCTCCCTCTCTAACCTTTTTTTTTTTTTTCTCCTTCCCCTCCCCCATGGTCTTCTGTTAAGTTTCCTAGGATCCACATAACAGTGAAAACATATGGTATCTGTCTTTCTCTGTATGACTTATTTCACTTAGCATAACACTCTCCAGTTCCATTCACGTTGCTACAAAAGGCCATACTTCATTCTTTCTCATTGCCATGTAGTATTCCATTGTGTATATAAACCACAATTTATTTATTTATTTATTTATTTATTTATTTATTTATTTTTATATATGAAATTTATTGTCAAATTGGTTTCCATACAACACCCAGTGCTCATCCCAAAAGGTGCCCTCCTCAATACCCATCACCCACCCTCTCCTCCCTCCCACCCATCAACCCTCAGTTTGTTCTCAGTTTTTAACAGTCTCTTATGCTTTGGCTCTCTCCCACTCTAACCTCTTTTTTTTTTTTTTTTCCTTCCCCTCCCCCATGGGTTCCTGTTAAGTTTCTCAGGATCCACATAAGAGTGAAACCATATGGTATCTGTCTTTCTCTGTATGGCTTATTTCACTTAGCATCACACTCTCCAGTTCCATCCACGTTGCTACAAAGGGCCATATTTCGTTCTTTCTCATTGCCCTGTAGTACTCCATTGTGTATATAAACCACAATTTCTTTATCCATTCATCAGTTGATGGACATTTAGACTCTTTCCATAATTTGGCTATTGTTGAGAGTGCTGCTATAAACATTGAGGTACAAGTGCCCCTGTGCATCAGCACTCCTGTATCCCTTGGGTAAATTCCTAGCAGTGCTGTTGCTGGGTCATAGGGTAGATCTATTTTTAATTTTTTGAGGAACCTCCACACTGTTTTCCAGAGTGGCTGCACCAGTTTGCATTCCCGCCAACAGTGCAAGAGGGTCCCGTTTCTCCACATCCTCGCCAGCATCTACAGTCTCCTGATTTGTTCATTTTAGCCACTCTGACTGGTGTGAGGTGGTATCTGAGTGTGGTTTTGATTTGTATTTCCCTGATGAGGAGCAATGTTGACCATCTTTTCATGCTGAGGCAGCCTCTCCTTATGAGCCCTCAGGCATGGCCAACTTCAACCTACCACCTTATGGATGGGAAAACCAAGATCCAGACAGGTTAAGTGAATTGCCCCAAATTGCTCAGCTAAGATGCTGTCTCCAGTTCTACTTGCCCTCAGAATCCACACACTCTTCTTACTATACCAAAGAAGGCACAAGTAGGTGCTGAGTCCCAGGGAGACAAGTACCGTGGCGGGGAGGGGGAGGTGGACAAAAGAGCCAGAGCCAGAGCCAGGGCTAGAGCCAACCATATCTTTATTAGTCTCTGCAGCAGGGCCACTAGAGCCCATACCTACAAGGGAACTTTAGCAGGCTACTCTGGCTACTGGGTAGGAATGTTAGCACTTCTGTTAGGACAGGGTGGGAGAGGAAATTGTAAAGGAGCCAAATGGAGAGATTGCTGGGCCACTTACAGGGAGGCACACATGGGGCTTCCCACTGGATCAGGCCCTAGAGGTGAACACTGCCATCTCCCCCAGAGTGAGGGAAGAGACAAAGCCTAAGATGGTGACCGCCACAGTTATGGACAGAGGGCCAAGTTCCTGGGGACCAGGAATGCATTTCCTGATGGAAGCACCATCCTAGGGCTGGAGGTCCTGAACAGAGCTTATCTGCCCCCCAGCAAGGGGACCCCAGGTTCAACTCAATTGCTGCCCCAGGCACCCCTAACATGGGGAACAAGTGTTTTCTGAGCACTGAAGGAACAGGGGACCCTGGAAGCTGATAGTGGGAAGGATGGGGCTAACCTCAGAGAGTGTTTTGGATTTCAGTATGTGTCAGTATTAACAGGCAATATATTCATTATAGGCGCAATCATGAAACTTCCCTCCAAAAAGCTCACATCTCCCCTTTACCCAGCAAGCTCTTTAGCCTGGAGGGCCATCATGATCTTATCCCAGTCCCCACCCCAGCCTAAATGAACTTTTAATTCCTTGGACATGTCCATGATAATCATTGCTCTGCACTCTTGCAACAACCCTACTCCTAGCCTACCTTCTGTTCTTTACCCTCATGTGTCAAAGGATTGATAACTCTGTCCTGTCAAGTGTTTGTTTACTTCTGTTTTTCCCAGCAACCATGGAGGTGCTGGAGGAAAAAACCTGACTCCTCGGTCTCCAGTACCTGGGAACTTTAAGTCACATGAGTCGTTTTCTGTGTCCTGGTGTATTGGAGGGAACCATGTCTATATGTGTCTATAACAAAAGTCTGGGGTGTCTGGCAATAGATACAAGGATTTTGAGCTATGTTTGTGCCTGGGATGATAGCTTCTTGCAACGCAAGGGGTGAGAGTGGGGGAGTGGGATATGGATGATCCAAGTCCAGGGGGACTAGTGGAGAAGAAGGAGCCGAAGTACAGCAGGACTTAAATCGTGGAGGGTGGGGTCAAGGAGGAAAAGGGGTCTGTTGCTCTAGGCGCAGGGTCCACACTCCCAGTCCCAGGGCTCAGAACCAACAGGGAGACCACATGAGCGAGCCGAGCGCGGCACCTGTGGCGGCCCCCGCGAGCATGCCCATGGCCAGCGGAGCGCCCGCACTGTAGCAGGGATCCTCCCGCACTACTACGTGCGTCACGCCGGGTCCTGTGGAGAAAGCGGTGAGGGACGGGGACTTCAGGGTAGGGAGAAGAGAGATCTTCACTCCTCTCCTCCCACTAGACTCATGCCCAACCCAGGGTAAAGAGCTGAGCCCACTCTTCTGCACCTCAATCGGAGAAACTGAGGCCTTGATGCGGAAAGGACTTGTACTCCTTCTCCAGGGCTTACTGGCCTTGTATCTGCTGGGACCATGGGGCTAGAGTGGAACAGCGAGGAAACCCAGTATCTCTAAGAACCTCCAGGCCACACCAGAGGATGGGCGTTCCCAACCGCCAGCCCCTGGGGCGGAAGGAGGCGGCCGCTCCCGCGTTAGCCACCAGGGGTCGCCAGCAGCTCAGAAACGGGTATTGCTGGTCAGACAGCCTAGAGAAGTGAGGTCAGTTCTGGAGTGTGGAGGTACACTGGTTCAAGAGATATTCCGAGTTTCGGGATGGGGAGGGCCCAGTGGTGGGTACCGCCTGGAAAAATCCGTGGTCCCCACAAGAGTGGTTTCTGCCCCAGCTGCAGGGGCCTGGGGCTGGATCTGGGCAGGGGGCGGGCCAGGCTGGAGACTTACCTGCATAGGGCGGTCCGTAGTAGCTGCGTACGTATGTGGCTTCATGAGCGTTGGGAGTTACCACCTCATAGTAGTCCTGGTACGGGCTGTAGACACGCACCTGGGGAGCCCCACTGGGTTACTGCCCAGAAACTCCCTGGCCCAGGTTTGGGCCCCTACCCACCACACCCTGCTTAGGTTCTTCTGGGCCTACAAAACCACTTCTTCAAGGTTAGAAATGGATCCCCAGGAACCAGCAAGCTCCTGGAGAAAGACCCTCCCTGCCCACATGGTCCATGGTCCTTGTCCTCTAAAACTGTAGCCCCTACATCCAGATCCCATTTTCTCACCCTACCCTCCTACCTATCACTCCCCTGGTCAAAAATCCTCCACAGTGGGGCACCTTGGTGGCACAGTTGTTTAAGTGTGGGACCCTTGATTTCCATACAGGTCATGATCTCATAATTTGTGAGCTTGAGCCCCGAGCCCGAGTCAGGATCTGTGCTGTCAGCCTGGGATTCTCTCTCTCTCTGTCTCTCTCTGTCTCTCTCTCTCTCTGTCTCTGCCCCTCCCCTGCTCATGTGCTCTCTCCACATAAACATTAAAAATATATAGATTTTTACATTCCCCATGGCTCCCAACTTCCCTATGTAATCTAATATTTGCTAGCTGCTCTCCAATGGTCCCATTTGGAGAAAGCCAATGGATTTTTCTACTCTCCTAGTCACTGGGTAGGGCACCTGGCCAGCCCCCAGGCCCGGAAGTAAAAGCAGGTTGGGGAGGAAGGAAAAGAAAGGAGGGGATGGATGGAAAGTAACTAAAGTATTATCAAGCATCCACCATGTACCAGGTTCTGAGGGAGGTATTCATATGTATTACTTCCTCTAATCCTTACTGCAGGCATTATTATCTCCACATTACCACAGAACTGGGGGTGGGAGGCTCAGAGAAGAATGGTCATTTTTCTCTCTCTGAGGGAGGAAAGCAGTCTCTCCATTAGAATCAACCCCTCAAAGCCTAACTCAGAAATCATCCACTCCAGGAAGCCCTTTTGGTTTCAGAAAGAATTCTTTCTTCCTAAGTTCTCTATGGACTATCTTTCCTCCTGGACTTTCCTGCCTGTACCCCAAATGTGAGCTACTTATAGACATGGACTCTGATTAATTTCTGTTACATACGGGATCTAGTGAATAGCAAGAACCAATAAATATACGCTGAATTAAATAGAAACTCCTAATCCATGCCCCTCATTTTACCCATGAGGGAGTAGACCTAGAGAGGGAGCAAGATCCCCTAGTCTCCTGGCTCCTTCTTCTTAGCCCCCTTCTACTCTATATCTCTCTCAAACTAGGTGTCGCCCCTGAATGGTCCAACTCCTCTTAGAAGTCAGGTGTCTTAAACTCCACCTATCTCGAAGGGATTTCATCACCTTTCTATCTCCTGAACCTGCTCTTCCACAAATGCTTTTCTCTAAATGCCACTACCACGTACTCAAACCAAGGCATCAGGTTGGCACTCTCATCTTCACACGCTTGTCTTCCATATCACACCAGCCACCAAGTCTCATGATTTTATCTTCTAACTATGCTCTTCTGTCCATCCTTTTGGCCAGTGCCAAGAGAATAATAAGCCATTGATTTGGCAACTTGGAAGTTGTGGATGACCTTGAAAAAACATTTTTCAGAGGAGTGGTTGGGGGGAGAATCCAGACTATGGAGAGTTGAAGAATGGTTGAGAAATAAGGGATGGAATCAACATGTCATGACATCCCTTTCAAAAAATTTGGTTGTAAAGGGGGTTTCTCTAAATACATACCTGTGATTTCAAATCTCCATGCCATTTCTTTTTTTTTTTTTTTTTTTTTAATGTTTATTTATTTTTGAGAGAGGGAGGCAGAGCACAAGCAGGGGAGGGGCAGAGAAAGAGGGAGACAGAATCCAGAGCAGGCTCCAGGCTCTGAGCTGTCAGCACAGAACCTGACACAGGGCTTGAACTCACAGACCACGAGATCACAACCTGAGCCAAAGCCTGACCCTGAACCTCCTGAGCCACCCAGGCACCCCTCCATGCCATTTCTCTTTGATGAGGATGCCTTTCTTCCCTTTTTTCATTCAATTACCTAACTTATCTTTCAGACTGAACCCAAGTATTACTCTCCCTGAACCTCCCTGTTCTGTTGGGAGAACAGACTTAGCCCTTAGACTCTCCTTATCACAGCACCAGTCACTCTGCAGTGTCATTGTTTGTATCCCTTTGAGTGTGTGTCTCTCCCATCAGACTTGAGACCCACAAGGGGGTCTAATTAGGCCTCATTGGAACATGATAGCTGCCTAATGTACTGAATTTATCTCAAGTGAGTCAAATACAGAGCCAGACTGAACTAAGGTCACCCAGCTCTAAGTCCAGCCTCAATTTAGGGACAATGACCAGTTCCAGGGTAACACAGTAGGCTCAAACAATGCTCAGTCTCAAGTGACTTCCCTCACTGTGCTCTTCCCTAAAAGTGATCCAATAGAGCTTGCTGGTGGTGGGTAGCCAGGATCTAAGCTCCATGCCTGGAAGGGTCTAGAGAGATCCAAGCACTCAGATCCCCATTTTTATTTGTAGAGACTTTAGGATCTAGAGCCTGTATCTGCACGGCAGCTGCACAGTGAGCCTGTGGCCTCATCTGGCCTCAGAGAGAATGGAAAACACCAACTCATGCCCCTTGGCGGCACCTGTTTCTACCCTCTAGGTCTGGGAGGCCCAGAGGTAAACTCATATGGGTCACCTGGCAACGAGGCAGGTTTTCCTCCAGGGACCTTAGGGACAGAACCTAAGGGCTTGATCCTGATCCTCTCCCTTTCTGCAAGCCCAGCCCCTTTTGCAAGTGCAGGGTCAGCCAATCAGGAGGCCACATACAAATAAGTTCCCTTCCCTCAGAAAAGCTGTTGTTATAAGGTTTACAGCTTTTTAAACCCCATTTTTAGGCATCCCCACTTTAAACAAACTTACATCTTTGGGGTGCCTGGGCGGCTCAGTCGGTTAAGCGTCTGGCTTCGGCTCAGGTCATGATCCCACTGTTTGTGTGTTTGAACCCCGCATCTGGGTCTGTGCCGACAGCTCAGAGCCTGGAGTCTGCTTTGGATTCTGTGTCTCCCTCTCTTTCTGCCCCTCCCCCGCTTGTGTTTCCTCTCTCTCTCTCTCTCTCTCTCTCTCTCTCTCTCTCTCTCTTTCTCTCTCTCTCTCTCAAATAAACATTAAAAAAAAAATCTTTAAACAAACTTGCATCCTCATTTGGGTAGGGGGGATGTCTCAGAATGCTGGGATGGGAATCCTAGTCCTGCCACTGAAGAATCAAGTGTCCCGGTCAAGTTATGTAGCCTCTCAGAGCTTCAGTTTTTACATCTGTTAATAGGGATAGTCTTTCCTACAATGTCTTTCCTACAATGCCCACTCCCAAGGCACAGTGAGAATCCAACTGAGCCACGTCTATGCACCTGGACCTAGGTAGACCTAGCCTTCTGGGTTCAGTGGTTCTGCACATCAGAATTACCTGAATAACTTTTTTAAACCACAGATTTCCAAGGCCCCCACTCCAGACCTACAAAATTAGAGCATCCAGAAGTAGGATATGAACGTTTAGATTTTTTTTTTTTTTAAGTCCTGAAGTGATTCTAACTCACAGCCACATCAAACACCACTGTACTAGAAAAGGAGTTCACAGTTGACTATAAGACCACCAGCACTCGAAGATAGGCCCCCACTGTACCCACCCCATGCCCTGCT